>NC_133784.1:13867923-13893446 GCF_003597395.2 Chelonoidis abingdonii
ACTGCCGAAGATGTGTCGCCAGGGGGGGCTTTGGCTTCCATTGACACGGATGCTTATTCGGAGAAGGACTGCCTAGGCAGACTGATGGGTTATCCTTTCAGGAGGTGAAGATCTTTTGCACACAGCATGCTATCTAGTGAGGAGGTCTTTAACTAGGTTTGTAGAGGACGGTGGCCAAGCCCCCAGGTAAGTGGGAATGGAGACTGGTGGTGAGGTCGGAAAAGAGGGGCAATGGTATAATGGCAGAGCGAAAGAGGGTCAGGGCAAAATGGGGGAGGCAATGATCAAAACCAGTATCTTAGAATGCATACACGAAATGCGGAAGTATGGGTTAAGCAGAAGAGTGGAAGGGTCTAATAAATTACAATTATGACATTGTTGCACACTGAACTTGGTGGGTATTCACGTTGATGGATGTGGTGTGATGGGACGCTTTGCTCAAGGAAGGATTAGCAGGGGAAATGGAGAAGGTGTTGCCTTTACATTAAAAATGTCAACTTGGCTGAGGTGGAGGATGGACATCAGGAGACGGAAGTGTTGAGGTCTCTAGGTAGGCTAAAAGGATAAAAAACAAGGGTTTGATGTCATGCTAGGAGTCTACTACAGGCCACCTAACCGGTGGAAAAGGTGGATGAGGCTTTTTTTTAAACAATTATAAATTCCAAGCCCAAGATTTGGTGGAGATGGGGGCTTCAACTATTGATATGATTTGGAAATAACACACGTGGGGCACAGACTTCCAATACGTTCTGGACTGCATTGCAGACAACTTTTTATTTCAGAAGTTGAAAAGTCTACTGGGGGAAATGTTCTACTTGATTTTAACAAATTGAGGACTCATGAGAATGTGAAAGTAGAAGGCAGCTTGGGTGAAGTGATCATGAAATCATAGGTTTGCAATTCTAAGGAAGGTAGAAGGTACAGCAAAATAGAGACAATGGATTTCGGAAGGTGTTTTGGTAAGCTCAGCGAGCTGGATAGGTAAGGTCCCATGGGAATCAAGACTGAGGGGAAAAACAGCTGAGAAGATTGGAGTTTTTCAAAGGACACTATTAGGGCCCAAAAGCAATGTCTATTCGCATGGTAAGGAAAGATAAAAAATTGGCAAAAGCACATTGGGCTTAACATAGAGATCTTTGCATATCTAAAACAATACAAAGGAGTCATTCAAAAAAAATGGAAACTAGGTCAGATTACAAAGGCGTGAATATAGGCAAACAACACAGGGAACCGCAAGGGCAAGATTAGGAAAAGGCAAAAGGCACAAAAGAGTCAAACTAAGCTCAGGATAAGGGAAACAGAAGACTTTTATCATACATTAGAAGCAGAGTGAAGACCAGGACAGGGTAGCCCACGTGCTCAGTGAGGAGGGAGAAATACTTAGTAATCAGGAAACTTGGAAAGGCAGATGATGCTTAATGACGCTTTTGTTTTGGTGCTTCTGAGAAGTCTGAAGGAAGATGCTCCTAACATAGGGTCCTGGTTTACACTATGCATTTAATACCGATTTAGAGCAGCTTTTAACGATTACTTAACCAACAACACGTCCTCCACACTAGAGGCGCCTTTATATCAATGATATAAGGGCTCTTTAAATCGGTTTCGCTGTACGCTCCTCGCCAACGAGCAGGAAGTAGCGCTAAATCGGGTATTCCATATTCGGATGGGTTAGTGTGGCCCACAATTGACGATATTGGCACTCTCAGGTTGGTATTCCACCAGTGCACCACTGTTACCTTCTGGACAGCATCTGAACTCGGATGCAGTGGCCAGGAGTACAGGTGAAAAGTCCTGCGAATTTTTAAAATTACATTTACCTGTTTGCCCAGCGGTGGCGCTCAAGATCAGCACGGGTGGCCACATGCAGTCCAAATCCAAAAAGAGCTCTCAGCATGGACCGTTACGGGTAGTATACTGACGAATCTGATCCTGTAGAGGAGACAAATCTGTTCTATCAGAGCTCGTTACAGAAGACAAAATGCCAAAAGCAGTTGAAAAATCTCCAGGCTACACAGTGCTGTGCGTGAAAGCTTAATGGAACCCAAAGAATTCAAATGGATTCTCATGAGGGAGGGGAGGGGGTTACTGGGACTCCAGCATATCCCACAGTCCATTAGCAGTTCTCCGAAATGTATTTGCATTCCTGGCTGAGCTCACCAGATGCCTGTAGGTTTCAACACACCATTGTCGGCGTGGTTCAGGATAGGCTCATCAATTTTACTCACCTCCCCACCATGTGAAAGAAAAAAGAATCAATTTCTTGACAATTTTCAATGTCACCTTCCTGGGGGGGGGGGGGTGTCTACTGAATGCTGTGTGGTAGACGTCAATGCCTGCGCAGTGATATGAGCAGTTATCTGCTCTTCTCTCCTCCCTGGTAGCAGATGGTATAATATGATATGCTATCTGTTGCTCACCATCAGCCCGCTGAGTATCCCTGGTGCCTCAGGTGAGGCTGGCTGGGGGCGCCTGGGTAAAAATAGAGTGATCCTGGTCATTCCCAGTAGATGATACAGAACCAGCTGACTGTCCTCTAATATAGCAACTGGGCGGCTGAGCTCCATCAGCCCCCATCCCTTTCATGCTGTAAAGAAAAGATTCTGTTACTGCTGGCTATGCATGCAGCGGGAAGCTGGGCTCTCCTCTACTCACCTAGCACCGCTTTTTGCATAGGACTATCATAGCAGCGGGAGGCTGCCTGCCCCTCATTTATCTCACAAAGAGGTCACTGTTTCTATATTCCTGCATTAGGGCTCATAATTTCATGACACAAATTGGTGGGGATACTGCCACGGTAACACCAGGAAGGTTGGGGAGGAGAGAAGCAACAGGTGGGGTTGTTGCAAGGGGCCCCCCGTGATGGCATCCAGCTCATCATTTCTGCAGGAATCTGACATGGAAGCACCTTGCTCTCTGATTACACTGATTCTCTAGTACACTTGTCCATATTCCAAGGCAGGCTGACTATGGAATCTCCATCTCTGGAGATATTTAAGAGTAGGTTAGATAAATGTCTGTCAAGGATGGTCTAGACAGTATTTGGTCCTGCCATGAGGGCAGGAGACTGGACTCGATGACCTCTCGAGGTCCCTTCCAGTCCTAGAATCTATGAATCTATGAATAAGACCTGGAGATAACGTGGGCTCAATCTTAGCTCCTGATTCACTGATTCATCGCTCGAGGGGGGATTTTTTACATCCCTGAGCGACAGCTGGGTCAACTTCATTTCTTAGTGTAGACCTGGCCTTAATAATTCAGGCTGCTTTAGCAAACTTTGGCCTTGTCTTCACTGCGGGAAAGGGGGTCATGTGCTCTTCACTCATGTTAATTCAGTCAGAGTAGAAACCCAAGTGAGGACAAGACAGTTAGTTGTTTTCACATGTTAGCAGGCCAAGTTAACGGGCAAACTCTCTCCATCAGTTTTTACTTGAGCAGCTAACTCCTGTGAAAATGACACCCTGCCTAGTTGTCACTAAGATTTCACCTTGAGTCAGGCTAGGTCTACACTACAAAGTTTTGTTGGCATAGCTGTCAGTCAGGAATAGGCAAGGCCAGGGGACCACCCCTAGCACCGTAACTGTGCCTGCAGAACCCAGGCTGTAGCTATGCCAACAGAAGAGGGCCTTTGTCAGGTCGGTGGTGTTACCACCGTACCAGAAAAACTCCTGTCAGCACAACCTGCATCTATGCTGGGGGGGGGCCCTGCCAGTACAGCTGTACCAGCACAGCCTTGTAGCATAGACACAGGTAGGGTTGCCAGTTTTGGCTGGACTTATTCCTGGAGATTTAATCACACCAATCTTTAATTAAAGATTAATCTTTAATTCCTGGAGACTCCAGGCCAGTCCTGTAGGTTGGTAACCCCAGACATAGCCTGAGCTAACTTGAGTGAGGAGCACACCTGTTTCCACAGCGAAGTCGAGGCCTTCAACATCTTTCAAGGCAATTTCTGACTAAGCTAGCAGGCAGGACCGGCGCTAGGGGTTTTACCACCCTAGGCGAAAGACAATTTCGCCAACCCGAGCCCTGGTCCCTCGGTTCCGGTGGAGCTGCCGCAGTTGTGCCTGCGGGAAGTCCACCGGAGCCGCGGACCAGTGGACCCTCCGCAGGCACGACTGCGACAGCTCCACCGGAGCCACTTGCCGCCCCCTCCAGTAAAATGCCGCCCACCAATAATCCTGGCGCCCTAGGCGATTGCCTAGGCCGCCTAAATGGAAGCGCCAGCCCTGCTAGCAGGTATCCACTAGTGTCAAAGAAGCTGGCTTAAACTTAGTCAGTCTCAGAGTGACTCACCACCTTTGCAGCTCTTCTTTGGCCCTCTTCAGCCAGTTGTTTTGTAAACAAGGGAAAACACCTGATTCTCTGTCATTGTTGAATAAGAGCTCAGCTGGCAGTTGCATAAATTGTTGACATTCCAATGAGATTAATGTTACTTCTTTCCAATAAAAATCCCATTCAGGCCTTCTCTTTAAAAAATGCATGAAGCATAACTTGCTTTGCAAGACAGCTGCTGCCAGTCTGGAAGGCAGGGCTTGTGGGAGAAGACATTTGGATCTGAATTCTGGTGAGAGCTAGGAAATGAAGGAGCTTCTGGTGTCTACTTCTAGCACTGAACTGCTTGGATCTTCAGCCAGCAGAGGAACTGCATTTTCTGCTTGCCGGGATCTGGCTGTATACAGTATAGGGCTGCTCAAACTCGAATGAGAGAGGCCAAGGCTCACATTTTCAAAAGTGGTCTCGAATGTTAGACCTAATGGTGCCTCCACCTGGGCACCCATAAAACAGCTGCACTCTGAGAAATCTGTGCCCAGGGTCACTCAGCGAGTCCTGCGGAACAGAACCCCAGAGTGCTATCTAAAGGAGGCGGCGGTGTGGCCTAGTGGATAGGGCACTAGTCAGGAAGTCAGCAAATCCACCCATTCTGGGCTTTGTCACTGACCAGCCATATGGCCTTGGGTGACTCACTCCACTTCTTGGTGCTTCTGTTTCTCCTCCCACCCTCTCTCTCTTGTCTGTTCAGGTCATGAGTTCTGTGGGGCAGGGACGGGCTCACTTTGTGTTTCTGCAGCACTATCCTAGCACAATAGGGCCCCAGTTACAGCTGATTGAAGATTTGTGATTAAAAATGGCCTTTTTTCCCCTAAATGCAAATACTTTTGTTTGCTTTTGAAATGCTCTTGGTCTACAGACAAACTGAAACTGAGTCAGCTTTTGAAAAATAACATGGATTTTAATGAAAGCTATGCACTTTTCAGACACGCCCCCCTCACACACACGCATTGCCATTGAAAAAGTTTGGGGGGCAGGTGGCTGGTTGTTCTTTCAGAACATATGGGGGTGAACATCTGTCCTTCCCTCCCCTGCCTTTCTTATATGGAGCCTCAAGAGTTGCCAGAGGGAAAGAGCTGCAGGAGAGTGGTAATTGTGAGTTGCTGGTGATGAGTTCTGAGCTGTAGGGAGGACTGGCTGGAGCTGGGGGACCCTGCTTAGCTGCATGAAGGCTTGTGCAGAGGGGCACAGGAACGAGGGGAAGAACCAGCTGGGTCAGTGTAAGCAGGGCCCACAAAGAAGGGGTTGGGCCTGGAAGAAGATTCCTTTGAGCAGGGGCAGGACTCGCAGATAAGGAGTCCTGGGGGAGTGAAATACTGTGGAGAGGCCAATCATGGGACACTTGACGTGGGGCTATAGCACCAGCCTTGTGAGAACCAGTGGGACTTGGTACTCTCAGGCAAATAGCCTGGAGAATGCAGTCCTGGAACAGGGCTAAGGGACTGGGACTATGTGGTCTTTGAATGGGACTGAAAAGCTGCTCCACTGACACCTGGTCTTGGAGAGGAGGGGTGGGAAATGACTGCTTTTATCATGGGGGATCTGTAGACTGTAGCACTTTTATATAAAATCAGGTTTGCATTTGCTGCTGGGACACAATATTCCTTTGCACAGGTGGATAAAGGGAAAACCAACGTGGGTCATGCCAGTGCTTCTGAGTTCTGCCATGGGAGGATGCTGGTGTTGGGGGTTTCCCTCTAACAAGCCCCCTAGAGCAGTAGCTCTTAACAGGGGGTCCACATACCCTCTCGGGGGTGGCCACAGGCTCCCACAGCTAAAACCCATAGCCCCAATCCCCAGCACTCCAAGAGCAGGAGGGCTGAGTTCTCTAGCCCTGAGCCCATGGGCAGAGCTGGGAGGTGTAGAGGAGCAGGACTCACCCCTGCAGTACCTCCTGGTGGTCATCTCAGGGAATTAGCTCTTTTCCAGCCTCAGAGCACCCTCTGCAGGACTAGTGTCCTGCTTTCATATTACCCCATGTCCCTCCCAGACCCCAGTGCCCCTTTACCCTGGGGCTGCCCCCTGGCCATACCTCCACCAGTCTCTACAGGTCTCCCCACCCTCTAACCCCACCTTGCCTCAGTCATGAGCTACAGCCAGTCACCATCTAGGCCCCACTTCCTGGGGCAGACTGCAGTATAAAAGCCACTCATCATAGGCAAGGGGGGTTGGACAAGCTGCCTTCCTCTACCACCCACTTCCTCTGTGGGACCTGCAACCTGGAGCTCCCCTGGCTCTTCCCAGCCCTGCTTCACTTTCAGTACCCTTGCTATAAGCAGCCAGGCCCTGCTCACTCCCAGCATGGAAAGAGACTCCTCTTGGACTGATGGCTCACAGCCTTTTTATACAGGCCAGCTGTGGCCTGACTGAGGCGTGGCCCAGCTGCAGCCGCTTCCCCAATCAGCCCAGCTTAGCAGTTCTCAGCCACAACCTTCTCCCAGGGCTGACTTTAACCCTTTTTCCTCTGGAGTGGGGGAGCCACCCCACTACAGGGGGACATGCACCAACTCAGTTGCGTTTTTGAGGTCCTGTGGATCCTCCCCTTAGGCTGAGGGGGGGATCCTTTAGCAGTGGACGAGCTTCCACCCGCCCACTTCCCGGAAACCTAATCGGTACCAGGGGATATGGAGGTGTTGCCCACCCTGAAACTACAGTGCAAGAGCATCATCTCCATACTGGTGCACACAACAAAATTCATGTGGCGGGGGTGGGGCCAAAGGGTTCGGAGTGTGGGAGGGGGCTCAAGGCTGGGGCAGATGGATGGGATGCAGGGGTGTGAGGATTACAGCTGGGGGAGAAGACTCTGGAGTGGGACAGGGCATGAGGGGTTTGGGATGCAGGAGGGTGCACTGGGGCTAGAGCAGGGAGAGAGGACTCTCCCCAGCTCTCTGTCCTCACAGCAGCACCTGGGCTGGGCAGGAGGGGCCCTCTCCCTGCCACAGCAGCTCTGGGGCTGAGGCCACAGGATAGGTGCCCCTCCCCTGGCCCCTGCAGGTCCAGCCAGGGCTAGGTTCAGGGAGGGGCACTCCAGCCATGATAGGTTCAGGCCAGGCCACCCCAGTTGTGGCTGGGTCTGGGCCACAGCATAGATGGGGATGGGGGGCCTCCCCTGCCGTGCCAGGTTGGGGGCTGGGCTAGGTTGGGGCTGGCGGAGAGGTGCTCCTGCCCCAGCCACGGCACGTTCCCAGGCAGGATCCCTGAGTGCATGTGCCACGCTAAATACTCTGCTTCACAGCCATGTGGCCTCGCAGCTTACAGGGAACTTAGCAGGCGGCCAGTTTGGCTTAACAGTGAAATCTTTGGTGAGCTTAAACACAAAAAGGAGGCTTACAAGAAGTGGAAACTTGGACAGATGACTAGGGAGGAGTATAAAGATATTGCTCAAGCATGCAGAGGTGTAATCAGGAAGGCCAAAGCACAGTTGGAGTTGCAGCTATCAAGGGAAGTGAAGAGCAACAAGAACAGTTTCTACAGGTATGTTAGCAACAAGAAGTTCAGGGCAAGTGTGGGACTCTTATTGAATGGGGGAGGCAACCTAGTGACAGATGATGTGGAAAAAGCTGAAGTACTAAATGCTTTTTTTGCCTTGGTCTTCACAGATAAGGTCAGCTCCCAGACTGCTGCACTAGGCAGCACAGTTTGGGAGGAGGTGAGCAGCCCTCAGTGGTAAAAGAACAGGTTTAGGACTCTTTAAAAAAGCTGGACATGCACAAGTCCATTGAGTCAGATGCAATGCATCCAAGGGGGCTGAGGGAATTGGCTGATGTGATTGCAGACCATTGGCCATTATCTCTGAAAACTCGTGGTGATCGGGGGAGGTCCCACATGACTGTAAAAAGGCTAATGTAGTGCCCATCTTTTAAAAAGGAAAGAAGGAGAATTCGGCGAACTACAGACTGGTCAGCCTCACCTCTGTCCCTCAAAAAATCATGGAGCAGGTCCTCAAGGAATCCATTTTGAAGCACTTGGAGGAGAGGAAGGTGATCAGGAACAGTCAGCATGGATTCACCAAGGGCAAGTCATGCTTGACCAATCTGACTGCCTTCTATGGTTGCCTTCTACTGGTTCTGTGGATATGGGGAAAGCGGTGGACATGATATATCTTGACTTTAGCAAAGCTTTTGATATGGTCTCCAAAAGTATTCTTGCCAGCAAGTTAAAGAAGTATGGATTGGATGAATGGACTATAAGGAGGGTAGAAAGCTGGCTAGATTGTCGGGCTCGATGGATAGTGATCAGTGTCTAGTTGGCAGCCAGTATGAAGCAGAGTGCCCCAGGGATCAGTCCTGAGGCCAGTTTTGTTCAACATCTTCATTAATGATCTGGATGATGGGATGAATTGCAAGTTCGTGGATGACACTAAGCTGGGGTGAGAGGTAGATACACTGGAGGGTAGAGATAAGGTCCGCTGTGATCTAGACATAGATGATTAGGGTTGGAAGAGACCTCAAGAGGTCATCCAATCCAACCCCCTGCTCAAAGCAAGGCGAACACCAATTAAATCATCCAAGCCAGGGCTTTGTCAAGCCAGGCCTTAAAAACCTCTAAGGATGGAGATTCCACCACCTCCCTAGGTAACCTATTCCAGTGCTTCACCACCTCCTAGTGAAATAGTGTTTCCTAATATCCAACCTAGATCTAGAGTTGTGTCTGGGACAGGAGATATTGGCTAGTGTCATTTGGTTGCACAATCCAAGGAGCAGCTTACATGACAGAGGCTGTGCATGAGCAGCCCAGGAGTGGGGGTTCTCACAGCAGAGCAGGGTAAAGCTAGCTCCCAGAGCCAAGAATTGGAGTGACCTAGCAGATCACGGGTCCAGATAACACTAGAGGGGAACATCACAGTGGTGCGAGCAGGGTGTATGTACGGCTTGTTACTCCAAATGAAGTTCACACTTTAAGCACTGATATTTGTGATTTTAAGTGAATCTTAAGTGCAGTGGCTAAGAACAGTCAGAAGGAGGTCACAGTTTTGTTATTTTCTATTTATTTCAGGAAAGGGAAGCAGGAACAGAAAAGCAGGAAAATGCAATTGCTTCACTGCTTTTACTCAAAGTTGGAGCTTTTTAGACTGCAGATTGCAGAAAAGGAGAGAAAGCACCAGAGATTATTGCAACTGAAAGAACTGGAGATAAAGGAAAAAGAGAGCGAGAACAAAAGGAAAAAAAGGTAGCCAGGGAGGAGGCTGCACATAGAAGGGCTATGGAAGAAAAAGAAAAAGAGAGAGAGAGAGAGAGAGAGAGAGAGAGAGAGAAGAAAGAGAAAGAGAGCAAAAACACCAGCTGGACCTGCTAGAAAAGCAGACCCAAAACCTGCTGACTTCAACGACTCCCGTCATTTCAGAAATCCACAAGTGTAAACACTTATGTCCTGCATACAGTGAGGATGATGACATTGCTGAATATCTGACTACCTTTGAAAGGCTATGTGTAATATATGAAATCCCTGATATTAAGAGGGTTCCTACCCTGATTGCAAAATTAACTGGTAAAGCTTGAAATGTATTCAATGGAATGCCTATTGAGGATGCTTTAGACTGTTGTAAATTTAAAGATACTGTTTTGCAAAGTTTTCAGATTACCCCTGAAACATATAGAGTTAAATTTAGGGATCTTAAGAGGGATATTTGTATGAGTAATGGGGAATAGGTAAACAAAACAAAAGATTTGTTGGGAAAATGGTTGAGGGGTAGAATATTGGGGTTGGAAGGGACCTCAGGAGGTCATCTAGTCCAACCCCCTGCTCAAAACAGGACCAATCCCAATTCCCTAAATAGCCCCCTTAAGGATTGAACTCACAACCCTGGGTTTAGCAGGCCAATGCTCAAACCACTGACCTATCCCTTTCAAAAGATGTAATTGACATAACCCAGATGGGACTTGAATCCACAATCCCCAGCTCCAAAGGCTGAGGCCTTATCCATTAAGCTACCGGGTCACCTGAATATACATTCACCTCCCTGTTGGGGAATTGAACCCCAGTCTCCTACATGACAAGCAGGGAATACTAACCACTATACTAACAAGGATTTGGCTAAAAAGGTAGCAAGTTTTGAGGGAATGTTGGATCTTGTTGCTCAAGAGCATTTACTGAACATATGTAAGGCTGATGTAAAGCAGTGTCTATGGGACAAAGATGTAAAGACAGTGGATGAGATGGCTGGTTTAGCTGGTGCCTTTGAACAAAATCAGGTGTCTATTAAGGGCAGCCTACAGAAAAAGAGGTTCAAAACTGGGGGGAAGGCAGGATCCCATTTTGCCCTTGGGAAGAGAGAAGGGGATTTGGAGCCTAAACAGTCTCTTACTCAAAAACATTCCCCTAACCTTCATCCCAAATCTCCTGTAAAAGCAGAAAAGCCCAAAAGGTGCTATCAGGTTAATTCCACAGATCCCCTGAGGAATAAATGCCGTGTGCTAGGAGGAAGCAGGCAACCGATAGCTCATGTTAATTCTGCTGTCCTCAACACAGAAACCCCCCAAGCAATTGAAATCTATTATACTGGTTTTGTGAGGTTAGCCTCTGCAGAATCAGATATGGAGTATGTTGAGGTTGTCTAAATTCACAGCAGGGTAATACTTGGGGCAGAGGGATACAGGGGCCTAGATCCCTCTGGTTAAGCAGAGTGTTGTCCCAAAGGCCAGTATGCTACCTGGTCAAACGGCAGAGATTGGGGGTTGGGCGAAAGTAGATTCCTTGTACCACTAGCTAAAATCCATGTATTTTGGAAAATGTTTTGACTATGGGAGTAATAGAACACCTGCTAGTCAACCTGCTTCTTGGTAATGATTTTTTCTGTGTAGCTCAGGTTAAAGTATTTGCCTGCAGCAGAAGGGAGCTTTATGCTGGGACGCCTGAGGGAAAGGATAAGGTCTCAGGAACTACTGAGAGAATGGGAGAGAGTCTCCTTGATTCTTCTGCAGCGGGGGAAAGCCACATGCTTCCAGGTGGGAGGTGGTGAGATCAGCTCCTGCACTGCAGCTGGAGGCAACACCACATCAGGAAGGGATGGGGGTATAATGCCTGCCAGGGAGAGAACAGTCCAGGTTGTTAGCTGCCAGCAGGTTGCAGCTGAACCAGAGATAAAACCGGCTCTAGGGAACAGAGAGAAATATGTCCCAGAGGAGAACCCAGAGAAGGGACAGGGGATCTCAGGAACCACTGAGGTAGGTTAGGATTCCTCTGACTCTGTAAGAAAGGGAAACAGGTTGCTTACTGGCAGGGGCTGAGACTAGCTCTTTTCCAGCAGAATGCAACATGCCCTCAGGCGTAGGGGCAGGAGAGGTGTTGTCAGTGGTTAAAGGAACTGGCCCAGTTGTTAGCTGGCAGAGTTCTGCAGCTGAACAAGAGACAGAACCCTTCCCAGGGAGCACAGAGAAATGTGACTTAAGAGGGGCACAGAGGAGGAAACTGGGAAAGGAATAGTGGGGGGTACAGGAATTTCTCCTCACTAGTCACTTGAGGCAGGATGTCCAGGACACTAGGAGGGTGGCTGGGGCAGCATCTGTGCATCCAGGCACTCAGCCTGTAGCCCAGATTTTGAGAAGGAACTGTGTAACTGACCTCCTGGAGAAGAGCAGTCACACAGCTGACTTCTCCAAGACAGAGGCCACATCTACACTACGGGATAAAATCGAATTTGCTAAAATCGGTTTTATAAAACTGATATTATAATTTCGATTTCTTGCGGCCACACTAGGCACAGTAATTCGGCGTTGTGCGTCCATGCTCCGAGGCTAACGTCGATTTCTGAAGCGTTGCATTGTGGGTAGCACTTCCGTAGCTATCCCATAGTTCCCGCAGTCTCCCCCGCCTCTTGGAATTCAGGGTCTGAAATGTTAATGTCGGCCAGGGGTTCTAGGGTATAATGGTCAGTCATTCCTTGCTCTCCGAGAAAACATCACCTGACAATCCTTTCGCACGCGTTTTTCCCTGGATTGCCGCTGGGACGCATAACTAACGGCACATGGAGCTCAGTTCAGTTTTTTTTTTTTCCGGCACCATATGTTAGTATCTGGATGCAGCGGAGAAGAGAGGTGATACTCAGCGCTACACAGCACGCATTCACTTCTTTTGCAAGATAGCAGAGAATAGTTACCTGTCATTCTGTACTGTTACTGCTGGAAAGAACTGGCAATAGAAATTGAATGGTTACTCTCCTCTCTCTGTCTGTCTGCTGCTATCATTTGAGTGCCCCTGGGCTGAAATTTTGAAAGCAAAATTGGGATTG
Source organism: Chelonoidis abingdonii (assembly GCF_003597395.2). Classification (NCBI taxonomy): domain Eukaryota; kingdom Metazoa; phylum Chordata; order Testudines; family Testudinidae; genus Chelonoidis; species Chelonoidis abingdonii. The sequence continues at coordinate 13,880,480 of NC_133784.1, forward strand.
ACTCACTTGGCATATGAGTCAATTCCTCCTATATGTTGTTCTAAAAATAGAGTCCATCTCGCTAGAATAATAGGCCAAGTGTTAGAGATCCAGTGTATCAGAAAGGACACTCGCTCCGTGTCAGTATTCACAGGGGTTGGTCCTGCAAGAACCGCACCGTTGCTTTCCTCCCCCTAAACCTTCCTGGGCTACGTGTGGCAGTGCCCTCCCGCATTTGTGTCATGAAGTTGTAAGGATATCAAGCATAAGAAGCAGAGATTGTTAGTGAGAATAAAATGAGGTGGAGAGGCACTTGGAGGCAGGCCTCCCGGGGTTATGACAGTCAGGCAGACGGGACTCTATTTTAGAACCATAAGGAAGGATTGACTCATTGCAAGCGAGTCAATCCCAATTTGCTTCAAAATTTTCAGCCCCACATTTTGATGATGAAGCTGGTATTAGCATTCTGTCTTACCTACTGGGAGAACCAGGAATAATTGCCTCTCGATTATTGAGCAATTATCAGACAGGGGGTTCTCAAGGAGGTGGGCAGTCCTCTCTACACCATCTACCGAGGGAGGGAGGGGGGGGGAGAGGAGCAGATACTGGCTCGTAACTGCTGTAGCATCACCGTCTACCAGCAGCATTCAGTACAACATAGGGTGACATGAAAGTAGTCAAGGAATGATTTCTTTCCCTTTTTTTCACGTTGGTGGGGGGGGAAAGAAACTGAGGAGCTGTTCCCTGAACCACACCAGACACTGTGTTTGAACCATACAGACATTGGGCAGCTCAGCCAAGAATGCAAATAATTTTAAGAGACGCTGTGGACTGGTGGATAGCTGAGAGTCCTCAGTACCCACTCATCCATCGAGCGTCCATTTGAGTCTCTGGCTTCCGTTACGCTTGATCACGCAGACGTGTGTAATCCTGGATTTTTATTTCTCAAACGCTTTGGCATTTATACGTGTTCTGTAAGGATGCTGGAAATACAACAGATTTGTCTCCCCATACTAGGTCAGATCTAGTATCTCCGTACGTCTATGCTGGAAGCTCTTTTTGGATGGAGATCGGCATCGCCAGCCGTGATGATCAGAGCTCCACGCTGGGCAAGCAGGAATGTAATTCAAAGTCTGCGGTGGCTTTTTCCTGTTCTACCTGCCCGCAGTGTCCGAAGTTCAGCATTGCTTGTCCAGAGCGGTCAGAGTGTTGCATCCCTAGGTAAGAATGAGCCGCCGAGGCCAATAAAGTCGATTTCGTCCACACTAGCCATAATCGAACTGTTAATATCAGAATTATAGCGTACTGCCTGTCGTCGGGAGTGGAGTGACAGAAATATTGATTAAAGAGCCCTTTATTTCGATATAAAGGGCGTTGTAGTGTGGACGGGTACAGCATTAAATCGATTTAACGGCCATTAAATCGATTTAAACGCGTAGTATAGACCAGGCCAGAGAAATGGGTGGTGGAGGGTACCCCAATCCAGGTCCCAATTTTTCAGGATGCTATTTCTGATAAGTTTTTGGAAAGCCACTATGTCTCTTTAAATCAAGATGCAACTCCAATGCCTGTAATAACAGAGGAGTTGGGAGCAGGAAATTGCCAGGTGGTAGTTTGCCGCAGGGGATATTTTCCCCCAGGCCGGTGAGACACAGAGAGCAGTTATGAGAAAGCTGCTGGGAAAAGGTGCATCTGATCAAAGGGAGCCCAGAGAGCACAGATTACAGCCCTCTAGGGGTCAGGGAAAGAGTCAGTGCTGGGAGCGGGAAACACAGGGTAACCCCAAAAGGGGAGCTGGATTTTATGCATATGTACAGTCCTGGGATTGGGAGACAGTTCCCCAAAGGACCAGCCAATGTGCAGAATCCCCCTGAACACCGATCTTGCCAGACCCTGAGGCACCAAAATTCCCAAAACATGATTAAATTAAGAGCCCACACACAGGGAACACTGGAGGGAAAGAAAAGCCAGTGACTGATTACAAGGGAAGGAGTCAAAGAACATCACAGGTAATGAACAAACTAACCTCAAACTACACTATCAGAACAGAGGGCATGGTATCATAAAGATACCTGTAAACACCCATCTGTGATAAAAATTTTGGTATTGATGTTAAGTTTTGAGGATAAGAATTTCGATATAGATGTTAAACCTTATGATAATGCTACTTTTCAATCAATACCTGTAAACAGGTTTAAAGCTTATCCCAGCAGAGAAACCATTAAAAACCTGGTTTGCTGTGTATGAATGGAGAAACTGAGGAACACAGCCTCATGGCCTTAATGGCTGGATGCCAAGAGAACTATGACGCAAACTGCCTTCGAGCTTGTCAGTGACTAACCCTCTTGCAGTAAACTAAGAAGGGAAGTGTGACGCTCTGTACCTCGGGGGAACACCCTTACACTCCCATGTTCATTTTTATAAAATGATTGTGTGGTATCCAATGAAGAGTTTGTCATATTGGGTGTCTTCAGAAGGCTCATGATGCACTGAGCATGGTTGTTACAGTAATTTCATAGGTTATAATTTCATGTATGTAGTTATGAGGCTGAAAATGTATCCTCATGGCTTAAAACAAGCCCAGGCAAAATCTCTCCAAGAGCAGAAACACAGTTCACATCTCATCAGGGCAAGTATGGGACAAACCCAGCCCAGCCTCATAGGAACAAAGGACGCTGGCCTAGGCAGCAACAAAATAATCTGTTAGACTCTCAAGTGAGTCACCCCCTTCCTTTGGGCAGTTTGGAATTGCGATGAGGTAATGCTCACCTGACTCTGAAGGGGTGGGAGGAAGCCAAGAGGGAAGAAAGGACATGATAAAAGGGAGAGACATTTGCCATGCTCTTCCTCTCTCTTCCACCTACATCTACTGACACAACACCAAGTAACTGAAGTACTGATCAAAGTGGAGAGCCTGGCTCAAGAGCAACAAGCCAGCCTGTGGTGAGAAGCGTCTAAGTTTGTAAGGGCACTGATAGTGTTAAGATCAGCTTAGAATGTGTTTTGCTTTTATTTCATTTGACCAAATATGACTTGTTATGTTTTGACTTATAATCATTTAAAATCTATCTTTCATAGTTAATAAATTTGTTTGTTTATTCTACCTGAAGCAGTGTATTTGGTTTGAAGTGTGTCAGAGACTCTCCTTGGGATAACAAACCTGGTACATACCCATTTCTTTGTTAAATTGACAAACTCATATAAGCTTGCAGCATCCAGTGGGTATAACTGGACACTGCAAGACGGAGGTTCCTAGGGTTGTGTCTGGAACCGGAGATATTGGCTAATGTCATTCAGTTGCACAATCCAAGGAGCAGCTTACATGCCAAGTATCAGAGGGGTAGCTGTGTTAGCCTGGATCTGTAAAAGCAGCAAAGAGTCCTGTGGCACCTTATAGACTAACAGACGTTTTGGAGCATGAGCTTTCGTGGGTGAATACCCACTTCGTCGGATGCATGTACTTACATGCCAGAGTCTGTGTGTGAACAGCCCAGGAGTGGGGGTTCTCACAGCAACGCAGGGTAAGGCTGGCTCCCAGAGCCAAGGATTGGAGTGACCTAGCAGATCACTGGTCCAGGTAACACCAGAGGGGAATGTCATAGCTACCCCCTCCCTGCACCCTGAGCTATCCCCTGCCCACACACAGCCCCTAGCTATCCCCCTTCCCCCTAAGATACCCCCTGCCCACACACAGCTCCTAACCTGTGACATCCCATCCTGCCTTCTCAGCCTCCCAGGTCCCCAGCTCTCTTCAGCCCCTCACTTCAGGGACTGACCCCTGTTTTCACCCCATTTGTTTCAATAGCTGCTGGTCGCTCAGGGCACCAACCCCCCTTCCCCATCCTGCTGTGTCCCAACTGTCCCCAGCCCCTTGCTCAAGGGACCAACACCCCCCTCTGCCCTGCCATGCCCTGATTGGGCAAGCAGGCAGGCTCCACACCAGCTCCTCCCAGCCCAGTTCTGCAGACGGCAGGTGAGTCGTGGGGGAGATGGGGGAGCGAGCGACGGGAGGTCTGTAGTGTCCGGTTTTGGAAAGCTGGTAACCCTACAGCCAGCCAAGCATGTGTACTATCCATCCCAGTCAGAACTCTGCTCAGACACTGAAACTCCTAGTTCTTACTGCTTGCGGCTGGAGCGCTCACCCAGACACAGACTCTCACCTTCTGTTTTGCTTTGTCTCTCATCAGCCAGCCCCAGTTCAGCTCAATTATTTTATACCCTTATTCAAAACATTCTTATGTGATGACTTCCAAACCCTTGATAAAGTAGCATTACCCCCACTTTACTGATGGGGAAAACAAGGCACAAGCAGGTAAAGTGACTTGCAGCAGAGCAGGAAATAGCTGAGATCACCTGACTCACAGCTGTAATTACAGCAGTCTTCCCAGTCTCTCGCTGGAATTCTTTATCATTGTCATAACAGCTGTGGGCTGCTATAAAAGTAGAACTGGGTTCAGAAAAGAATGACGTAAGTTAACGGAGGAAGGTCCAGCAATGGCTATTAGCCAGAATGGTCAGGAATGCAGCCCCAGGCTCGGGTGTCCCTAAACCTCTGGGTGCCAGATGCTGGGACTGGACAACAGAGGATGGAACATTTGATCACCGCCTGTTCTGTTCATTTCCTTTGAAGCACCTGGAACCAGCCGCTGTCAGTGAGAAGCCGTTGGGCTAGATGGACCATTGGGTCTGACCAAGTATGGCCATTCTTATGTTTTTCTGGCTGGCTAGGCACTACAGCACACAAAGAGGTGGGAGATTCCTTTTCTCCGTCCCTACTGTCCTGCAGAAGCAGAGCCCTTCTATTCCAGCTTTGCTCTAGCACTTGAAAGCCAAATAGCTGTTATGAAAGACTGGGGTGGGTCTATCCACCCATGAGCTTAGGCAGGGGCAGACTGCACTTTGCTCCTGGAAATGAAGGTTATACAAGCTATAACTTTTGTGATATGTCAACACTCACACCCAGGGAGTGAGCTGAACCCTAGAACTTTCCTATAGCAGGAGAAAAAATGTAGCCATATGAACGCTGCATTAAACAACATCCCTAAAATGGAAACCTGTCTTGAGCCAGGAGGGTTTTGCACTGGCATGAAATGTGCAAACCAGCCCAGTGCAAGCAACAGGACAGCAAACGCCAACTAAAGCTCCATGGAGGAAGTAAGCTTCCAGCATATGCAGGGGAGCTGTCTAGAGCAAAATTGCATTTGTGACTTGTCTGTCGAGAATGACTGTCATGGCATCTGCCTTCCTCAGCAAAATGAACGCTTTCTACCGGAGAAGACTCTAACAAGGGATAGAGGCAATGCGGTCTATTGGGTGGGACACTGCTTGGGGAGGCAGAAGACCTGGCTCTGTTCCCAGTTCCTACATGTGACCTTGGGCAAATGACTGTCCTGTTCTGTGCTTCTGTTGCCCAACCCACCCTGTCTCTGTCTCATCTATTTAGACTACAGCTGTCAATTAATCACAGTTAAGTTACGCGATTAACTCAAAAAAATTAACCATGATTAAAAAGATTAAGCACAATTAATTGCACTGTTAAACCATAGAATACCAACTGAAATTTATTAAATATTTTTGGATTTTTCTACATTTTCAAGTATACTAATTTATATTACAACACAGAATACAAAGTATGTAGTTCTTACTTTACATTATTTTTTATTACAAATATTTGCACTGTAAAAATGACAAAAGAAATAGTATTTTTCAATTCACCTCATACTAGTACTATAGTGCAATGTCTTTATCATGAAAGTTTAACTTACAAATGTAGATTTTTTTTGTTACATAACTGTACTCAAAAACAAAACAATGTAAAACTTTAGAGCCTACAAGTCCACTCAGTCCTACTTCTTGTTCAACCAATCGCTCAGACAAACAAGTTTGTTTACATTTATGGGAGATACTGCTAACTGCTTCTTATTTACAATGTCACCTGAAAGTGAGAACAGGTGTTCGCATGGCACTTTTGTAGCCAGTGTTGCAAAGTATTTCCGTGCCAGATATCCTAAACATTCATATGCCCCTTCATGCTTTGGCCACCATCCCAGAGGACACGCATCCATGCTAATAATGCTCATTTAAAAAAAAATGTGTTAATTAAATTTGTGACTGAACTCCTTGGGGGAGAAATGTATGTCTCCTGTTCTGTTTTACCCACATTCTGCCATATATTTCATGTTCTAGCAGTCTCAGATGATGACCCAGCACATGTCCATTTTAAGAACACTTTCACAGCAGATTTGACAAAACGCAAAAAGGTACCAATGTGAGATTTCTAAGGATAGATACAGCACCCAACCCAAGGTTTAAGAATCTGAAGTGCCTTCCAAAATCTGAGAGGGACGAGGTGTGGAGCATGCTTTCAGATGTCTTAAAACAGCAACACTCAGATAGAGAAAACTACAGAACCTGAACCACCAAAAAAGAAAATCAACCTTCTGTTGTTGGCATCTGACTCAGATGATGAAAATGAACATGTGTCGGTCTGCACTGCTTTGGATTGTTATTGAGTAGAAGCCATCATCAGCATGGACACAAGTCCTCTGGAATAGTGGTTGAAGCATGAAGGGACATAGGAATCTTTAGCACATCTGGCACATAAATATCTTGTGACACTGACTGCTACAGTGCCATGAGAATGCCTGTTCTCACTTTTAAGTGACATTGTAAACAAGAAGCGGGCAGCATTATCTCCTGCAAATTGTAACCAAATTTGTTTGTCTGAGAGACTGGCTGAAGTAGGACTGAGTGGACTTGTAGGCTCTACGGTTTTACATTGTTTTATTTTTGAATGCAGTTATTTTTTGTACATAAATCTACATTTGTAAGTTACACTTTCATGATAAAGAGATTGCACTACAGTACTTGTATTAGGTAAATTGAAATATACTATTTCTTTTGTTTTTCACAGTGCAAATATTTGTAATCAAAAATATAAAGTGAGCACCGTACACTTTGTATTCTGTGTTGTAATTGAAATCAATATATTTGAAAATACAGAAAACATTCAAAAATATTCTAATAAATGCTATTCTATTATTAACAGTGCAATTAATCGCAATTAATCTTTTTTAATTGCTTGACAGCCCATATTTAGTAAGGCCCAGATCTGCAAAGACAGGTAGGCATCTTTCAATGAGAGTTAGGTGCCTAAATACCTTTGAGCTTCTGGCCAAAAGCTCTTTGGGGCAGGGTCTATCTCTCACTATGTGCTTGTATAGCCCCCAGCAGCATGGGGAAATGACCGTGTCTTTGTTCCAGGTTTGCACAGCACCTAGCACTATGGGGTTCAGGGCCATGACTGGGGCTCCTAGGTGCTACTGCAATGCTAAGCATCCAGTGAGATACCTAATGCACACCAATCACACTGGCTGCAAGCTGCAGAAAGGCTTTAGGGGTAATGCTCAACCTCTTGGATCCTCCTCCACCCCCTTTATCCCTGCACAGAGGGTTCGTGCTGGAGTCAGGAAGCTCCGTCAGGGCCAGGAGGAGTGTGGGATGGGAAGTGAAGAATACAGGGGAAGCCAGTCTGCAGCCAAATGCCATAGGATTGGCAGGTTGGGCTCCTTCCTATCTCCCTGGCCTCCAGTAAAAGGGAATTGGAACCTAGCCTGGCAGGTCAGGGGTGGTGAGGCACCTGGCCAGCAATCTCATAATGACAGAGCTAAGAGGAGGCCTGTCCCAGTATCTCTCATTCCCATTCTGCATTGCAGCTTGTGGGATGCCACATAGAAGCAACAATACGCTTTGCATTAACCAGACTCCGAATGTGGGTTTAAAGGTGCAGCTGAGGAACAGCAAATGGGCAATTAACAGGGCCTAATCCTGGTGCATGCGCACACACATACACAGAGCCTTAGTCTCATGCAAGGGGGCACAGGATGTAACTATGGGGCAATAAGGACCAAATAATGCTTAGGTTTGAAATGCTCTCAAAGAGACATGCATTTAGAGGAAATACTGGGGCAATGAACTTCAGATTTTAGGAGAAAGAGGAAGTCAAGTCACAAACAGAACCAAGAGTAAAGTTTAAATGCAGTTCTGCTGTGAAACGTGACTGTGAAAATGCCACCCTTACACTCCGGGAGCAGAATTGCTGAGTATCAGTGTCAGACCTGCTGATCTCAGGGAGATGGAAAATAAGTTTTTACTGCTCTGCATTTGCAGAGTCAACACAGCTGAGCAGGGCCAACCGAAGTCTGTTCCTTCTTATGCATCAACAGAAAGGTTTATGTAATTGAATACACCTGTGGAAGCCCAGTGACAGCCAGGGTGTGGCAGATATAATTTGGGCTACAGAAGCTTTATTTTCAGGGATGATGGGACAGGTAGAAAGACACCTCCTCCACTGCCTGTCTCTCAGAGCCCAAGCTGAGTTTGCAGGGCTAGTAGTTAGAAAAAGCATCTTTGTACTTGTAAACTGAGTGCATTTGGTCTGGAGTTGCTGAGGGACAATAAAACCAGAGCTAGTGGTAGTTGGTAAAGAAACCTAGATAATTTAGGGGGAAATGTACATTTGCCCATCACAGTAGGAATCTTTACCTGAAATCAGGAGAGCAAACAGCCCAAGGAAACAGTGTGCTTATAAAGGCATAGTTTTTCTCTGCAGTGTTTGAAACTCACACAACCCAGCATCCTAATAGTAGTGGTGAGACTGAAATTGACCATAAACCCAGGTGAAACTGACTAATCTGCTTTCCTGACTTCTTCAAGCTGGGAAAAGTGAAACAAGTAAAAACACTTGCATAAACAGCAGGGCTGGCTCCAGGTTTTTGCCATCCCAAGCAGCAAAAGAAGGAGAAAAAAAAAAGCCATGATTGTGATCTACGGGAGCTCGACCGCCACCACTTCAGTCTTTGGCAGCAATTCAGCGGCAGATTCTTCAAACCCAGAGGGAGTGAGGGACCTGCCATGAAAGAGTCAGACCTGCTGCCCCTTCCCCGTGGCCATCCCAAGTACCTGCTTGCTGGGCTGGTGCCTGGAGCCAGCCCTGATAAACAGCCAAAGGTAAATTGGAGCTTTAAAAGACCTTGGCTTACATTCAGTCTGTCAGCTTCTAGCAGCGTAAACTCCTGCACAGATCCCCCAGTACAGAAAGCCCATTGGAGGCAGCTGTAGAGATGCAAAGTGGATGCAAGTCCTCCACCCAGTGCCAGGGAGTAAGCAGCTGCAGGGAGCCAGCACTTCCCAAAAAATGAGTGGTGCTGAGCTGAACAGAGGGAAGACATGGCAGGGACAGCAAGCAAGGAATGCCCTGCTGCAGGCCTTGTCCATAAACAAACAGCGCAGATGCTCCAGAGGAAATGATGAAGGTGGTAACAAGTGAGTATCCTTTGAGGCATAATGTATGCATGTAAGAGAGAGAAAATGTACACTACAGACTTCTGCTGGCCTAGCTCTGTCAAACAGAGGTGTGATCCCTGACTGACACAGCTGTGCTGGCAAAATCCCCTAGCATAGACAGTTATGCAGGCAAAGCTGTGCTTTTATGGTATAGCTTGTGTTGTTCTGGATGGTGGCATAAGCTACTCCAGTAGAGGCTGTGCTGAGACTAGCAGTGCTTTGCTGGTGTATTGTGTGACAGGTTAGATCACAAAAACCCCCTGGGAGCTGCCACCTGATGTGCCAAGACTACCTCTACCCCTGCTTTCCCTGCCAGCTCAGGACCTCCGCACCCTGCCTTGCTAAGCCAGACACACCCGTCTGCTCCAACACAGACTCAGGGTCTGAATTACTTGCCCCAAAGCTGCAGACTTAACTAAAAGCAGCTTACAGAAGTGTTCTTGTCTTTAACACTCAGATGCCCAACTCCCAATGGGGTCTAAACTCAAATAAATCCATTTTACCCTGTATAAAACTTATACAAGATAAACTCATGAATTGTTCACCCTCTATAACACTGACAGAGGTATATGCACAGCTGTTCCCCCCCTCCCCCCTGGTATTAATACATACTCTGGGTTAATTAATAAGTAAAAAGCAATTTTATTAAATATAGAAAGTAGGATTTTAAGTGGTTCGAAGTAGTAACAAATAGAGCAAAGTGAATTACCAAGCAAAATAAAATAAAACACACAAGTCTATGTCTAATACAGATAAGATACTCACCAGTTCCAGAACGCTTCCTTTTACAGACTAATCTCCTTTTAGTCTGGGTCCAGGCAGGGCCAGCTCCAGCTTTTCTGCTATCCCAAGAGGCAAAAAAAATAAAAATAAAAAAGACAAGCAGCAGTACTTTGGCGGAAGCTCAAACGTGCCACTTCTTTGGCAGCAATTCAGCAGTGGGTCCTTCACTCCCTCTCCTCTTCAGCAGCACTTCGGTGGCAGCTCAAAGAGGAAGAGAGGGAATAAGAGACCCACTGCCAAATTCCCACCGAAGACCCAGACGTGCCGCCCCAAGTACCTGCTTCCTTAGCTGGTGCCTGGAGACGGCCCTGTGTCCAGCAATCACTCACACCCTTGCAGTCATTGTCCTTTGTTTCAGTTTCTTTCAAGCATCTTTGTGGGTGAAGAGGCTCTCTTTAGTCAGGAGAAGAGAAAATGGAGGAGTCTCCCCTGGGCTTAAATAGATTCTCTCTTGTGGGTGGAGACCCCCTCCTCTCTCCTAGGCAAAGTCCAGCTACAAAATGGAGTTTTGGAGTCACCAGGGCAAGTCACATGTCCATGCATGACTGAGTTTCTTACCAGTCAAGCCACATTCCTGGGAAAGCCCAGATGTGGATTCATGTCTCCAAAGTTCATTGTTGGCTTAAGTGTTTCTTGACTGGGTACTTACTGAGAATAGTCTTTTTTCAGGAAGCTGACCAACTACTTCACTACAGCCTACTTAGAATCAAACCAGTATGCAGCCAATATTCATAACTTTGAATACAAAAATGATACATGCATAAAATAGGATTAATAGATTCAGTATCTCATCACCTTTACAGAGATATGGTACATGGCATATGTAGGATAAAACATGTTCTAGTAATGCTAGCACCACCTAATGACTCACCACCAACAATTCTGCAGCATAGCCTGGTGAGCTGGTGTGTTTGTTGTACACCTCCCAGCTAAGTCCCAAACAGCCCACCCCTGCTCAGCTAATGAGATGTGACACGACCACACCCAGAGGTATCATGGCTTCAGGTGTCACCACGAGCAGCACTCAGAGTGGGGAGTGAGGTCCATCGGGGGTGGACAGCTCCTCCTGTTCCCCTCTCAGTGCGGAGGCTGGTGTGTCCCCATCAAGACCCTGTCATCTCCTTGAGGGGGAATGTGTGGCTGCCCTCCAACCCACATTTGGAAGTGAATAGGCCCCTGGCAGCTTAAAGCTGTGCCTGCTTTGTAGACTAGACATGAACCCTGATGGCAATCGCTCTAGGACGTTTGAGTATAGAGGCAATAGCAGTTGCTGCTCTGTGCTGTTGGTGAACATGTGTTAAACTGGCAGCGTGCTGGTAAATGTCAGACTGGTGCTGAGGTCGCCCAAGGCTAGGCCAAGGGAGCTTGGCCAAATCTACAGGGACATTTTGTTAATGAATAGGTGGAGTCCCAGCAGTAGTGGTGTCACTCCAGAGAGACTACAGGGTCCTGATCTGCTTTCCCCAAAGCAGCAGGAGCGGCGCCAGGGTTTTTGGTGCCCTAGGCGGGGGTCCTTCCGCGCTCTGGGTCGTTGGCGGCAATTCTGCGGCGGGGGGAGGTCCTTCCGCGCTCCTGGTCTTCTGGGCACTTCGGCAGCAGGTCCCGGAGCGAGTGAAGGAGCCGCCGCAGAATTGCCGACAACGACCCAGCGCGCGGAAGGACCCCCTGCCGCTGAATTGCCGCCCTCCCAAATCCTGGCACCCTAGGCAACCACCTAGGGCGCCTAAATGGAAGCGCTGGCCCTGCAAAGCAGAAGGCACGTGCCACTGGGCTTGGCTGACTCTTTACAGGCGACTTCTTCTCCAGTGACCGGGGGGTGAATTGCATGACAGCAGTAATTTGACACTCCCAGCAGCTGGCATGCGAGCAGAACAGTTTATGTAACTAACTTGAACTGAACCGCAAGCCCCAGAGTAGAGAATCACACTCCACACCCTTGCTGCTGGGAGACCTCCGGATACAGCATCAGAGAGGAAGCAAAGCTGAGATCTAGGGAACAAAGAGGTAATGATTCCTTTGGGGTTTTGCTTCTGGGTGTGGGGCATGGGGAGAATGCTATGGATTGCAAAGATTTGCCATTCTCTGCAGCTCGGTTTTGGGGAGAAGATAGATATTTTATAGAGTGATTCATTTCAGTATTTAAAAATGTTAGCTGCAGGAAAACCAAGAGAGCACTGTTGAGCACCCAGTAAATAGCTACAATAGGTGAAAATGCAGATTGGTTTATCTGATCATATAAAATTATTCTGTCTCAGCCATTTCTATGGCAGAAGCGGGTGCTCCCGAATGGTATTGAACAAGGACAGACTAGCATTTTGTCCAGTGTCGTTTGTTTGTACATTTAAAACAGCTGATGGAAATACAGTTCCTCAGCTTGTGGTCAGTGTGGAAATCCAGGTTCCACAGAGATCTTTTGGAGCAGCACAGACAGAGTCACTTTTGCATCTTGTTTCACTGTACTTTGAGGGGAAAGAGTGGCTCTTTGTTATTTCCTTTGTCTTAATGCCTGGGACGTTCAGATACTGCTTGAAGCGAACAAAGAGCTCAATCCCTGATTATTTAAGCAATGAGATTTGGGTTTGTAGCTGGGCTCCCAACTCTTTTCTTAATGGTTGATTCTAGGGCCTTGTGTGAAAGAACATTAATGGTCCCATCTGAGTTTTCCCCAAAGAGAACCCCTCCCCGCTGCCTCTGACTTATCTCAGGCCTGGTCTACACTACGCGTTTAAATCGATTTAAAGAGCGTTAAATCGATTTAATGCTGTACCCGTCCACACTACAACGCCCTTTATATCGAAATAAAGGGCTCTTTAAATCGATTTCTGTACTCCACCCCAACGACAGGAGTAGCGCTAAATTC
>NC_133784.1:13895098-13977044 GCF_003597395.2 Chelonoidis abingdonii
CTACCCACAATGCAACGCTTCAGAAATCGACGTTAGCCTCGGACCATGGACGCACAACGCCGAATTACTGTGTCTAGTGTGGCCGCATGAAATTGAATTTATAATATCAGTTTTATAAAACCGATTTTAGCTAATTCGATATTATCCCGTAGTGTAGACGTGGCCTCAGAGGTCCCCCCTCCCCCATTCCCAGCCCTTCACCATTCACTAGCCCATGTCAGAATGCCAAACCTAAAAAATGTACCCTGGAGTAAACACTTTGGACTGTGTACACACACATGTACATGTCCTGTGTGGACACCTTATATCAGTTTAAAACTGGTTAGCTTGCTCTTGTAACTGATCTAAGCCTGGTTTAAATCAATTGAAGTGTCCACACACAGAGTTGCACTAAATCAGTTTAAAATCATGTCTTTGTTGCAATTGTGCTGGTCTATACTAGAAAATTAGATCACTCCAGCTACTTTGCTTGAGGGTGTGAAAAATCCACATTCCTGTGCGATGTAACTAAGCTGACCTTAAACTCCATGTAGACACTAGTAAATTTTTCATCAGCCTTGCTATCACCTCTCGGGGAGGTGGTTTAGTGCAGAGACAGGAGAATCCCTCCAGTCTACAGTGAAGGGTATGGCTACACTGGCACTTTACAGCACTGCAACTTTCGCGCTCAGGGGTGTGAAAAAACACCCCCCTGAGCACTGCAAGATCTAGCACTGTAAAGCCTCAGTCTAATCAGTGCGGCAGCGCTGGGAGCACGGCTCCCAGCGCTGCACGCTACACCCGTAGAGGATGTGGTTTACGTGCAGCGCTGGGAGAACTCTCTCCCAGTGCTGGCACTCCAACCACACTCACACTAGCGCTTTGAAATTTCAAGTGTAGCCATACCCGAAGCATCACAGCAGTATAGCTGCAGCGCTGTAGCTATGTCACTGTAGTGTTTTAGCCTGTGTGTATTAAGGTGAAGCTAGCTCAAGAAAACTTATTGGTAACAAAAGGGTCATAATCTTTTGTTATCAAACAATCATTAACGTTCCAGGAAATTCAGAGGAAAGGTGAAACTTGCAAAGAGCTCAACCACCTAAACGGCTGTGAACTCAGGACTGATCTGCCCTGTGCAACATTTCACAAGTATATGGTGGTTTAATTTGTAACCCACTGATGAGTGTGTGCTACATCACCTCCATGCCAATCCATGAGGGTCTGAATTGTCACAGGCCCAGCGACAGTGCTTTCTAGCTATAGCTGTAGCAATGTGTGGTTTTAGCTGGTTCAGTCCCCTATTGTAGGCCAAGATGGCAGCTGTCACACTCATCCCAAATCCCTCCCTGTGGCTGTGGCTTTCCACCTCACTCAGACACTCCTCTTGCTAATCTAAACACATACAGGTCTGGTCCTTCAAACTTGCCATGTGTGTTGTTCGGATGATAGTGAAACCTGGATATGAGCTTCAGAGCTGGGGTGGAATTTTTTTAAAAAAAGATTCAAAATCGTTTTTCGTCTTACAAAAAACTTTTATTTTCTGCCCTTTTTCTAATATTTCCCACCCAGTCAATTCCAACAGATGGGAGATATAGCGTACCTTGGTGACCTCCCTCCAGTGAAGGTCAGCCTCTGCAACAAAGACATGAAGTCAGACACAGCCAGCCACAGCATCCTATCCATCAGGGAGGAAGAGGGAGCAGACAATTTTCTGCGTTCTATCCCTACACGAGAATCCCTTCAGCGCCCTCGGGGCTCAGTTGTGAGCTTCCACAACATCCAGTACACCATCAAACAGTCCCATGGGCCCCTCTGCAAACGGACAACGGTGGAGAAGAAGGTTCTCCAAAGTGTGTGGTAAGTTCCTGCATCCCAAAAACTCTTTTGTAGAAAGGAAAGGAGTGAAATCTGCTAGAAGGGAGAGGCATCATCTCCAGAAGAAGCCTCCTTTAAGACACTGGGGGCTAAGGACAAAGAAGGGAACATGGTTACTGCTTTCAAATTGGTGTGAGGGAGGATGTTTCACTATTTATTTCACTATTTAATTTTTCTAAAACTTCCCACCCCATGGAATGTGTTTGGTCCAAAGTCAGGCCCCAGTTCTTCCAGGAGCGCCATGGCGGCAGATCCTCATTCAGAAGTAATCTTTTCCCTTCTCTTCCAGTGGCATTATGAAGCCGGGTTTGAATGCTATCCTGGGACCAACAGGGAGCGGCAAATCCTCGTGAGTCTTTCTTTGGTTTCCTCCAATGGAGAATGAACAGTCCTAGGTGGAAACTGAACTCCCTGGAGGCTAGAGGTAGGGTGACCAAACATCCCGATTTTATCGGGACTGTCCCGATATTTGCTTGTTTGTCCCGCGTCCCGACCAATGTTAGGTTGGGACACTGGACAAACAAGCAAAGGCTCCGGAGCCTGGAAGGACTCGCGCCCTCCCCCACCCCAACTCCGCCCCGTCCCTCCCCCATTGGGTCCCTCCCCAAATCCCCGCCTCTTGCCAAGCACGTCATGCCCAAAAGATGCAGGGGAGCGCGGGGTCGGGGTGAGTGCGAGTCCGGCCTGGCCCCGAGCAGGCAGAACTCAGGCGCAGTACCTGGAGGGAGAGTAGGAGGGCAGCCCACAGGGCCAGGTGGCGGCTGTTCTCCCCATGTGGGCAGCGGGACTCGGGAGCAGCTGCTGCTGCAGCTCCCACTGCCGTGAGGGGAGAAAGTGGCCAAGCATGTGGTGTTCGGCAGCTGCGGCTTTGGCGCCTGGGCCCGATCCCGGGCCTGCTGCAGGGACCCAGCAGCACGCACGCTGTGCCCAGCCCCTGGCCAGTCGCGTCTGGGCTGGCTGCCCAGCTGGTGCAATCCCGCAGCAGAGGCATCGGCAGCCCAGCCCCATTTGTTCCCCTGCGGGACCCGAGCAGGATGGGGGGGCTTGGGCCTGCTTCCCCCACTCCGGGGCCGCCTGCAGGATTGCACCAGCTGGGCAGCCAGCCCTGATGCAACTGGCCAGGCGCTGGGCATGCGCAGCATGCACGCTAGGTCCCCGCGGCAAGCCCGGGCTCGAGGGCTTTGTGGGCGCCAGAGCCGCAGCCCCCGAGCTTGGCCAGCAGCCGCTTCCTCCCCTATGGCAGTGAGAACTGTAGCAGCAGCTGCTCTCGAGTCCTGCTGCCCAGGTGGGGAGAACAGCCATCGCCTGGCCCTGCAGGCCACCCCCTACTCTCCCTCCAGGTACCGTGCCCGAGTCCTGCCTGCTCGGGACCAGGTCGGACTCTCACTCACTCCAGCCCCGCGCTCCCCTGAGTCTCCCAGGCCTCCCTCCAGCGCTTGCGGAGGGAGGAGGAATTGGGGGTGGGGGATTTTTTTTGCTCTGCCGCCATTTTTTTCCCCTCTGCCCCCGCCCCACCCCGCCCCCCTGCATCTCGATATTTGACGTAGGTGATCTGGTCACCCTAGCTGGAGGAGACTAGCTGGAAAAATCTAAGGCCTTGGAAAGGCACCTTGGTGATTTAAGAACATAGGTCTGGAAGGGATCTGCTGGGTCAAGTCCCCTGCTGTCACAGGCAGCCACGTCATATCATCCCCGCCACAAATTTACCAAGCTCTATCTTAAAACTAATTATGTTGTTTGCCCCTGCTACTCCAGTTCGAAGGCTGTTCCAGAACCTCACCCCTCCGATAGTTAGAAATCTTCTGCTAATTTCCAGCCCAAATTTATTCATGGCTGGTGTATACACATTGCATGGGCTTCAGCTGAGAGTGTCGTTTCATGCAGGGGTTCTCAATCATTTCCATACTGCAACCAGTCTGGACCCCACTCCCATCTAGCCTCTCCTGTTTATCAGGGTGGTTGTGACTCTCTATCTTCCGTCAGGATACGACCTGCAGGTTGCGAACCCATGGCCTAGTCCTTAGAGAAGAGGCAGGACTCTGGGGCTCCATTCCCAGCTCTGGGAGGGAGCAGAGTCAGATCCCAGAGTTCTGTTCATGGCTCTGTCACTGATTTGCACCATAACCTTGAGCAAATGATTTCCCTTGTTCTCCCCATCTATAGCATAGGGAATCATAATACTTTCCAGTCTCACAGGGATGTGGAGGGGCTGCAGCAATGTTTCTAAAGTGATTGGAGATCCCTGGGTGAAAGATGCTAGAGAAGTACAAAGTAGGCTACTTCCATTTAAAAGTTGAATCTGTTGAGTTGCTCTTGTGTGGGAGGAAGAGAGGAGAGCATCTTGCATTGCCACACTCTCACCACCCCAGTGGCCAGTTTAAGAGTGACAGTGATGGGCCAAGTAGCTCATTGAAGATCATTGCAATGCAAGGCCTAGAGTGGGGTCATCACCCAGGAAGATCAGAGTGGGGGTGAGATGGTCTCTTACAGGCCATTGCTGAAGTCCCCCCAGCAGGGTGAAGTGAGTTAAATCAGTGATTGAAATAATGAGTTAAATCAGTGATTGAAATAATGAGTTAAATCACCACATGGCAAACCTCGATTTAAATCAGCAATTTTCATCAACCTTTCTATTTGTACTTCAGTTATTTTCTAAAGAAAGGTGCCTTCTCATTCGCTGATATAGCCATTAAATTATGTTGATTTACAACTAAAGAGAGCTTTTACACTAGATTTGGTGCATCTTTTCGCTGCCTACAAGGGTACACTACAACTATATACATTTATTTAAGCAATTATATAGCAGAATATTTTCAGATTCTTATTAATTGTATATTTTAGTATGTTAGAAAAAGGTGAATGATATCTTGCTTATTTGTAAGATAATTAACATTTTGCTTATGATTTGTGTCAAGCTGCAACTGGAATTTAATTAAACACACAAAACAGCATATTGATGTATTATTTAAATGCTTTATGAGATTTTAAGCCGTTTAGGCCTTAACATATTTTGCATTAAATTCAGATTTCATTGAAACAGGTTTATATTTAAAAACACTTATTACAATTTAAATAAAACCAAAAAAAATCAGATATAAATAACATTATTTGATACCTAATTTTTTTCCAAAAAAGCATCAATTTTTATCCACCCTGAGTAGGACAAAATCCCATCTGCTTAAGGCTGTGTCTACATTACAGAGCTTATGTTGGCATAGGCATGTCAGCATAGATACAGCAAACATCAACAGAATGAGTTTTCCTCCAATGTAAGAACATTGTTAGATACATTGACAGAAGTACTTTTCTCTATACATCTGCATCTACTCTGGTGGTTTTGTTGCTATTCACTGACATACCTGTATCAATATAAATTCTAAGTGCAGACCAAACCTAAAAGTTCACTTTGGTAATGTGTTTTATTCACCTTTTTTAAGTATGTGTGGATAGACAGATAGATAGATATGCTCCTGGTTTCAATGGATTGGACCCTTAGACAGCACACTTCGTTGTTATAAAAAATTGGCTTGAGTTTGCGTATTAGCAGGAAGACTCATTCCTTGTCTCCACTGGGATTAGAGCCACTGTTTAGAGTGGAGTGGATAACAGAATTCTCAGTTGACTTGCGATTCCAAAAAATTGAAAAAAATATTGGTTTTGTCTGCACAGAAAATGATGTTTGACATTTTTGATGAATCAGAAAGTCAAAAAATATTAGTTTCAGGGCTAACAGAACATCATGTTTGACCCACATCTACATTTTTTTTTCTCATTTTGAGTGTTTTTTATTGTTTTCAATTTTTAAAAAAATAAAAGAGGAAAAGTTCAAAAGGACAAGTTATTTTGAATAAAAAAATTGAACCATTTCACTCTGAAAATGTTGAAATGAAATGGTTAGACTTTCAGAATATTTTTGTGCTTTGTGGTTTTTTCCACACAGTGCAGTGAAATCAACAGGAATTCCTGAAAAATTTTAGTGTCATCAAATCTTTGCATTTTTCACCAGAAAAACGTTTTGGCTGTAAACTACCAACCAGCTCTATCAGTGGTGTGGCTGCGCCAGGACAAACCCCTAGCTGTAGACACTATTTGCATGAGTGCAACATGAT
The DNA here is from genome assembly GCF_003597395.2 of Chelonoidis abingdonii. Lineage (NCBI taxonomy): Eukaryota > Metazoa > Chordata > Testudines > Testudinidae > Chelonoidis > Chelonoidis abingdonii. Next base: position 13,901,062 of record NC_133784.1, read on the forward strand.
GTGCACCTGTGAATTGCACCTACAGTAAGAGTTTGCACCTAAAATCCCAGTGCAGATGAGGCCTGAACCTAGTGCCTCTTGCACTGCTTGTAGTTGAGATCGGTCAGTTTGCAGCATGCTCTGAGCAAATTACAGTGCAGGCCCAACAGAAATGCAAAAGCCCTAGTAATTATCCCTAATCATGGCAGTTACCCAATGAAAATAATAGTAGATATGGCAAAATCTAAGGAATGTTGCTTGTCTTTAGTCTCCTAGATGTGCTGGCTGCTAGAAAGGACCCTGCTGGCCTGTCTGGGCAAGTGCTCGTAGATGGCTTCCCGCAACCTCCAAATTTCAAGTGTATCTCAGGATATGTCGTGCAGGTCAGTGTCTATTTCTGTTCTGTCTGCCTCTTGGCTGGGAGAAGCTGAGTGGCTGAGGAGCAGAGATATTGGTGATCAAGAGCTGCCATGGTGTGAAGTCTTTGTAAAGAGAGTTGCATGAGAATGGAAAAGTGGTATCCAGACTGCTACATGATAACATGGTTCTTTAACCAGGGTGATGGCCCACAGGCAGAGACATCTCAAGCAGGGCCCTTCAGATGCAGGTGGGTAGTTGTCAGCAAGGACTAGATACAGTAAAACATCTAATAAGACTGGGTAGCAAGGAGAGCTCTAATGATCTTATCTTCAGGCTCTGGTCAGCCTCACTCCTACTACGTTACAGGCAGGCAGTGCCAGCTGAATCCTGGAAAGAGATGGAAATAGTGGACTTAGCTCATTCTAGAGTAGTTATGGCAGCCTAGAATTCAGGTAGCTGGGAGAGGCAAAGAGAACACACTTGACTAACTTGGCAACTAAGGCAGCAGGTGACTCAGGGAACCATCAGGGCTTCTGACTGAAAGCAGAGGTTGAATTTCAGTCCTCCAGCTGAGATCAAGTCCCAGGATCCAATAATTCCCCCATAGCTCTTAGAAAGTGTGAAGGATTTTGATTTTTCCTGTAAGAATTCCCAGTTTAGGAATCCTTGCTTTCCAGTTTCCAACCCATAAGCTATCTATAAAGCAACCAAAGCAAAATGCAAAATTACCTGCATGGGGAGGAAAATACTGGGCTGTGCCCCTCCCCCTTTTTTCTGCTTTGTAGATGGATGAAGGGCCGCAGCAGCAAAAAGAAATCTGCTCCTTTCTTGCCTTGGAACCATATTAATTATCCACAGAGTCAGCACTGTGGCTGATGTACCTAAGCTTTGTCTATGGAACTTTGCTGATTTCCATCAGCTGAAGGTCTGGCTTGCAAACCTTAAATAGTAATTTCGATGCTATGAAGCTGCACAGATATTTGCAAATTTGACAGGTTTAATCAGATCAAAGTGCCTGGGACTGTATTGAACAGTTGCATTTTGAGAGCACTGGGAGTGGTGCTTCCTGACCAGGGTCGGCTCTAGGCACCAGCAAAACAAGCAGGTGCTTGGGGTGGCACATTTCCAGGGGGTGGCATTCTGGCCATCTTTTTTTTTTTTTTTTTTTTTTTTTTTAAACTCATGTCCTCCCTTCTCACAACCCTGCAGAAGCAGAGCCATGGAGCAGCTGGGAATCCAGCATGGGAGCTGAGAACCCACAGGACCCTGGGAGCTGTAGTTCCTTGCCTAGCTCCCTGCCTATAGAGCCAGCCCTGGAGCAGGGAAAGAACTACATTTCCCAGCGATCCTTGGCACCTATCAACAGGAAAGGGAGGGGTAGGGAGTGAGGTAGCTGAGCAATGCTGCAGCTTGCTGTGAGTGGAAAGGAGGTGGCACCGTGAATAGGAACAAGTGTGCCCAAGGAGTAGAAAGGCTTTGCCCAGATATATCCCCTTCAGAAGACTTCCCCAGACTGGCTTAGGGATACTGGTGTGACTCACCTTGCAGCCCCAAAGAAGGAATTGGGGACTAAATGGACAGTGCCCCTCTCTATCTGAAGCCTAGCAAGGGAGGTACGTGGATCCCACTAGAATTTAAAATGAAAAGTATTAAGGGAGGGAGGCTCTGCTCTGGACTGGGCAGCTTTAGATACAGTACCAGGCACTTAGGAGGATTTCCACTTCTGAGCCATGGAAGCAGAAATTGACTTTTCCTTTCCAGATTAGCTAATATTCAGAAGGGAATCTAGCACCTGCCTTCCAGATTTGAACACCCTCAAAATTCAGGAGTGCTCAAGCTCAGTTTGGGCAGCTGTTACTTCATTTCTCCCAAATCAAATATACTGATCCACTGTAACCTGCTGTAGAAAAACTAGGATAAAATTGAGCAAGAAATGCTTCTCAGTGGTTATTAGGACTGGAATTGCTATTTTCAACAGCTATTGCCCCCCCTCCTTTTTTTTTTTTAAGTTTTATTTGTTTAAAAGGAGACAGTGATATTGCATTGATAAATTCCCCATAGAAAGAAAGAGTGAAACAAAAGAATAATAAAGGCACCTCAACTTTTCCTCATTTATGGAGGACAGTATTATAATATGCATCCAGATATCCTCCAATCACACAAGCTGAAAATTGTTCCACTTTACTGCAGTTCTGTAACCATATGGGAACCAATCCTGTCTGTGTTCTGTGCACATCCAAAATTCCTGCTGAATGACCTGCCCTGGGAGCAATTTACCAGTGAACCAGGGCTGGGGCGGCAGGGGAGTGTGGGTGGGGGGAGGGCACTGGTAGAGGGGGAAAGGAGGGAGACCAGCACTGGGGCAGCAGGGGAGCCCAGGGTTGGGGCAGCAGGTGAGTGTAGGGGGGAGCCCAGGGCTGGGGTAGGGGGCAGCCAAAAATTTTTTTGCTTGGAGCGGCAAAAAACCCAGAGCTGGCCCTGTTCCTGACCAGGTGTTACACAAGCATGTCAGATGGAAGCACAGGGTGAAATCCTGGTCCCACTGAAGTCAGCAGAAAACCCCCCATTTATATCATCGGGGCCAGGATTCCACCCACAGTTTTTGGTGCTTTGTGGGGTTGAGTATCAGCTGGGCATGGGTGAGAATTCTCTGCTCCTGTTCTGACTTGCCGCTGGAGCCAATAGGTGTTAAAAGTGTGTAGCTGGCTCCATCTCATAGTGAGGGCCTTGGCTGCTATTCAACCTATGGATGCTGAGCACTTGCAACTTCAGCTGGAGTTCTCAGTGCTCAGCACTTCTGGGAGTCAGTCCCACAGTCACTTACATGACAAATTACCTCCCAGTCCAAAGCTCCATAGCCTGCATTTCCAGCACTACCGCAGCCTTTGTGGGAAGCAGTGTTGTCTAGTGGCTAGGGCATTGGGCTAGGGGACAAGAGACCTGGGTTCTGTTTCCTGACCTGCTGTGTGACCTTGGCAAGTCACTTCTCCGTCTCTGTAGCCCTTTGTGTGCCTTGTCTATTTTGATTGCAAGCTGTCTGGGGCAGGGGCTGACCCTCACTGTATGTATGTACAGCTCCTGGCACAATGGGCCTTGATCCTAGCTGGGGTCGCTTGCTGCTACGGAAAGGCAAATAACAAGGTGCCTAGGACTGAGCTGAAACATCCTTGGCTTTTCAGCAGTGAATTTGCATTGTTTTCAGGATGATGTGGTTATGGGCACACTGACGGTAAGGGAGAATCTACTCTTCTCTGCAGCCCTGCGCCTCCCCAGCTCCATCAGCTTTAAAGAAAAGGAAGAGCGGGTCAGCCAGATAATCACTGAGCTGGGGCTCAGCAAAGTAGCTGATTCTAAGGTGAGTACCTGTGAGGGGTCAGGGGGAGAACCTGCTTCAGAATCCTAACTTCTCACCCATATAGTGGGGATGGGAACTGTACTATGCTAGGAATGCAGGGCTTTTCCACTGAGCTACCCTGCACTCAGGGGTGACACCCAGCAAAGAAATGTAGAGTTACTTTTGCTGAATCACTCTGGTGTTGGTTCAGCTGCATCTCATTAGCTCCACGCTGAGGTAGGAAAGTTTGTGTGCCTCTCTGAGGCAAAGAAAATTAGAGTAGGAGGGATCCTGCAAGGAAGACCGTTGAGCTGAGCCTTGAAGGCAGTTTTAGGTTTTGTTGAGGTCCAGGAAGTGGTGCAGCTTGGACCACGTCCAGTGTGCATTTGCTATGTAGGAACAGGGGAAGAACTCTGCCTACAGCCCCCCAGATCACAGGGCTCTTCTTCTTTGCCAGCCACTTCCTGGCTTTGTGGTACGATGTGAGGAAGTCAAGGTCACAATGCTAAAATTAATGAGGGGTCAAGAAGGGCCCAAGGTGGCAACCTCAGCTGAAGTGTCGTCATTGTCCCCTCTGGTCTACTCAGGCCCTTATGCCATGCCCATTGTTGTGGTAGCTGAGCACTCACCCACACAGTGGAAAAGGCTATGGGGTGAATTCATCCTTGCCCCGTAAGGCTGCCTTTAGCCAGCAGCACAATTTGTATTTGAAATATTTGCTCTTGTGCTTGATCTCCACGCTGCCCCTGTAGTGTCCCCTTAGGGCAGGATCCAGCAAGCACGGCTCTGCCTAGCGCTTGCAGACACGGCTCGGCCCCTGGGTGTTAATGGGACTGTTTGCCAGGGCAAGCCTGGCACCCCACAGTGAAGCCAGGTACCAAACACACAAATCTTTGCTGTAGGTAGGAACAGAACTAATCCGAGGGGTATCAGGTGGAGAGCGGAAAAGAACCAACATTGGCATGGAGCTCATCACAGAGCCCCCAGTCCTATTCCTGGACGAACCCACCACTGGCCTGGATTCCAGCACAGCCAACGCAGTGCTCATCCTCCTGAAGAGGTAGGAACTGCAGGCGTTTATTATCTAACAGCAATGCTTCTGTGCTCATCTAAACCAACGGCTTACTGGTCTTAGTGCTGGTGAAAGAGGCTGGCCTGGCAGTCTCTTTCTCGGGGCATGATCCAAAGCCCATTGACTTCGCTGGGCTTCAGCTCAGAGCCCTGAAGAACAACCACAGTATGGACAGTCCTGCTGCCAGCTTCCCACTGCAACCAATGCACCCCAGCTCTGTCCCAGAGAGATCACCTCTGGAGCGGGGAGGATTTGAGAGTTCAGTCCTCATGGTCTAGTCACTTTTTGGCTGTCACTCGCAGCAACTAGAGCTGGCTGATGGTGGATTTTTCAGTTTTGCTGGCAACTCCAAGAACTAACAATAAAAAAAATTTTGGAGTTGAACCAAAAATGAAACTTTTTTTCAAAAATTTTCAGCAAATGGACAACTCAAAAAATTCCAAATCCTCTTGGGTTGAATGAGCCACTTTGTCTTGACAAAATCAGAAAGTTTAATTTCAGTTTTGATCAGTTTGTGTTTTAATAAAATGAAAGGAAATTTTGAAACAAAAGAAATCTCTTTAAACCAAAAAATCGAAACATTTTGTTTCACAAATGTCAAAGAATTCCAGTTAAAATATATATATATATTAGGTCTTATGGACCAAAACAGTCTAGTGAAATGGACATGAAATGTTTTGGTGTCGCCAAATCTGCAGTTTTGAGCCGAAAAAAGTTTTGTACTAAATGTTTTGCCCAGACCTCCTCCCCACATTAGGAAAATGGATCATGGCTGATAACAGGTTTCCTTTGATCTCTCGTAACTGAAGCTGGAGTTGGACTGACTGCTGGGTGTAGATAGGGCCAAATTGTCCATAACAACCACTCCAGAAAGGCTGCTGAATCTCTCGTTCCACCAGAGATGGCTCCCTCCCTCTCAGGCTTGCATCTTGTTGGCTGGGCATTGTAGGGAAAGCTTTCCCAGCTGCTGCCCATGCTATATCTGTTCTGGGGGCAGAAGCCTTCAGGGCTGTCAGCTGGGCACTTTCTTCAACACTACATTCACTTAGGCCTGGTCTACCCTGGGGGGGTGGGGTGGGGAGAATCGATCTAAGTTACGTGAATAACGTAGCTGAAGTCGACGTACTTAGATCGACTTACCGTGGTGTCTTCACTGCGGTGAGTCGACTGCTGCCACTCCTCCATCAACTCTGCCTGTGCCTCTTGTGGCGCTGGAGTACAGGAGTCGACGGGAGATCGCTTGGGGATCAATCGCTGCCCACCAATCCAGCCAGTAGTGAAGACGTACGCCAAGTGAAAGGGCTTCCAGCAAACATAGTTCAAAGGAAAACTAGGTAATAGTGGTCTGGGTAGACTAGGCTAAAACAGTAGCTCAGAAAAATATCCTTGAATGACCAGACCCTCTTGCCTTGTCTTCTGAAATATGCATATAAGAACAGCCATACTGGGTCAGACCAAAGGTCCATCTAGCCTAGTATTCTGTCGTCCAATAGTGGCCAATACCAGGTTGCTTCAGAAGGAATGAACAGAACAAGTTATCATCAAGTGATCCATCCCCTGTCGCCCATTCCCAGCTTCTGGCAAACGATGGGCGCAGCTGAGGTTTGGACTCTTTGCTCCTATCCTAGGCTTTCGAGGAGAGGTCGGACCATCATTTTCTCTATCCACCAGCCCCGCTATTCCATCTTCAAGCTCTTCGACAGCCTGACGTTGTTGGCTTTGGGAAAGGTGCTGTATCATGGTCTGGCTAAACAAGCCCTGACATATTTTAATTCTATCGGTAAGTCTGCAGTGCAAATGCAATAACGCCAATCCCTATTATATTTAGCGCTTACGTCGCAAAACACGGCAAGAGATAAGGTAACAAATTATTTTAATTGCTTAGTGCCTGATTCTTAATAATGATGGATCAGCTCCAGCTACGTTTAGTCCATTGCTGCATTTTCCAGACACGAAAAGCAGCCTCATGTTTCCAGTCTGAATGAGTTTTATGTAGATTAAGAAAAGCAAAAAAGAACAAAAGTAAGGTCTCCATGGGAGCTCAGTGTATGTACCCCCTTCAGGGCTCATTGTATCCACTCTGCCTCGCAAAGTGATGGTCAACAGCAGGTTCCCAGTCACTTAGAAGCTCAGTAAAACAAATGACACGTTCACGACAGTTAAGTGGCTATGTGCATCCCAGGCAGGATTATCTCAATGGGTCACTGCTGAGGTCTGTGGACCACTGGGGATCTGGGTGCAGGGCCCGCAGGTCTGAAGGTTGCTGAGAAGGTGGGGAGACTAGCAGGGAAGATCATGTGCAAGACGGTATTTCTTACAAAGGGTGAAAAGCGCTGTGGTTGGTGCTTATGTAACCCACACACCTCCTGGGTGTGGTGCTCTGTCCCCTCTAGTGGCACCGAGACCACTTGGAGAGAGAGATTAATGAGTCTGCTCTACAGCCTTAGCTAAGGGCATTGTGGCTTTTAGCTCATGCAGTAGAGGCCATGCATTTAGCTCCAGAGGTCCCAGGTTCAATTCCCACCTGCCAACGACCGAGGTCTGTCAGTGTTACACCTACACCTGTGTTAGCAGGGTAATGACTACACAGTGAAAACTCTGCTTCTGTGGATAATGGAGAATGTGGTGTGGACTCCTGGGTTCTATTCCTTTCTCTGCCTCTGCCACTGTGCTGTGCTCTTACATTCTGCCCTGTCGCTCTTCTTCCCGCCTTGTTCAGGAGGGTACTTCATTGTGTAGGTGCACAGCTTACTCCCCTCTGGTCAGTGAGTGGCAGGGGATGGAGGATCAGTAATACTGTGTCTCCTCAGTCCCTTCCTCACCCACCCAGTCACTTGCCGCAGGCACTGCTGGCTAAGCAGCCCTGCTTAACCCACCTGTGGCCAGAGTCCCCAGTAGAGCAGAGGCGACATGGAGGGACCTTATTGCCCCATGGGTGAGTAGACACCATGACAGTCGAGCCCTGAAAAGCGTAGGGTGCCCAAAAGGAGACACCCTGAGCTTGGTTTTCAGAAAGGCCAAGCACCCGCAGTTCAGTTCAAGGCAGAGGGAGCTGCAAGTGTCTCTAGTTAAGCACCCGAAACCAATGCAGACTTGACAAAATTGTGAACTTAACCAATGGGGATGCCTCAGTTTCCCCACCTGAAAAACAAGAGGTAACCCGCCCTCTCAGCAGCAGTGCTATGGTTAGTCAGTGCTTCCAAAGCACCCCAAGAGGCTTGTGTGAAAGAGGCTGGGGGAGGGTGGAGTGTTCTTATAACCAGTCCTTACCAAGCAGTGTTTTGTCTAAAACATGAATGTGTTCTGCTTGCTATCGTTACAGGGTATCAATGTGAGCCCTTCAACAACCCGGCTGACTTCTTCCTTGACGTGATAAATGGTGACTCCACCGCCGTGGCGGCAAGCAAAGGTGATCAGAGAAGCCTGGACAACGGAGGGACTGGAGGAGGTGAGCCAGTGAATGAGACAGAAGACCTTGGCCAGATTGCAGGGGAAGTTGCAGGCAGTGAGGGTAGATTTTTGTTTTGTTGTTTTCTCCTAGTGAGTGGGCATTTTATTGTATATTCCTGCTTGTACTTTGCCCTCACGTATAGCACCTTTCAGCAGGAGTCTTCAGGCTCTCAAAATGCTTTGAAAAGGTGACTTTGTGCTATCAACTCGCTTTTACAATGGGGGAAAAAATTGAAGCACAGAGTTAGATGAAGTGACTTGCCCTGGTCACCCAGGTAACTGGTAGCAGAGACAAACTAAAACTCAAGCCCAAGCAGAGTTCTGACCCTGAAAAGGGAGCTGTGCCACAGACTCCCTAAAATTCATTGGTAACTGCTGCTGGTTTTATGTGGTAGGCGCTCAGGTAGTACGGTGATGGGCAGCAGTATAAAACCCTGAGACAGCCAGAGAGCTGGGAGCAGGACCCAGACGTCCTGACTCTTAGTCCTGTGCTGTAACCACTAGAGAACAGTGCTTGTCCTCCAAGGAAGCAATGTACACAAACCAATTTATGATCAAACACTGCCTTTTTCTGTAGCTGTGTATGCATGTGCAGTGTGCAGCACGGTGTATTACAACAGGTCTGTTGTATGGCCACGCAACAAAGACCCAGTTGTACAGAATCTCTCTGTAGGTGGTGCACACTTGGGCTCCTCCACCCATTGAAGGAGGTGCCAGCCACCTTTAAAGCAGCTGGACTAGCTAGAGTGCGGTCAATTGGGCCCAGATCCTCAAAAGGATTTAGGATCCTAACTCCTACCGATTCATTACATTGAGAGTTAGGCACCTAAATCCCTTTGAAGACCTGGGCCCTGATCTGCAATGCTGGCCAGCAGTCTCTTTAGTGGGATCCATGAATAAGGAACCTGGAGCAAACCCAATGAGAAGCTCCCATGTTGATCCCAAATCCTGGTCAGCTAAAGATTTCATGGGTTCCTCATGATCAGGGGTTGCATTAGTGAGATCTCACTGAGCCAACGGTGCCGGGTTTAAGATGGGGGACTGGACCAGTCATGCTGAGTCCTGCCTTGGGCCCTTTACTCTAGGGGTAATCGGTGATGAAGAGCAGAATGTGGACAAGAATGTGGTAGAAACTCTGCACCAGCAGTACCTGAACTCCAGTCAGTATCGGGACACAGGAGAAGAGCTGAAGAAAGTGGAGCTCAGACAGCAGAATAAGCAGGGGAAGTCGAGGCGCGTGAATGAGGTCACATATGCAAATGGCTTCTTCACTCAGCTCTACTGGGTGTCCAAACGTGCCATCAAAAACCTCATCAGGAACCCCCAGGCATCTGTGGCACAGGTGAGACATTGCTGCTGAGCAGGACCACTCCAGTCTCACTCTGCAGTGGTCATATCAGGCTCCTCGTTCTGGTATCGCCATCCCCGCTAGATTACTGGGGTGAATCCAGCTCTGGTCAGCAGGGGAAGAAATCGTGACTGCCTGATGGCTGGCTGGTGACCTATGTGAAACTCCAGGTCTTTAAAAGCAGCAGAGAATCCTGTGGCACTTTATAGACTAACAGACGTTTTGGAGCGTGAGCTTCGTGGTGAAATACCTCACTTCGTCCCAGACCAGGATAGTGGATAATTTCCCAGGGGTAAGGTATGTATATGCTAGCAAAACACTAGCAGATAATCGAGCTTAGTTCATCATGGGAGGATGGGCCCTGTTCTAGCAGTAGAGCGGTGGTGAAAACCAAAGGGAGAAAATCTGGTTCTGTAATTGGCAGCCATTCACAGTCTTTTGTTTAGTCAGAGCTGATGGGTGTCAATATGCAGAATTGACTGAAGCTATCAGCAGTTTCTCTTGAAGTTCTGGTTCCTGAAGTTGTTTTCTTGCTGACAGATGGCACCTATAAGTCTGCTAATAGTAGTGGCCAAGGGAGGTTGATAGTAGCTCTCCTAAGCAGGTTTTTGATATTGCATTTCCTGATATCTGATTTGTTTCCTGTTATCCTTTTTCCGGTAAGTATGTCCCAGTTTGGCTGTACGATAGCAGAGGGGCATTGCTGGCATTTAGATGGCGTTATATTACATTGGGGACGTGCACGGTCGAATAAACCCAGTGATGGTCAATGCTGACTCTGGTTAGGTCCAGTGCATGGTGTCGCTGGTGTAGAATAGTGGGCGAGAGTTTGGCATCGAGTTTGGATGGATGCGTCCCTGAGCTGAGTTCTATGTAACGGTGTGCAGTTGCTGGTGAGAATACGTTTCAGGTTGGCAGGTTGCTCTAATGGCGAGACTGGTCTGCCACCCAAGACCTGTGAAAGTTGTGGATCATGGTCCAGATGGTTGCAGATCGCCTTGACGAGCATTGGAGGGTCTTATAGCTGGGGGCTTGTATGTGATGGCCAGTTTGGAGTCCTGTTGGTTCTTTCTTGGGTTTGTCTTGCAAGTAGAGAGGTTCTGGTACACGAATTGTCTCTGTTGATCTGTTTCCTAATTTCCTCGTGCGGGTATACTGCTCATTCTCGAGAATGCCTTGGTGGAGATCTTTTGTAGGGTTGGCTCTGTCTGAGGGGTAGAGCAGATGCGTTGGCTTGTACCTTCAGTTGCCTTGGCTGATAGAAATGGATACCGTGCGATATGTTGCCAGGGAGTGGAAGCTGAAGGCATAAATGTAGGCATACGGCAGAGGTTTTCGATATAGGGTGGTGTTAATGTGACCGATCACTTATTGCAAGTCCCGTGGTGTCTAGAAGTGCACCTTCCCGTGTTAGATTGAGTCCAGGGCTGTCATGTTTGATGGTGGGGTGGAAGTTGTTTGAAATCGTGGGTGGAGATTTTTCTAGAGTCTCTTCCATGGGCCAGATGATGATAGATGTCATCACATGGTGCGTAGATGGAGAAGTGGCCATGAGTGGACAAGACTGAGGAAGCGTTGTTCCAGGGTCACCATATAAAGAATATGTGGCGTATTGTGGGTGCCAATGCGGGTGCCCATTAGCGGTGCCCACCAATGATCTACTGGAGAGTATATATGTCATCAATTGAAAATATGTTGTGTGTGAGTAAAAGGCACAGAGCTCAGCAGCCAAGTTGTGCTGTTGCATCATCAGGGAAATACTTTCTGACAGCTTGTACCATCTGTGTGTGGATGTTTGTGTAGAGGACTCTACATCCATGCGGCTAGGATGACTGTTTTTCTGGGAGGTGACCAATGACTTGTAGTTTCCTCAGGAAAATCAGCTGTGTCACGGAGGACTAGCTGGGAGTGCTGGTGGCATAGAACTGAGTGAGAGTCCACATATCCAGACAGTCCTCAGTGAAAGTGCCAATGCCCAGAGATGATGGGCGTCCAGGTCACTGGTTCGTTGGTGGATCTTGCCACGCGCATAAGTAGATGGAGAATCAACCGGTTTCCTGTGCTAGTATGCGGATAGTGACGATCTTGTACCTGTGTGTTAGTCGCTTAGGGTATTGTGGACCTGAGTAGCACCGGTCGCAGTTACCTTGAGTATATTCCTCCTCACGTGCGATCTGAGGGAATATGGCCTGTAGATCTTTGGTGATTGGAGAGATTGCGTCTGGCGCTCACCTGTTGCGCTTAGCTCAAGCACCTGTTCATGCATGCACAACGAGCACCTCCTTGTATCAGCTCGCTACTATTAATGATAAGTCGGGTGGCTGTCTGAGCTGCGTAGATGGACGGCATTTGCGTTCGTGCATCGAAACCTTAGGTTATAGAGTGCTAGAAGCGGTGCTCTGTTTTCTCTCGCGACGTCACGGTTCTCTGACGCTGTGCACGTCAGGACTGGATCAGTTCGATATCAATATAGCGATCGACCCTGGTCTATTCCGCATACCTCAGTGTCAGGAAGCCCTCCAGATGATGCGTCCAGTTGCCTTCTTCTACGTTGTGCTGTTGGTGGGAGACGAGTACTGTAGTGTACAGTAGCGCCCGTGCATGTCTGGAAGTATTCTCTTGAGTCATAGCACGGCGAAAGTAGGCTTCCAGATCGCTACATGACTGTTCATGTTGTGAGGCGTGCAGGGCAAGAGAGTCCCCGAGATAGGACAGACTTTTCTTCTGCGAGTGGTGTAGTTGAGTAGATTGACGATATTGCTGGGGGTTAGGGTACTATGGTTGTGTCCACCATGTGGCAGGTTAGGAGTTTAGAACAGCTACCAAGTCCTTTTTCACCTTGGTAGAGAGGTGAAGTGGTGCTGTAGATCTCCTTCTTATTTTTACGTAAGGTCGTTTTATGAAGTTTGGATTATTTAATGAATGTCCTCCAGATTGGAGAGCTCTTTTTTTTGAATGTTTTCTGCTGTTTGCTGGTTATAGATGAGTGTCAGAGGTGGTCGTCAGTTTCTTTATAAGTGATTGGCATAATCTCTCATACTTGTGGTCTGTGTAGTATGTAGAATAGCGTGGATTTTTACCTTAGTCCTTGGTATGAAGTCCACCTTTCTTCTCGTTTGCATTTGGAAAGGAAAGATGAAATTCTGTCTGTATTGTGCAAGTTTCTTCATGAGGTTGAATGGGAACCACGGATGTTAAATAACACAGGTGATATTAACCACAGATGCAATAATAAGTGAATGGTCAACATTAACACCATCCTATATTCGAAAACTATCGCCGACCGTACTCATGGCTCTACCTTCATGCTCTCAGCTCCATTCTCCGGGCAATCACACGATCCATTTGTCTCACAGCCATGCACTGCGAGGTACAACCTCGATCTGACTTCTAACCCCAACAGAGACCACACAACCTTACAAAATCTCCACCATTAGCAGTTCTCAAACTACGATACCTGCACAGGAAATTAGGAACGATTCAACAGAAGCCAGCGTGTACCAAGCAAGCCTTCTACTGCAAGACAAACACAAGAAAGAGACAACAGGATCCACTGGCCCATCACAGTCACAGTCCCCGCTAAAACCCCTTCCAACGCATCCTCAGGATCTGCAACCCATCCGGACAATATCCCAAACATTTGCAGTGCCTTGGGTCGGCTAGACCAGTCCTCGCCCACAGACCAACTGCCAACTCTGAAACGATATCCACCAGCAACTGAACCGTACCATTAGTACCTCTAGCTGCAGAACCATCCATGCTAACAACCTCATGCCAACTCTGTCCCCACATATCTTCTCACTCAGCGACACCATCACGGACCTAACCAGATCAGCCAATACCATTCACTGGCTTCATTCACCTGTTCCAGTCCACAATTAATTACGCCATCTATACTGCCAGCAATGCCCCTCTGCTATGTACATTGGCCAAACTGGACAGTCGACTACGGAAAAGGTATAAATTGGAAACACAAATCATGATAATCAGGAATGCGCAATATACAACAAACCTGTAGTGAGAGCACTTCAACCTCCCTGGCCACACTATAGCAGACCTAGTAAGTGCCAGTCCCTGCAGCAAAAAACTTCAGGACCAGACTTCAAAGAAGAAAACTGCTGAGCTTCAGTTAATCTGCCAATTGACCCATCAGCTCACTGGACATAAGCAAGAACTGTGAATGGCTTGCCAATTACAGACACCAGTTTTCCCCTTGGTTTTTACACTTCTACTGCTAGAACAGGGCCCCATCCCCTGATTGAACTAACTCGTTTCTCTAGCTTGTTTTCTAAGCATATATCACCTACCCCTGGAAATTCCAACTACCTGCCATTCTGACGAAAGTGGGTATATCACCCACGAAGCTCACGCTCTCAAAACGTCTGTTAGTCTATAAAGTGCCACAGGATTCTCTGCTGCTTTTACAGATCCAGACTAACACGGCTACCCCTCTGATACTTGACTCCAGGTCTTTAGTAGACATCGCAGCAGACCCTTGGGCTGGCTGGCTGAGCTGAATGCTTGGTAAATGCCAGCAGTCAATTACAGTGCCTCTGGAGCACGGCAGAAGCAGGAAAGGAACTGGGACTCATTGGGGTGTCTCCAAAGCACAATGTCTTTGCTCCATACAGATCACACAGCCCTGAACAACAGGGGCTGTGACTAAAAGCGTGATCTAACCCTAAACAAATGAGCAGCAAGCAGGATCCAGCACAGAGACACAGCGGACTGAGTTCTTCTCAGAATATTCCTGTGACCCCATAGGCCACGGGTCCATTAAGAAATGGAATTTCATATGCGCCATTGAATTACTTTTGCTCCCTGCTGACAGGACTGGAGTCCAATCAGTGACGTAGAGGCAGAGGACTCCAAATCCCATTATGTCTATTGATATTCATAAAGCATCTGTCAAAATAAGGCTGGAATTTTCCAAGCCCCTAAGGAAACTAGGCACCCTTCATAGACAATGGGCACCCAACCCACTTAGGCGCCATTTAAGGTCCCAGCCTTAGTTTTGTGCAAGTACAGTGACAGCCGTCTGGGAAATGGTCCGTTCTCCATCCCACTGGGGATGTAGACAGTGCCTTGAATTTTGAGTGTGCTGTTAATTCTCTGCCCTGTTTAGGGTTATTGATGATGGGTTGTTACTTTGCAGCACGTGATTCAGTTTCTTTGCGGAGGAGTGTGGCCAAGGCTTTTAGGCTTGTCTGGAGGGTAACTGGTGAGAATTTGGCCCAGTATCTTTGTTTGTTTGGCCCAAAACGTCAGAGACAAATGTGAATTTTGGGGCCTGTACATGGCTCTAATGACCTGTGTTCTATCCAGTGACTTCTCCTTGTTCTTCCCTTTGCACAATTCCTTTTTCTTTGCACCTCCAGATCGCAGTGACCATCCTCCTAGCCCTGATTGTGGGGGCCATCTTTTTCGGAGTAAAACTAGACCAAAGTGGCATTCAGAATCGGTAAGGCTTGAAGTAGGGTCCCATTTATTTCTGGTCAATCTCTGCCACGTTTCAGCAGCGGGGAGGCGTGGGTCCCTGGGCTACATTCAGATCCAGGAGGGGTGAACAGAGTTTGACGTCCTAGCTTTTGGTGCCCAAGGTCAGGCATTACTGTAGGTCCTGAAACAGCAGCTGTCCCATCAGCCCCAGGAGTATTCCCATATGGAATATGAAGGAGACAAGAAGAGGCAGGGACAGCCACGGGTGGTATCAGTTAAGTATCTGATACCTCCTGTATGCAATGTTGGTCCAATAACACGTATTACCATACCCACCTTGCCTCTCTGATACCTCCTGCGTCAGGGAACTGTACTGTATTGGCAGGGAAATGCCTTGATGATATAATAGGCTTTCGGCGTCTCCAGCTGCTATGATCCTGGATAAGGTTTCTGGTATTGGAGATTTTGGCCTGTGCCTTGGTCTTCAACCCTTTTGATTTGTATTCCAGGGTTGGATCCTTGTTTTTCGTAACCACAAACCAGTGCTTTTCCAGCGTATCAGCGATCGAGCTGTTTATAAAGGACAAGAAACTGTTTGTGTAAGTAGCAACTGTCTCACAAGAATTTCTTTATCAGAATTTAGGGCAAAGGGTGGGAATTTTGAGACTACCTGAAATGAGTTTCACCTGCTGTCATAAACAGATAGCTAAGGGTTAATGTTTCTTTTACCTGTAAAGGGTTAACAAAGGGAACCAAACACCTGACAAGAGGACCAATCAGGAAACCAGATTTTTCAAAGCTTAAGGGAGGGAATTGGAGGTGTTTCTTGGTCTTGGTCTTTTGTCTGTTCTGTGCCTCTCAGCTATGAGATGGTCTTATTCCAGGCCTTCTATCTTCTGTTCCAGTGGTAAGTACAAAGTTAGCAAAGTATAGTTTTTAAATTGTTATTGCTATATTTGCATCTGGTATCTGGCTGGTGGAGTTTTATGTGTATTGGCGTATAAGACTTTTAATTGTAGGTTTTTGGGTAAGGCTGTTAATCCCTTTTTCTATTGTTTATTCATTTTCTGTAAATTGAAACCCTGTTCATAACCATCTAGATTACAGAGAAACGTTATTCTATTCTATTCTTTCTGTTTTTATTAAAGTTTTGCTTTTAAGCCTGTGATTTTTTTTCTAGTGACCACCAGAAATTTGGGGGAGAAGGAAAGACGGGGAGGGGAAAGCTAGCTCTCTGTGTTACTCTCCTAGTTCCAGTGGTGGGAAGAAGCTAAGGGGAGAGAGAGAGAATTTTCTGTTTCCTTGTCTTTGGATTTGTCCTTTGTGGAAGAAGGAGACATGCTTCTTGGTATTTGTGATGTTAAGAGGTTGCATCAGTAACTCTCAGGTTAGCCCAGAGAGGAATTCTGAGGTGGGAAGAGTGGGGGGGTAATGGTTTATTTCCCTTTGTGGTAAGACTCAGAGCCTCTGAGTCATGGGGTCCCCCAGGGAAGGTTTTGGGGAGACCAGAGTGAGCCAAGACACTGGAAATTCTTGGCTGGTGCCAGCGAGATCAGATCTAAGCTGGTAAAAGCTTAGAGGGCTCATGCTAGCTTCTCAGTTTATGAACGCTAAGGTTCAAATCTGAGTGGGAAAGCTATGATATGGTGGCAGCGAGATCAGATCTAAGCTGGTAAAAGCTTAGAGGATTCATGCTAGCTTCTCAGTTTATGAACGCTAAGGTTCAAGTCTGAGTGGGAAAGCTATGATACCTGCCAGGACCCAACTTTGAGGCTTTGCTTCTCCTCTGCAACCTCTGGTGCTAACAAAGACCGCGCCACTCAACTAGGGACCCTGCTCTGTTTAGGAATCTGGGATGGTACAAAGGGAACACAGAGTCCAGGCTAAGCAGGAGGCAGAATTTGGGGAAGCTGCACAGGAGTGCTCAAGAGACAGAGAAAAGACAACCCACAATCAGGGGCACCAGACTGAGGGACCCAAGGGGCCATGGCCTTCCCACTTTTTGCCCAAGCCTGGCCCACTGCCCCGCCTCTTCCCCCTGAGGCCCCACCCCCTAGTCAGGCCAGAAGCTGGAGCCTGGCCTAGGTAAGAGCAGTCCTGGGGAGTTGTAGACCCTCCACCTACCGGGGGAGGTGGCAGCAAGAGCAGCCCCTGGCCTGCATCCCCACCCGCTGAGCCCCCCACCCAGGGCAGGTGAATGGTCGACGGCTCCCCACAGCTGCCCAGGCAGCTCTTATAATGGCCAGGCTGTGGCTCTTCAGCCCCTGAAGCCCTGCCCCCAGGCCATGCTGGAAGCTGGAGCCAGATCAGAGTAAGAGCCACACAGGCAGCTGTGGGAAACCGTGGACCCTCCACCTGCTCTGGACACGGGCTGGGAGCTGCTCTCAGGCCCTCCACTCCAGGCAGGTGGAGGAGCCCAGCTTCCCAACCAGGCTCTGACTTCCAGCTTGGCCAGGGGACAGGGCCTCAGGGGAAAGAGGAGGGGCAGAGATGGGATGACAGAGGGGGCGGGGCATCGTACCCCCGCCCCCGCGCGCGCGCACACACTTTTAGGCAGAATCCATCACCCCTGCCCATAATGGCTTAGCATTGAGGCCGAGCCTTGTAAGGACACCTGAACTATGAGCCGGGTGATCCCACATACACAGATAGGAAATAGGACTCAAAGAATAGCTTCCACATCAGTGGATGTCGGATCCTGGGCCCCTGTGAAGTCCTCTTTGCACCACAGCAGTAATGAAAATGTGGTTTAAAGCTGCCCTTAAAGGGGCAACTGGGAATCTCTCTCTGAAATGTGACTGTAACCCACTGGGAAGTGTATGTTACAGATCCCCCAGTGTGCCTATCTACACAGGATATGAGTTGTTACAGCCCTCAGCTACTGCGCCTTGGCTCAGGCTGTAGTAATTCCTACTTTTAGCTCTGAAGATCGCTTGATCAATCCCCATTGTGTTGACAAGATGACAGCTGTCACATAATTACCTCTTAAAAGTGTCTGCAGTGCCGCCACAGGGCACTGGCACGGTAGCCCCTGGAGACTGGACACATCTGCCTCTCCCCACTAGAGCCTCAGCGGCAGCACTGCCAGCTTCCCTCAGGCTGATTTCTGCCAGCGCTGTCCCCTAGAAAGCACTTTAGGGGTGAGGGCCTGTCAGAGTTCAGCCTCCACAGCTTAACCACTGCTTGGCCTGTCTACAAAGACTGTCGGCGCAGGCTCCAGTTAATACCAGTAGCGATTCGGACACCTTGGCCCTGGTAACTGACCTGAGACCAACTCATTTCACCTGGCCCAGCAAACAGCCAACGACTTTTGGTCACAACCTGAATTGGATTTGAGTCAGTGGCCTAGAAGTGAGTTCCAAGTTTTGAGCCTTTCGCTTCCGCTTGGAAACAGATATTCAGAGTTAGCTATGGAAGCTTTCAAATCAGTCCTCTTCCAGTGAGAACCAGCCTTTGGCCTTCCACCTGTGCAATGTTCAGGACCATTCCCTTTGCGGGGGTGGGGGGGCTTTTTCAGAATAGTAGTGCTTCACACTGCTATAGTGCTTTCCACTCAGGGATCTCAAAACCCTTTACAAAGCATAAGGAAGCCCTTATGACAGCCCTGTAGGGGCAGATCAGTATCGTTCCCCCCTCCTTTATGGATTGGGAAACTGAGGCACAGAGCAGGTAAGCAACTTGCCCAAGGTTGGATAGTGAGTCAGTGGCAGAGCTAAGAATGGAACTCAGTTATCCTGACATTACAGATGTCTTTTTAATAAATAGCACATAGACATTGCTGATTGTAGTTCTCATCCATATTAATCACCTCTAAACGTGTACAATAACCTGTGTTCCTGTCTTCACAGCCATCAGTACACCAGCGGGTACTATCGAGTGTCAGCATACTTCTTTGCCTTGATCATTGGAGACCTTTTGCCCATGAGAACTCTTCCAGGCATTATCTTTTCATGCATAAGTTACTGGATGATTGGTAAAGAACTGATACATTCACTTAACTGCCCCGCCCCGCTTTGTTCTTGCATAAACACCTTTGATGTCTTGAATCTGGGTCGTCCATGCTTAATTTCTGCAGCTAAGCCACACAAATGGTTTTCAAAAAAGGGAGAGGTAGTGCCTCCAGCGTCCCTGCACAGACTGAACTGTGTGTGTGTTTGAAGGCTATTAAATGCAGCCTGATATACAGGAGTAATTCATGGGGTGAAATCTAGCTGGAAATCATGCTAGAAAAAGGCCAGCCAGCAGCAGGAATGCAGGGTGAAGCTGGCTACCGACTCCCAGGAAACTTACTTTGCAGTTTGCATTTCTTGAATTCCTGGCCATCTGGCTTCTGCTTCATTGCAGGCCATTCTAAACTCTGTTGCTCCTCGTCTGAGCAAGTGTCTTGCTCCCATGGACAGGGATCCAAAGGCAGCTGCCCAGGTTTTGTAACCCAGCCATTCATCAGACCTGTCTCTTGCTGTTTTAACAGGCTATCAGGCAGTAGCAGGACGGTTCTTTTTCTTCATGCTGACACTGGTACTAGTATCCTATACAGCCACGGCCATGTCTCTGGCGATCAGCGCTGGGATGAATGTGGTGGCCATTGCCAATCTGCTTATCACTATTTGCTTTGTCTTCATGCTTGTGAGTACTGTGTGCACAGCTGGGGGGAGACCAGGTTGTATGGAAGGCAGATGTGGATGACTGAGCACTAATGGAAGTGAGAAATTAATAGGGGTGGGGAAGCTCTGACAGTCTGGGCCCTTACCCGTACACAGTGCACCTCAGTCCTGACCTCCAGCACCCTCTGTCACTGCAGTCTGAGATCACACACACACAACTCTACCAATGCATGTTAGTTCTGCCCTGCCGCTCCCCCAGCTATTCCAGTCCTAGGCTTGCACCTAATGCTGCCAAATGCCCGTGGGCCTCAGCGCTGACCTGCAGTACCCTTTGCCCATGTTGTCAGGCCCAACATACCTTTGCCTGTGCACCACTCTCCTACTGCACCCTCTGCTATTCTGATCCTGTCCTGCAGCCAGTGTACTGCATCTTAACCTGCTGCTGCACCTTTAGTTATTCCGGTCCTGGGCCTTCCACTGCTCTACAATGCACCTTAACCCTGACATGCAATGCTCCCTGCTAGTCTAGTCCCAAGCACACTATACCAGTGCAATTCTGCTGACCCACAACTTCCCCTGCTATTCCAGTCCTGGCCCATCAAATAGCCCTCCCAGTGCACACAGTCAATAGCCTTCCTTCTGGGAAAGAAAGCTACCGAGGCTCATGGCTCCATGATGTGAGCGTGTGCATAATGAGGACTGGGCTGAGAGAACCAGGCTCCTTTTACTGCTCACCAGGGGCCATATTCACCAGTGGCATTAGTGGGTGCAAGTCTGCTTACACCAAAATTCGGTGTCTCAAAGAGAAGTAAATATTTTCATGATTTCTTTAACAACCTCAGTCAAGGGAATTTAAAAACAAACCCCTCTTCCCTGCACTGCAGGCAGCCTGGACAAATAGCATTGTGCCAGGTCACGGGGAAAAGACTTGAAATAAGCTGTAAAGGGATGTATTTTGTTGTGCTGAATGCTGCACAAAGTCTGAGGAATGGGGACATTCACCCCCTCATTCATGCTTTGGCTCTGGTTTGCTTTTGGTTTTCACCATTAACATGTTTCTTCCTTGAATACATTTCTTCAAGGTTTGGGTGAGTTCTACCAAGTGAATGAGAGTTTAAGGCGGAGGTGATGGGTTTTTAACTCCTATAGTTTTGCAGCTATAGCCTGAAGTGTGGGTGGTTTGATTGGCATGCAGGTGCTGTTTTCCCAGATGGGAAAGGGAATAACCGATATAAGGCACACTTATACCAGTACAGCTGCATCCACCCAAGAGGAAGCAGTGTTGCTTTAACTGTACTGGTATAGTTAAAGTGAGACAACTCTTGTGTGTTGCCAAGGCCTAAAAGTGGATGAATCTGTGTCAGTGCGTGAACGCATGACAGCCTCTTTCTTTCTGTCATTTCAGATCTTTTCTGGCCTGTTGGTGAACCTTCCTTCTGTGATGGGATGGTTGAACTGGCTCAAATACTTCAGCATCCCCAGATACGGCCTCACGGTGAGTAGAAAATGTTGTTCTGAAATGAATAAGGTGCTCAGGGTGTCACTTCCTGGAGAGGTTTTTAAGGTGAATAAAGTTTTTTCGAAAGTAATTGCTTACTCTTTTTTTTTTAATTAATTTTTATGAGTTAATTTATTTTCATGAAAGGTGTTGGGTTGGAAGCTCTGGGCAATGAACTCCTCTACTGAATCACAAAATAGGTACCACATGGGCCGCAGCAGGGCAAATCACCCTATCCTACCACCCACCCATGGGCTTAGCCCCTAGCCTGGAGAGACCATCTCTACGGATGAGAGCGCAGTTCAGTACCATGGCCTGATAGTAGAGATTGCCAGGACAGTGACCAATGTGTGGTGGCGCTTTATGTGATGGGGGACATCTATCTATATTGTTTGTATGGTGCCCATTACCACAGTGTCTGAGCACCTCACCATCTTTAATGTATTTTCCTTGGGAGGCAGGGCAGTGCTAATGCCTTAGTCACCCCATCATCTTCTCTTCCACCAGGAACCAAGCTGGGACACCCAGCCCTGTTCACGTAGAACCTCCGACACCTTCTCAGAAGGCTACAGCCAAGGTTTTCAGAAGTGATGAGTGATCTTGGGGCCCCTCAGTTTGGGTGCTTAATGTGAGACACCTAAAGGGGCCTGACTTTCAGAGGGTGGGTGTCCAGCCCTTTGAGGTATCTTATATCAGGTACCCAGAATCACTAGCCACTCTTGAAAATCTTGGCCGTTCCATTTGGACATTACCTACTGAAACTGGATTTGAACTAGCGAGCTCAGCTGAGAAGCAAACTCTATATGTTTGCCAGGTGTAATTAGCCACAGGGAAGAGAGCCATCCAATATAGTAAAGTGTAGCTTTTCACCCAAATCTGAACATCCTTCCTGCATTATCAGGCGTCGCCTAGGGCAATAATAATGCTCTGCTGTCCCAGTCTATCGTGCTGTTTGCTAGAATGGCTCCCTTGCTGTGTTTCAGTAACTTAACGTCTTTCCCCCCCGACGATAGGTTTTTGGTCTATCAATCAAACCTCAGCCGGGAGGATCAGAAACTGCTCTTCTACTGGTCCCTGCCCTTTGACCTGCCCAACTTAGGTGGCCCTACCAGGAGTTAAAGTCTCCCACTGCATAGCTGTCAATGTCATTGGGACACACAGCCCTTCTCACCTCATCAGGGTGCAGCCCTAGGGGATGTTTTCACTCAAAACCAAATGTTTACTCAGCATAGCAGGATGATGATGCAGTATTTTACTACATCGTGGTGTCTGCTTTCCTACACAGGCCCTGGAAGTCAATGAATTTAGAGACCTTTACTTCTGTGGTGAGGACCCCCAGAATATTGCTGCATCCCCCAGGGACGCGGCTGATTGCTCCTCAAATGCTACACAATTTGGAGAAACGTAAGTCTCTAGCTCACAACAGTTCTTGGGCCTCAGTGGGAATGAGTTTCCTGAGGGTGGTGTTTCTACAGCCATTAGTTTGGAGTCACTATATTGCTCCTGAAAGTAGCTGCTCATCAGCTAGCTTTCTCAAGGAAGCGTCACAGAACACCCACCTCAGCACATTTTGGGGGGCTTATTTGAGACTGAGCAATTTTAGCGAATATGGTTTGGGGGGAACTGTAGGCTTCTGGCCTGGAACCTCAGCCTAGAAAGGACAAACAACAATAACGTGTCCAAACAGACTTTTCTTATCTGAAATTTAGTTTTGGTAGCCTGCCATGACTTATCTTTATAAAGGATATATATATTTTTTAAATCCTAATGTTTTCCCAGAATGGGGGTATATCAAAACAAAAGGGAAGCTGTGGAATTGTCATGAGAGGTTAAAAGGTGCCCATCCTTGGCATGATGCAGAAGAACAGGCTGTATGACCTCATGATAGGACACTTCAGCCCAAATGAGTCAGAGTATAAAAAGATATGGTACCAGCCTGAACTGTTTCTCCCCTGGATACGGTGAGATGTGACAGGTAAAGGGTCACTGTGCTGACACATTAGGTATTGCTGGTACTCTGAAGCCATTAAAGGAGGCAAAGTGGTCTAGAGGATAGGAAAAGTGGGAGTCAGAAGACCTGGAGTTGTATCCCAGCTCTGCTACTGACCCACTGTGTGACTTTGGATAAGCCTCAGTGTCTGTTTGGGGAGAAAATGTCTCTGCAGAACAGAAACAACAGTAGCCACCTTTGTAAAGCACTTGGGAGATCTCTGGCAGAACGTGCTAAGTGTCACTATTAACATCTGTCCCATGTCCCCTTGCAGGTGTTATGGTGAAACATATCTGTGCAGCCAAGGGATTGCATCTACCAACTGGGCCATGTGGGAAAACATAGTGGCTCTAAGCTGCATGACTGTCATCTTCCTCTTAATAGCCTATGGGAAACTCCGATTCATGAAGAAGTTCACCTAGCCTCACCGTCACTTTACTCTATGACTTACCTCAGGACTTGGAACTGCAAAGTTTGTCAGGCCCATGCTCATTGAAGACCAATGAAAGATTAAGTGGGCATCGGCTTGAGCCCAGTGTGCAAGATGTGGCCACTTGTCAGGCGCAAGGAATATCTATTATGTGATCATGAGCAACATTTTTTACCTTGTCTATAGTTACATTGCTGGCTATTTTATTGTAAGGAATTGTTAAGACTATCATGTTCTCTTACACACTTCTGTAAATGTGCACTCTAATTTATATAACTTCATTATTCTGTGGCCACTGTCTGCAGTATCTCAGGAAAACATATTTAAACATTAATATAAACCAGATTTAATTTTGGCAATCACCTTTATTCTGTCCATCATTGGTATATAATGACTGTTTTTCTGCAATGGTATTGGGTTTTTACTAGTGCTTACTATTGGATCAAAATAGACGCCTATTCTATGAGGCACTTCAAGGTTTAAGACTAGAAAACATTTTGAATTGCCTTACTTTGCAAACTGGGCATGGTGCAGATTTTATTTCTAGTAGCACCATAACATGAGAAGCTTTTCCCATACCAAAATCAGCTCTCCTCTCACAAGGTAAAGAAGAAAGATCAGCTATGTAGGACCTGCCAAACAAAAACAGGCTCATGGTCCACTATTGGGGTGCAGAGCAGGCTGTGGAATTTAACATTGCAGAATTGGAATTTTTCAATAATAAACAAATGTTATGCCTAATTCTATACATATAGTGATTGGCTGCAACCAGTAAGTCATATACACCAAAGGTTACCAGAGCAGCACTGAAGATTCTGCAGTTATTTCTTATTCTGAGTATAGGGAAAGAGTGCAAATACAAATTGCTGGTACAGACTAACACGGCTACCACTCTGAAACCAGTGCAAAATCTGATACCTCTGTGTGATACATTGGTAAATGTAAAAAGAACAAGGAGTACTTGAGGCATCTTAGAGACTTAACAAATTTATTTGGGCATAAGCTTTTGTGGGCTAAAGCCCACTTCATTGGATGCCCGGCAATGGAAAACAGTGTATTTTTCCACATGCATCAGATGAAGTGGGTTTTAGCCCACGAAAGCTTATGCCCAAATAAATTTGTTAGTCTCTAAGGTGCCACAAGTACTCCTTGTTCTTTTTGCTGATGCAGACTAACACGGCTACCGCTCTGAAATTGGTAAATGTTTATTTTATAGAGGGAACCACTGTCTCAGAGTGTATCTTCATGCCGCGTTAGCTTAAGTTAACTCCTCTCAAGTGAGCCTAGCTCCAGTGGAGCAGACACGCTGCCAAAAAACACTTGAGCCGCACAGCATGATAAAGTTAGCAGCACAGTGAAGCTGCAGTACTAGCTCCAATGCCAGCAGCAGTGGAGCTTCAACCTACCCCCTGATGGGCCAAGCTAGATTGAGTATATAAAGCACCACTTCACTCAACCTACAAGGCAATCCTGGAGTTACAGTTTGAGCTAGTGTTGCAGCAAAGACAACCCTTAGTGTCTAAAGATAAGCATGTGCTAGTCATAATATGTGGCAGGCAGAGAGCATTTGTCAAGATCGCAGTTGAACCCAGTGGGGAGCTAGCCATGCTACCACCACAAAACACAAATGCTTGTGTTTTTCACTATAAGGAAGGCCCCCTGCTAGATCTGAAACCACAATTCCTGACTTTTCACTTCCTCAGCAGCTTTGAATTGTTGGTACAAATGTTGGTGTTTACTAGGTTTGTTTAAATAACTAAATAATATTGTCTGATACTTAGTATTGTTTGTGATTAGTGTTTTTAAAGTTATTAAAACATTTTAAAACGTGTTGTTTGCTGGAAAAAGACACTTTTTGGTATTACAGAGGCATTAATTAACACGTTCATAGCTATTTATATTACTGTCTGGCTCCAACTGAGATCAGTCATTGTGCTAAGTGCTGTACAGGTAGGTGGAGAAAGGTCCGTAGAGTCTGGTTGCTGATGGTTTTAACACGACCAAGTGTCACATCAACTCCAACTCCATCTAAGCCAGGCATTAGGGCACCGCTAGGGTCTGTTGCAGCAGCGATCGTTGAAGGAACACACCCAGCAGCATGGTTCCCTTAACCAGCATGAGGTGGAGCTGTCTTTGGGGAGAGCCCCATAGGGAATGGAAATAAAGCTTTCGGTGGTTTTAAAATCATCTGGCAACAGGGTGCCCAATCCCATCCCCTCCCACCAGGGAGATATTAGCATCCCCTGCATGGGCGACTAGGCTCCCGGCACCTTAGGACCCGCCCAGGACAACCAGGGCCCCTCCGCTCACCAGTACCACCCACGTGCGCAGAGGGACATGTGACAGCTGTGTCTGTGCGCAAGCGCAATGCTACTGCGCCTGCGCCTGCGCAGTAGAGAGCAGGGGGGCCGCGCTGGGGGAGTTCGGGGGAACGCGGAAGTGGCTGGAATTTGTCTACTGGAGGGGGGCCTGTCGCTATGGCAACCGCCGCCGCTGCCGAGGGTCCGCCGGAGGCCCGAGTGCAAGTAGCCAAACGTAAGGGAGAGGCTGCGGGGAGCCTGAGACCCCGCCCCAAGCCGGGGGCCTGGAGCTGTGCCCTTCGGGTGCCGCGCTGCTAATGTGCCCCCACCTCCCAAGGGCCCAGCTGGCCTCTCGCTCCTGAGCGGGATCCCCGGCAGGCTGGGGCTGTTGCCCTAGGAGGGGTCTCAGGGTTCGGCCCCTGCCCCAGGAGATCCCGTAGAGTTGGGGTCTGGCCCCCCGCACACCCCAGGCTACGAGAGGGGCCGGCGCTCCCATCCTAAAGGGACCCGCACTTCTCCGTTGGCCTTAGTGGTTCCTGGAGCGGGAGCAGGGCGCCCCCAGATCTCTCAGTTTACCCATCACCTGTTGGAAGGTGTGAGCCAACCTGGTGGCATCGCTCTGTGGCCAAAAGACCAGGGTCTCCATCCCCTAACCAAGCAGGGATTGTTTCAACAGTGATGGGCTGCGGTGCTGGCTTGGCTGATGGTCCTTCACTAGGCTGAGTTAGTCTTATTCCCCACACACCCCACTGTCATACATAATGTTAAACCTTCCAGAAGTGGGTGATGGGGCCAGTCTTCTGTCACAGGCAGCTGGTGCTGTTTCTCTCTGTGTCTCACGTGTGATTTGCTGCAGTCTTTATTTGGTAAATATTCCTTGCTTACAATGACACTGAAATGAGAAAGATGGAGCATCAAGAGGGAGAGGAAAATGTCTTCACTTAGATGGGCAGCCTGTGGTTTTGTCATGAAAAGCTTTTCTAGGCTAATAAGATAATCAGTTCTTCACGGAAGGAACTGATGCTTACTAACCACTTATATAGCACGCAAATTATCATCACACTATTCCAAATATGAAGTAAGTCTGGTTCCCTGTTCCAAAATGCGTATTGCCTATGGGCTTGATCTTGCAGTATGCCAAGCTCTTCCAGGAGTGCTAAGTGCTCTCAACCCCTAGGTAAATCAGCTGGAGTTGTGGGTGCTTGAAGAAAACTACTCAGATGAAGCAGTGGAGAGATTATTTGTGGGAAGAACAGGAGGAATGTTACAAAGGGATTTGAAGGAGAAGAAAGAGTTTAGTGGACAGGACTGAGGGACTGTTGCAGCACCATCTGAAGGGGACATAGAGAACAGTTCTTAATCAGTGATCAAAGATGAAAAAAATGACAGTAGGCACAGCTAATAGAAATGATCAGACTCAAAGATCTTTCCTGAAATCATTGTCTTCGCATCATCTAATCTTTGCCAAGGTTAATTTTTGCCTTTGTAATAATAAGGGAGACCGGAGAGGCCTACCCCTGAAATAGATAAAATATTTATTGATTTAAAATCAAGCTGTTAAATCAACTTTATGCTATTTTACAGGTAACTATGTGGGTTAATTGTTTATTAATCTAAAGTGTACATCCTATGTTGAAAATAAATGTAGCAAAAAGATCTGTGCTGTTTTTACAATCTTGTGTGTACTTCAGTATTTGACTAACTTTCCCTTACCTCTGTACTGTTCATTTATAACCTGATTAGAGGATCCTGCTGTGGAGACAGCGGAGGAAGCTAAGGAACCAGCCGAAGCAGATATCAATGAGCTTTGTAAGGATATGTTTAACAAAATGGCCACTTACTTAACAGGTGAACTAACAGGTAAGGCAAACTATGAAACTAACAAACCTGGCTAGCATAGAGATAAACTGTTTAAAACAAGAAATATGCTGCTGAGTATTTTAGGGCTTGTCTACACAGGGACACTCAGGAAAAGAAATCCGAATTAATTGTGAATTAAAAGTCGATTAGTTAAACTACATTCAGCCCCTGCATGGGCAGAATTAAAGTGGCCTTAATATAATTTAGTGGTCTTATGTACACAAGCAATTAGACCATGGCAAACTGGGGTGTAAATCTGCCTTGCACTAGCCTGCCCCAATCTAACTGTCCACATGCACCCTGCTGATGTGCGTTAATGGTTCATTAATGTTCTTTGAGCTAGTCCCATTTCAAAGAGGACAAGATCAAAGTGCTCTAGTGAACTGTTAACACATGTCAGCTGTCAGCAGGGTCACACAGACAGTTAGATGTCTGCCACTTGGATCATGTGTTGAGACAGAACATCAGAGCATCTGAATGTAAAGCTAAAGAGGGCCCCAGATTGATGCGCCTTTTTATCTTTCAAAAAGTTTTTAGTGTGGTACCGAATCAGGTGAACTATTTCTTCTTCTGAGAGCTTGTCTGTATGAACACTTAAGTTGTGGCAAGATGAGGTGTAAATCAATTTCTCTGTAGCCTGCCATGCACTAAGTGCCTATGTGGACACTGCTGCCATGTGCTAAAAGTTCCCTAGTGTGCTTTAATCTATTCCCTAACTCTGTACGTGTATATGCTAAGATGTAGTTCCTACTGATGTAACTCACCGACTTAATAACTCCACCTCCACAAGAGGCATAGTGCTTAGCTCGATGTAGTTAGGTTGCTTACATCGACTGTTGCTGCCTTTCAAAAGCTTTCCGACAGTGCCCCATGCTGACAGTCAAATTGGTGCAAGCGCTCCTGGTGAGGACGTGCACTACCAACACAAGGAGCGTAGTGTGGACATGCAAAAGCAATTTAATTACTGTGGTGGCTGTATATCAACATAATTTAGGTCCATTTAATATTGTAATGTACACTGTTCTTAAGTGTCACCACAGACAAGCTCCCAGTAGGGAGAGAATAGATGAAGAGCAAGAGGGACCTATAAACATACTGCATCTTCATGACTGAACCAAAGCTGACTTTGGAACTGAGCTGGGCTGCCATTCTCCTGTGACAAGAATAACTTGCCTCCATAGGTGGGGGAAGTAAAGGCCATTTAATGGAACCACAGCTGTCCCCTTTAAGAACAGCAGGAAGCTGCAGCAAAGACTACCTGGGAAGGGCTCCTGCAGGGAAGACTGAAATCAAGGAGGTCACCCCAACTAGGAGTAGCCTACTAAGGCAGGAGACAGACCCAGACATCAGGGGAGTTTGGAAGTCAAAGATAAAAGGCTGAGCTCTAGCCAGGTAAAGCCTGAAAGTGGTCATCGAATGGGGACACAGCACCAGGAAAGAGGGCTGGGGATTCCCTAGCTAAGGGGAAGAGAGACACTGAACTGGGGTTGGGGCATGGAGTGCCAGTGTGTATTGAGGGGACTGAATAAATTGGACTCAAAAAGGGGAGTGCTTACATTACCTTTAGACTAGGGGTGTGGAGTTTATTTAAGAGGCCCCTGAAGCAGGAGGGACAGAGATAGGTGCCATGAAATGATCTTTGACCACAACGGGGTGCTCGGTTGGCACCTGACTCTGTTATAGGGATCTCTACAGCTGCTCCATGTTACTGAATGGAACAAGTGCTGTGTGTATGCAGCAGAGCCAACATCCCATGAAGCATGCTGAAATGGTTTACTGTTCTCATTAGCTGCAGCTGAGAGAATAGAAATTGCTGGTTCAGGGTGTTGGCTCTGTAGCACCGGCAACTTTATGTAAATTGCATTTGTGCTAAAGTTGTTAAGCCACAAATAGCCTGGTGGCATGTTTTTGGCAAGCCACCCATTTTGTCCAAAGTAGATCACATCAAGAACAAGACGACTTGTGGCACGTTAGAGACTAACAAATTTATTTCAGCATGAGCTTTCGTGAGCTACAGCTCACTTCTTCAGATGCATAGAATGGAACACACAAGACAGGAGATATTTATACATACAGAGAACATGAAAAGATGGAAGTATGCATACCAACAGGAAGAGTCTAATCAATTGAGACGAGCTATCATCAGCAGGGGGAAAAAAGCTTTTGAAGTGATAATTAAGATGACCCATAGAAGGTGTGAGGAGAACTTAACATAGGGAAATAGATTCAATTAGTGTAATGACCCAGCCATTCCCAGTCTCTGTTAAGGCCTGAGTTAATTGTGTCTAATTTGCATATTAATTCAAGTTCAGCAGTCTCTCTTTGGACTCTGTTTTTGAAGTTTTCATCTCAATTGATTAGACTCTTCCAGTTGGTATGCATACTTCCATCTTTTCATGATCTCTGTATGTATAAACATCTCCTGTCTGTGTGTTCCATTCTATGCATCCAAAGAAGTAAGCTGTAGCTCACGAAAGCTTACACTGAAATAAATTTGTTAGTCTCTAAAGTGCCACAAATACTCTTGTTCTTTTTGCAGATACAGACTAACACAGCTGCTACTCTGAAATATATCACATCACATCAGACTTTGAAAGAACCTGTGTCATTTCATACTGCCTGTGGCCCTGACTCAATAAGGCACTTAAACACCTCTGTCTATCTTAGGGACTTATCTGGCCCTCATTCCTGTAGTATCTGAGCACCTTACTATTTTTTTTTTGTATTTATCCTCCCAGGACTCATGTGAGGTTGGGTAGCTATTGTCCCCATTTTGCCACTAGGGAATTGAAACGTAGAGAGACTAAGGGCTGGTCTACACTAGGGGAGGGATCGATCTAAGATACACAACTTCAGCTACGTGAATAACGTAGCTGAAGTCGAAGTATCTTGGATCGAGTTACCTACCATCCTCACGGCGCGGGATCGATGTCTGCGGCTCCCCCTGTTGACTGCACTACCGCCGTTCATGTTAGTGGAGTTTCGGAGTCGACAGGAGCATGTTTGGGGATCGATATATCGCGTCTAGATGAGATGCAATATATCAATCCCCGAGAAATCAATTGCTACCTACCGATACAGCCGGTAGTGAAGATGTACCCTAAGAGACTCCTAATGTTGTTCAGGAAGTTCATGGTGGAGCAGGGACCCTGATTCCTTGAGTCCTAGGCTAATGCTCTAACTACTGGACCATCCTTCCTTTCTAATGGTACTCTGTTAATCAAAGCCTATATGTGAACCAACAGAGGTAGGGTTAACACAGAAGTCTTACCTCTTACGTTTTCCAACTTTTTTCAGCTTAACGTTTCTCTGATTATTTTTCTCTACAAAAATGGAAAACCCAAAACAGTGTAATGAGCTGGCGGGCGTCTTAAGCCCTGATCCTGCAGGCTGTTGCATTCAGGCTAGGGTAACCAGATAGCAACTGTGAAAAAATGGGACAGGGGTGGGGGGTAATAGATACATATATAAAAAAAAGTCCCCAAAAATGAGACCGTCCCTTTAAAAACGGGACATCTGGTCACCCTCATTCAGGCAGACCACCATCCCTATATGAAGCTCCGTTGACTTCTGTGGGGCTTTCTGTTCCTGCATGCAGTTCAACTTTCAGGATCAAGAACTTTAGCTTTGTAAATAGAAACTTTTGTCTGCCAGAATGATAGGAATTGTAGAAATGTATAAAATAAGCCCATGTGTTTTACTGAATATGCTACATATTTATTCTTGAATCCATCTGATATTCCCATCTGCAACATTTGCTCCCCTTGTTTTTAGGGAGCATCTTGCTAAGAGCCATATTATTGAATGAGATATTCTAAGCTATGTTCAGCTGTCACCTTGAACTCTTCAGCTCTGAACAGTGCGCACGTAGATTCCAAACTGCTAGTTGTTTTTATAGGGTGTAAATATTTTCTCTTTTCTTAAGCCACCAGTGAAGACTACAAACTCCTGGAAAACATGAACAAGCTGACTAGCTTGAAATATCTGGAAATGAAAGATATTGCTGTAAACATTAGTCGAAACCTGAAGGACCTAAATCAAAAATGTAAGTAAAAACGAGTCAGGAGTGACTCTAGTAAATGGATGTTACACAGTAAACGAAGCATCTGGGGGTCTATAGTTCATTAACTTTTGAAGGAGAGAAGACTCTGTAAAGGCTGTTTGTGCCTAGAATATGTGATAAGTATAGAGTAAGTTTCATTTGAAGCTGATGGTTAAATGAATGGAGCTCTCTGAATAGTACTAATCCTCCTCCCTTTGCTTTTGTATGGGAGATGAAGGATGGTTTTGTGATTAGTTTTGTGATTAGTTAGTAGAAGTGAAGCCAGGAGCCCTGGGTTGTATTCCCAGCTCGATCAGAGTCCCACTGTGGCATTGGGCAGGTTATTGTCTGATCCAACTTAGTCAGTGGAAAGACTCCACTAACTTTGAGGGAGAGTTTGTTCAAGTCCATAAGCTGTGTCCATCCCTGTCCCCATCTGTACATTAGGGACAATAATATTCATCTACATCAACAGTGGCATGGGGATAAAGAGGTTTAATCCACCAAAATACTTCGCCCTTCCTTAGTATTATTGTCTCAACTAGTTATTTCAGCTGCTTAGTTTATGCATAGGAGATGGTAAAGGAAAAAATGGAAGATGGGATTAGGTTAAATAGTGATTTGTAACCAAAAGGAAACTGAGTTCTAGCCATATTGGCACTTTGTGTCATCACTGTTAGTGCCCTACCAAATTTGTGGTCCATTTTGGTCCATTTCATGGGCGTAGGATTTTTATAATACTCAATTTCATGATTTCAGCTATTTAAATCTGAAATATCACAGTGTTGTAATTGTGGGGTTCTGACTCAAAAAGGAGTTGTGGGGGGGGTCACAAGGTTATTGGGGAGGGGGTACTGCTACCCTTACTTCTGCGCTGCTGCTGGCGGCGGTGCTGCCTTCAGAGCTGGGCAGCTGGAGAGCGTTGGCTTCTGGCTGGGAGCCCAGCTCTGAAAGCAGAGCCATCACCAGCAGCAGTGCAGAAGTAAGGATGGTATGGAATGGTATTACCACCCTTACTTCTGCACTGCTGCCTGCAGAGCTGGGCCCTCAGTCAGCAGCTGCCATTCTCCAGTCACCCAGCTCTGAAGGCAGCAGCACAGAAGTGAGGGTGGCATGGTTTGGCATTGCCATCCTTACTTCTGTGCTGCTGCTGGCAGGGCACTGCCTTCAGAGCTGGGCGACTGGCCAACAGCTGCTGCTCTCTGGCCACCCACCTCTGAAGGCAGCGGAGAAACAACGGTGGCAATACCATGATCCCCCCTAAAATAACCTTGTGACCCACCCACCCGCAACTCCCTTTTGGATCACAACCCCCAATCTGAGAAACTCTGATCTCCTCCATGAAATCAGTATATAGTTTAGGGTAAAAACACACAAAAGACCAGATTTCACAGTCTGTGACTCGTTTTTCATGGCCATGAATTTGGTAGGACCCTAATCATTGTGAATATCCTGGCCCAGGATCAGTGTTCCCTCTAATTTTTTACATCTATGTGCAGAATGAATTTTGTTACGTGCACCAATATGAGGTGATATATGACCCATCACCTCCATATTGGTGCACATAACAAAATTCATGTGGTGGGGGTGGGGCTGAGGGGTTTGGAATGTGGGAGGAGGCTCAGGGCTGGGGCACGTTGGGGGATGAGGGGTTCAGGAAGGGGCTCAGGGTAGGGCCAGAGGGTTGAAGTATGGGGGGTGAGACTAGGGATGAGGGGTTTGGGGTGCAGGCTGCCCAGGGACTATGGTTGGAAGAGAGAGGACTGCCCCCACCCCTCTCTCGCCACAGCGATTCATAGCCAGAGGAGAGGTGCTTCTCCCCGGCTGCGGCAGCTCCAGCGGGGCTGGGCTGGGCCAAGGCAGGGGCTCCTCTCCCCCAGCCATGGCAAACCCACACTGGGGCACCTCTCCACGCTGCAGCAAGTCCGCCCTGGGGCTGGCAGGGAGGGTCACCTCTCCCCGCCTCAGCCCTGAGCCCCTGCATGGGACTTAACAGGCAGCTGCGCAGCCACACATCTTAGAGGGAACTTAGCCCAGGATATGTACCTATCTACCTTTGGAGAGTCCTCATAATTTTTTTTTATTCAGTACCTGTTTCTGTAACAATGAAAGTTTCTTTCTAAGATTGGGATGACTTTCTAGGAAGTGTTAGTGGATCTTCAAAATCTGTGTTTGTGTAACTCTCAGTTATATACCTTCTCTCACAGATCTGGGTTATGTCAATGAAATGTACATGTGATCTTGTTTTCCAAACACCATAAAGCTTTGCAGTTCAACATCAGTGCAAATAATGAATCAATTCTGCCTGATTACTGCTGAAAGCTGGAGATGTGTACGATTTACTTGCAAAATTGGTGATAAACATTGCAGCTGTCTCTCTTGTATACCATTTTATAAAGCTATATACTATAGGTAATAAAATGCCTGTACAGAGAGTGAAGTAAATAGGTTCTTCTTTCATTCTCATAGCTGGACTACATAGTTAATATATTTGCTTTCAGCTGATTAGAACCTGATTAAGAATTTAGAAATACACTTGTATTGATTTAATTCTCACTGTATATCTTTTTTGGTGGCGAGTTTGAGAATAGTTAAATTTTTATTTTATACTTAAAAATCTCTCTTAGACACTTGTTCTTTTTGTTATCCGTAAAATATACTGACCAAACAATGTCCTGCAAAGCTCTTTGTTTCAGCTGTGAACTGTCCCCTCTCAGTGAATTAGTAAGAATTGATTGGTCCGGTTTTCCCCCTTTTTTAAGATGCTGGTCTTCAGCCGTATCTGGAACAAATCAACTTAATTGAAGAGCAAGTGGCAGCTCTTGAGCAGGCAGCCTACAAGCTGGATGCCTATTCGAAAAAGCTTGGTAACCCTGTTCCTGTATTGTTACTATTGAGCCGGATAGCCTATTGTACAATGTACACAGAAGAAGCCAGGAGTAATTTTCATAGAGATTTTAACTAGTCTGTGCTGGAACTCTGAAAATGCAGTATGTGATTGTTCTCCTTTCAGGAAAGTGGGTAATAGAAATATACTGGAAAGAGCAAGAAGTGTATTATAACTTGGGTATATTAGAAGTAGCAGGCTTTATGTGAAAGCTGATTATAATGGGAGTAGTGTTGCAATATAATTAACACCACTGATTCTGCAAGGCACTCGGGTATCTGGGGCTTAAAGATGCAGATAGATCCTCTTAAAAAGTTCACCTAAGTAGGTTATGTGCATAAATCCCATTGATTTCCATGGGAGTTAGGTACTGAGTGGTATTTTTAAAAGCAACCTGTTTGCAACTACAGGTGCCTAAATACCTTTGAAAAACTGTCCCAAGTCCCTCTTGTGACTCTGAAGTCAAGGGGAATCTAGAATACACGTCAGCTTACAGGATTGGATCCTTTAGTCCTCCTCTCAGTTCTAACAACCATTCTGTTTTGTTTCTGCAGAAGCAAAGTACAAAAAACTGGAGAAACGATGACATTCTACAACAAAAGGATGCTTTTTCCTAAGATACAAGAATTGGGTCATGACTCAGGTTGACTTTTCAAATTCTTAAGGTTTGAAGTGTACCAAACATACAAGCTGTTCTGGAAGAGCCGTGTAGCCAGGGGGATGCTTTGGCTAAGGACTTGAGCGTAGCAGATATCAGACTAGTAATGCTGCTGTGTGTCTGTTCCTTCTGAGGCTAGAAAACCTTCCCTTTTCTCAGAAGCCTGTTCTTTTACTGCCTCTATTATTGAGCTGGAGTCAAAAGTTGAAATCTACTCTGATCTCTTATGAGTTGCTGTAAAACAGTGTTCACCATAGGTCCATAGCTCCATAGGTCCTATGGCCTTGTAAAAAAAACTTCCTCCATAGCCTCCCACTACATTCTCCCCTACAGCTGTAGGACCTGAAATTCACCTTGTTCCAGTGCTTCCTTTTTCTCACTTAAAGCCGTGTGTCTAGCATAAATATTCTTTCCATCTGTACTGTCTAAAGATCTGTTTTCAGGGGTGTGAGCATTGTTTTGGAGCCTCTTAAATTTGTCTTAGTATCCAGATTTCCTGTTGAAAGGGGAATAATAGTTATAGCTTTACAGTTAAACTTTTCTCTATCGCAAATGTCTTGAAATTAACTCAGATTCTGTTTCTGAGAACTGGTTTCTCATGCTTTAGGCAAGTTTATCCTCTTAATGTAGCTGAGAACAGAAACATGTAACAGTCATTTTGATTTAGAGATCACAGGAGAAGATATTTAAGACCAATTCTGTACTTTGATGAGATTCTTTGGAAGTTAAGCTACATTTGGAAAAAGGCACTTATTCTGGAAGAAGTTGTTGACAGTTTATCCCAGAATAACTCCATATGTAGACAAGCCTTAAATAAATATGTAATGGGCTAGAAAAGCTAAGATCTTGCATTATAAAAACAAGTGGTGATTCATAATCAGTTTCATTGAGATATTTCCCAATACTAGGAGATTGCATCTTGTCTAAATGAGTTGTATAGACCTCCCTGCAAGTTATGGTACTTATCTGCCTTTTACTGATCTAAAAGTAAACTTTCAATGGATGGGACAATATTAATATTTACGGTGTCACTGCTACCTAGTGTGAGTACCAGATAGGAACCAAAGACTCATTATCTGAAAATAAGTGGCTACATTTGTAACAGTGGGATATGAACATTACAAGTAAAAGCCAGATCTGTCAATTCCTGAGTATTAGAGAGGTGGTATAGGAGGGCAGACTAAGCTTCAGGATAAAGAATGCCCACACAGATAATCAAAAGAGGCTAACTATAACAAACTTTCTACTACATTTATCAATTTCTTGTTGCACTTCTCCCCTTAGAATATTTGATCCTTGGTCTTCTACATGTACCCCATTAAGGAGAATTAAGTTGTATTCAGTTTATAACTAATCAGAGGGTTGTGGACTCAGCACAATTAGGTCTCAGGCCCTGGTGTGCTACTATAAGAGTATTTCCCATACGGAAAAGTGGACATTCACTTGTAGTTATTACAGATGGATTTCTTTATATATGATTAAAGAAAAAGGCGATTCTTAATCTTGAGCATATTTTATTTTTTTTAAATAAACTTACAGCTTAGGAACTGAATGCTGAAGTTTGCCCTGAAGGTGTTTCAGGCTGAGGGAGAACTTGCTTTCTGGATGAAGAGTGAGGAGCAGTAGTGGAAGCTTGCTCTCTAACTTTGCAGAGCTAAAATTTGTTATAGCAGCACTGTAAATGAAAGCGTACATACCCTAGAAAGCATGTGGACAAAGGGGATCCACTGGGTATAGTGTACTTAGATTTTCAGAAAGCCTTTGACAAGGTCCCTCGCCAAAGGCTCTTAAGCAACATAATCTATCATGGGATAAGAGAGAAGGTCCTCTCATGGATTGGTAACTGGTTAAAAAGATAGGAAACAAAGGGTAGGAATACATGGTGAGTTTTCAGAATGGAGAGAGGTAAATAGCAGTGTCCCCCAGGGGTCTGTGCTGGGCCCAGTCCTATTTAACATTCATAGGTGATCTAGCTGGCAAAATTTGCAGATGATACAAAACTAGTCAAGATAGTTAAGTCCCAGGCAGACTGTGTAGAGCTACAAAAAGGATCTATCAAAACTGGGTGACTGGACAACAAAATGACAGATGAAATTCAGTGTTGATAAATGCAAAGTAATGCACAAGATTGTTTTCTAAACTATACATATAAAAATGGGATCTAAATTAGCTGTTACCACTCAAGAAAGATCTTGGAGTCATTGTGGATAGTTCTCTGAAAACATCCACTCAATGTGCAGTAGTGGTCAAAAAAGCAAACAATGTTGGGAATCACTAAGAAATGATAGCGAAGACAAAATATATTGCTTCTACATAAATCCCTGTTATGTCCACATCTTGAATACTGCATGCAGATGTGGTCACCCCATCTCAAAAAAAAGATATTGGAATTGGAAAAGGTTCAGAAAATGGCAACAAATGAATAGGGGTATGGAGCAACTTCCATATGAGGAGAGAGAAAGACTGGGGCTTTTAAGCTTGGAAAAGTGATGATGGGGGAGGGGGAAATATGATCAAAGTCTATAAAATCATGACTAGTGTGGAGGAAGTATGTAAGGAAGTGCTGTTTACTCCTCTAACACATGAACTAGGGGTCACCAAATGAAATAGGCAGCAGGTTTAAAACAAAAGGAAGCCCCCCCCCCACCCCCCAAAAGAAAACAGAGTCAACCTGTAGAATTCCTTGCCAGAGGATGTTGTGAAGGTCAAAACTAACAGGATTCCAAAAAAAAAAAAAAAGCCACCCCCTACACACTAAATAAGTTAATGGAGGATAGGTCCACCAGTGACTATTAGCCAGGATGGGCTGGGATGGTGTCCCTAGCCTTAGTTTGCCAGAAGTTGGAACTAGGAGACAGGGGATGCATCACTTGTTAACTAGCTGTTCTGTTCATTCCCTCTGGGGCACCTGGCATTGGCCACTGTTGGAAGACCAGATACTGGGCTAGATAGACCTTTGGTCTGAGCCAGTATGGCCATTCTTACACACAGCTGGGGTTTTGAGCAAGTCCTTGTTCTGTCGAAAAAGTTCAGTTTTTTGAGATAAGGGAATAGAGAGCTTCTGCAACACCCTTTGTTCTAGCCTACTCCCTCAGCAAAATACAAAGTAGAGCTGAAGTGTAAGTGTCTTTCAAAGGAAAGAGTTGGTTTAAAAAAACAAAACACCACCCACATATCACTCAACTATTTAGCCAGTTTCCCAAAACTTGACAGTTTGGGGAATCTTTCCCCTTTAAGCTGCATACATTTTACAGTCATTAACATTATAGTATTGTCCCCCCATATGGAAGAAGGAAGCCATCTTGTGTTTAGCAGGGAAGAGTGTTCTCATTGCTTTTCTGTCAGCAGGTAGGCCCAGAAAACACACCAATATGCAGTTTGACAGTTTTCTATAATAGCAGGATGTAGATGCTCTTATTTTTAAAGGCATTTCTTCTTAAATACTCCTGCAGTTTTCCTCTGATAGGAAAACTTCAGTTTTCCTTGATCTAGAATCCTGTTTTGCCCTCACTGCTTTGAGATCTGCTGTATCCTACTAACTCCAGTGAAGTGGTAGAGCCAGACTCTTCTGATGTTCTTACAGCTCCAGGGGGGCTTTGTGGCTTATGCCCACTGAGAGTCTGGACTACTGAAACTGCAATTTAAGTAATCCAATTTTAGGCTTAGCCTGATTATCTTCACTGATCTATTTCTTTGTCTTCTCTTACAGTTCTTGAGAACCCCACAGAGAGGGTGCCATCTTTGGCCCTGAGCCCAGCTGAGCTCTTACAGCTCAGCAGCTGTAAGACAGCCAGTACTCCTGTTGAAAGTCTAACTGGTCATTAACTGCTCAGGAAGTGTTTGCAAGTAATATGCCACTCCTTTGAGGCAGGGAGGAGAACTCATTTGGCTGATGGCCTGGGGCTGAAAGGTCACAGCAAGCTGTCCCCAGAGAGAAGTATTCCTCATTCTGCAGCAACTGTTACTCATCTTTCGGCATGGGGTGACCTTAGTCCCAGTAGGCTGTTGGTAGTCCAAATGCGAGTGTAGCACTCCGCCTCTTGAGCTTCATGCTCTTGTGGTGTAGTAATTGTACAACTACCACCACTGCTAGAGACACACCGCTCCCTGTCACCCTGCCAGGAGAAAGCTGAAGGTTAATACTGGCCTCTGCTGAGAGAAGGACTGGGAAAGGTTACTGCTACTGACTGATTTCACAGTTGCCCAGGGCTCCCACAAGGCCTGTCAGGCTGCCATGAAAGACTGCTTGAGGGAGCCATGCAGTAGCAATCTGAGGGCACTGTAACTGAAGCAGTGTCCCTTGTAGCAGGAGGGGAAGAACTGAAGGTTTCATTTTTTTAGTGGAGACAGATCCTGTCAATTGAAGAGTTTCTGGGGCAGAAAGTGGTGTTTTGTTTTTAAAGCCCAAAGCAAAGGGAGCCCATGCCCACACACAAGGGGGTACAGATGCCCCTGCTTATATGCTAAGTACATCAGCAAGGCAGGCATCATTAGTCCAGAGGCAGAAGGCTACAGCCAGGTGAAGCCAGACAAGGCAATCTGTTCAGAATGCTGACAAGGCAGCAGGTGTTCCACCACTTTGTGTAGTTGGGTGCTAAGAGTGGCCTTGGTCATGCACCAGATTGGAGACCATTCTAATGTGCATTGAGAGGGAAATTTCAGGTACCAGGAAGGAGGGGAAAAAAACCCCCAAACATAAGCCACACTTGCTCTCTCAAAGACTACACATTGGTATCTCAATTCAGTCGAGAACTAGACCTTGCTTGCCCCACTCCAGCAGTAACTGCCTCCCAGCTGACCAGACACACCCAGAGATGGCAGATATGTCTGAAGTGTTTATTGCAATGTAATTTCAAGCTGCATTTCTTCATACACTACATTGTGGAGACAAGTATCATGAACAGGGCTCCTGCAAGTGCTACACCAGCAACAGCTAGCACCCCGGGTGCTCCAGCAGTCATGGGCAGTCCTGTTAGAGAGATGAAGAGTATAACTACACAGGCAAGCAGGGGAATGGGAGAACTGAAGCCCTTTGTTTCAAATTAGGCCACACCCATATTGAGGAAGGAGCTACATGGGCATCATGATTTTAGGTGGAGAGGAGAGTTGTTTCCCACCAAATATTAAGCTAGTGTATATTAGCCATTTGATGCCTCACTCTTGCAGATTCCCTTGGAAGTCCAGAACCTTTAGCCTGTGCTTACATCCGAAAGGGGATCGTTCTCCTCAATGGTTTGATAGCTAGAACATCTCTGGAAAATTTGGCCTCCTTCCCAGTGGTGATAGGCCTTTCATCTTCTCAAGTCTAACATATTGAGGCAAACAGCAGGATGCTGAATCCTGTTGACTTCTACTTTATCACTACAAAAAAGTGATAATCAGTGGTTCTATTTTCCTCCTGTTGGTAATACCCCACTTTAATTGAATGGTCTCATTAGAGCTGACCTCCCCCCCCACACACACACATGGTAAGGCAACTCCCGTCTTGTCATAATTGTGTGCATGTGCACACATGTATTTTCCACTCCATGTGTCTGATGAAGTGGATTTTAGCCCACGAAAGCTTATGCCCAAATAAATTTGTTAGGCTAAGGTGCCACAAGTACTCCTCATTGTTAAGTCAGGAGATTATACTAGATCAGATCCCAGTGTCCAAGGCCTGGTTTACGCTGGAGGGGTGTCAGAGTAAGATACGCAACTTCAGCTACGGTATTCCCGTAGCTGAAATTGTGTATCTTATTCTGACTTGCCTTCCATCTTCATGGTGCGGGATCGATGACCGTGGCTCCCCCATCAACTCTGCTACCGCCGCTTGCTCCACTGGAGTTCGAGTCAACGGGGAGCACGGTTGGGGAAATCGATATATCACATCTTGATGAGACACCATATAGCGATCCCCAGTAAATCGATCGCTACCCGCCAATATGGTGGGTAGTCCGGATGTACCCCAATTTAAGAAGGGACAGGGGATAATCTAGTTTGACATTAAAAGGGACATGTTTAGATATTGGAGCCTGTGTTATTCCTGACGAAGTGTCTTTACGTAATATGCAACAAATTGCTATTCAAAGTGGTTTTGAACCTGAACTATAGTTCTGTCTATGGTCCATCCCTGATTTTAATTAAAATAACCTACATCTAAACAGAGGGAATATGAGAGCTAGATACTTGATTAGTATGAACCCCTTTCATTGCCATGTTAGTGACCAAAATGAGCAGCAATTGCAGTTTTTAATTTTGAGGCCCGCCTGACGCTACCATAATCTGAATTGGGGTTGCAGTTGACATTTCAAGTGTTCTAGGAGCCAACAAAGCCACCTGAGAGTTTTCACCATCTCTTCCCAAGGGGATGAGAGGTGAATGGGGTAAAGATCAATCCCCCACCTTGGTATTGGTCCAAGTTAAGACACCTAGGGATGGAGGTTCTAGACTCAGAGGCTTACAACTGGCAGGTTGGCCAGTGCAAGCACATCAGTGCCAGGCAGGGAGCAGTGCATCTTGGTGCTCATCTGAGCCCAAGGTGATGTCATGTCCCGATAACTGATGCAGCTCTGGCAGTGTTGTTTATGGCTGCACCCAAGCTCCCTTGTAAAGAGACCAAGTGCTAGGAGTGGTCAGGTCCATGGTACTCATGAAAGCTCTGCACAGCATCATTCTTTTCTACACCATCCTGGAGAAGAAACACAGCCCCCCTGCTGGTGATGGGGGAAAGGCCAGTCTCTGGGTGATGCTCAGAGCTCCTTCTACCCCCTGAGAGAGACACATGAGGAACATGTTTTAGATTCAAAACAGTATTGCCCCAGAGTGACCTGTTCCCATCATCCCAGAGACTGTCAGACAGTACAAGTTAGCATCCCCTACAGCAAAGATTGCAATGCACAGCCCTACTCCCCCATTCTCCAGTAAAGATCAACTTGTGTCCAGGCTTTGAAGGAGGTGGCTGCATTGATCTGATCTTAAGAATGCAGTGCCTAGCAAAAAGTAGTGACATTTGCACTGCATGGAAGTCTCATCTGCTGCACCCTCAGAGGGTGCTAGCCACGATCACTGCCATTTGAAAGGATGAAGTGTCATCAACCCTAATAGTCCTAAAGTCATGCCAGGCCCAAATCACAACTGACCCCAAAAATAGAGTTTTGGCAGGTCTGTGCAACTCCTGCCTACTGGAAGAGCCTTGTGTACAGCCCAATGGCCACTTGCCTCCTGAAAGAGCAGCCAGGCATCACCAGCCCCCAGTGGTTGTTCTAGATCCACTATTGAGTACAGGAGTCCTGGCAGCAGCCCTTATCCCTGCACCCTAGAGAGCAGAACTAGGATACTTACTGGCTCCAGCAGGGCAGGAGATGGTGCAGGACTCCAGCCTGGAGGGCAAGCACACGGAGGCACTGCAGTGCAGGTACACCTAGAGGAAAGACAGGTGTTAGGAATCAGGCTCTTGCAGTTCACTATAGGAGTAGTGCTGCAGGGGTTCTCCAAACAGACTAGGGGCTGTTGTACCCCAGCACTTCACTCCCCAAAGCTTCTGGGAGCACACCCAGTAGGTGAACACCCCCTGGGAGGGAGCCCAGCAGTCTGGCCCCCTGCTCTCCCACACTAAGGGAAAGGAAATTCAGTGTCAAGTCAGACAAGTCTGGATTGTGTTTAGACTGTTACAGCCACCCACTCTGGAGAAGGGCAAGAAAAAGAACCAATGGGTTAGAAATATAGTGTACATCCCAATGGGAATGGGAGCAGCTAATGCACTTGGAAGAGCTCCCTGAAAGGCAGCTATTGGCAAACACAGAGCAGGTGGTTAGGAGAGGGATTGCAGAAGAGTTTCTCCCTGACATGTCACATCTACAGAGCAAAGCAGTAGTCAGAGGTCTCAGTGTGAGCTAAGAGGTGGGGACAGCACCACATACTTCAACTAGTGGGACAACAGCACCCAAGTCCAATTTACAAATCAGTCCTTAAGTTGGTTCAGTCTATTTGATACCGAACAGTCAAGGCAATTTGGTCAAGACTCCCACTACCATAAAGCAGCTGCTAGCATCTCAAGTGCCAGGAACATTTTCCTCCACATACTAGTTTAAAGCTCTAGAGATGGTTCTCAACCTGCAGCCCAGTCAGCACAGAGCTGCAGCCCACATGACATCCTCAGGGCCATACAGGTAGTATCGGATGCAGGTAAATAGGCTGAGAACCACAGCTCTAGAATGAGCAGCATCTGACATTTATTCCTATGCCAAAGACTGACCTGGCCTCGGGTGTCTTGAGGTGTCACAAATGTGAAGTATTTACTGACTGAGGAGAATGCTATGCTAGAGCATACTTCCTGCAGTGGGTGGGGAAGCATGCTCTAGCATAACATTCTCCTCAGTCAGTAAATACTTCACATTTGTGACACCTCAAGACACCCGAGGCCAGGTCAGTCTTTGGCATAGGAATAAGTGACTGCCCCAGTCCCAATGAAGAACTTAGAAAGTGGGTTCAGGTGACCAGTCCCATAGTTTCTAACTCCAAGTCCTGTGATCTCACTGGGCAACCGACCCCGAAACAAGGCTGTAGGGCAAGAGTTTTTCTACACCCAATCAGGGTTAAAGATTAGTTTTAAAGGCTTTTCCACATGGCCTGCCACCCTGCCATTTATAAAGAGCATCAGAGGCTCTATTTGAGCCACTTCTTCCCAGACTTTAGGAAGAGTGTCCCAGTCTAGCTGCAACATCACTTCTCCCTAGTCACCAGCTACAGAACCCCGGTTGGCCATTAGCTGGTTATGATTCATCTGAGGTGTTTGCTTCATGAATGGTCAAAGCCCCCCCTTCTGCTCATCTGAGGACCTGGTGGGTGAGGTCTCATGTCCACTCTGAGCAGCTCACAAGAGGCTGGGCTGCTGTTCCAATGGAGCAGAGCTACATCAGCAGACTAGAGCATTGAAGAGAAGCCATACCGGCCATGTGAGTGCCCGCTGGGAGGCAGACTCCATGAAGGTGAAGGTGCTGACGATGAAGCGCTGGTGGTGAGATGGGAACTGTAGCCATGAGGCGGCTTCCAAAGGCACCAGCTGGGTACGGTAGTTATCTCCTGCATACGGGCACCTAGGAATGGTCAAGGGGGAAGCAGCTGAGAGATGGTGCCCTGCACTCCCAGGCCCAAATAGAGACTCCTTACCCTGGACCCCCAGTCACTCACCCATCCACCAGGATAGGCTACTGTGGCTGCTGCTGAGGGTTGGTGCTTGGGGTGGCCCAGCAGTGGTGCAGGACCAGAACCAGATCTGAGTCAGTTCTCTACAGGATCCGGACCTCCACATAGATGGGATCCCGCAGAACCTTCACCACAGGGTAATCTCA
This sequence comes from Chelonoidis abingdonii, assembly GCF_003597395.2. Taxonomy (NCBI): domain Eukaryota; kingdom Metazoa; phylum Chordata; order Testudines; family Testudinidae; genus Chelonoidis; species Chelonoidis abingdonii. Next base: position 13,945,645 of record NC_133784.1, read on the forward strand.
ATCTGCATAGTAGGAGCCATAGTTCTGCTCTGGAACAGAGATAAGCACAGAGGGGTCACTGCAGGTCAGCATGAGATGCATGCAGAGAAACTTAGAGCATCATACAGGGCTGACACCCACAGGCTGTTCAGGGGGGCCTGGACTCCCAGCTCAGGGGGCAGTGTTCCCACTGTGCTAGATTTAGCCCACAATGCAGGAGCAGGGCTGCCTTTCCATACACTGAGGACAGATACAGCTCACTTCTGGCTGAGAGAGAGGTTAATTGCATCCTAAATCAAAGTGAAAAATGGTAATCAAGTGACAGCCTTATGTCCCCCACCCTCCCTAGATCATTCCACAGGGTCTTAAGGCCTCCTCTGAGCTGGAGGGGCAGCTGAACCAGAGACCAGATTCTTGCACTAAGAGGTAAGAATGAGCCCCTGCTCCCCCCACAGCACTCACCAAGGAGCTCTCCTACCTGTGGCAATGCGTAGCTCCAGCATCAGGGGGCCAGGCTGGGACACAGCAGGGGGTGGGGGCAAGGTGAAGACCTGGACACTCAAGGGGAGGAAGTTTCTACTGATGGAGTAGCTGCAGCGGACATGTAACCTAGTGGTGAAAGTGCCAAGAAGATGAGAGATCAAGGCCAGGCAAGCAGTGCAGAGGGGAAGGGCACCAGAGGGGGTGGGGAGGTATGAACCCCACAGGGGAAGGCACAGGGTTCAGGGGAGATGAATTGCCCCATTAGGGGCACCTGGAGAAGAGGCAATTAAGGATTAGTCCCATTTGGGGAGAAACCAGCATGTGGTTCCTATAGATGAGGGACTACAGGGCAATAGGGAAGGACTGAGGAGAGCTGCCACAGGGAGTTCTACTTTGGGATTGGCTCCATGGAGACAGAGCAGCTGGGTTTCCAGGCAGGTGCCAGGGGAGCCATAGAAACTGCCAAGAGGAGGCTCCCCAGCAGGAAGCCTCACGAGGAATCAGACTTCCAAAAAGGAGTGGATGGTGAAGTCCTGGGAAAGACACCTGTGGGCAGGCAAAGGTAGGAAGTGGAAGGTCTTGTAAGGAGACAGTGTTAGCTGCTTGACCCCAGGGTTCCTGGGCTGGAAGCCAGAGTAGAGGGTGGGCCTGGTTCCCTTCCCATCCCCAGGAGAGGAGATAGGAAAATGTCCAACAGGGGGCAGAGTAAATGATTACAGAACCCAGGCTGGGGCAGGAGACCCAACACAGGGACAGATGCTTTCGCATGTCAGACTCCTATACCAGAAGGAGTGAGTACGAAGGACCTGACCAGAGGCTGGAATCCTGAACAGAGGCTGAATGTGGAGTTGCTACAATGCCAGGCCTGGCTGCAGAGGGACATGCTGGCTGGTGAGTTCACTCCATTTCCTCCCTGCACCCCAGCCCAGGAAAGGGTTACAAATGAATATCCCCCTTTATTGACTTGCTTCATGCTTGCCCCCATTCACCTTACACCTCATGGTGAGTCTTTCCCCAATGAGCAGGGTTCTGGGGAGAGTCACTCACTGTGCAGTGTCTGGCACCTGCCATGTAACGGCTTTCCGGAGGAACAGCTGGCCCTGAACCACTCCCATGCTATTGCTATGAGCTGAGCAGGGCTCACATGACAGAGGCAGCTCTGGAGATGCAGGGCAGAGATACCAGCCCCAGGAGTTACCTGAAAGTGCTGTCCCGGGTGATGGAGCCCAGACTCCAGGTTCTCACATCCCGGTCTACCACCAGCTCATTCTCATACACACCCTGGTCTCCAGCCATCTGCAAGGAGAGAGCGGTCACTTATTTTATTTAGAGTGTGCATAGTCATCTAGCCAAGCAATCATCAGAGGGGTAGCTGTGTTAGTCTGGATCTGTAAAAAGCAACAAGAGCCCTGTGGCATCTTATAGACTAACAGCTGAATTGGAGCATAAGCTTTCGTGGGTGAATACCCACTTTGTCAGACACGTGCCTTTTAGCCAAGCAATGGAATCTTCAGCAGCGTGATGCAGTTCTTCTAGCCCACTGCTGAACCTAGTCAGCAGGAATTCATTGACAATGTGCATCATCATCTGTGTTGCACTGCAGCTGCACAAAGGGCTGTCACAAAGGCCCCAGCAATACTGGTTGGCTGCACAGAGACCTTGCCTGGTCCAAAACCTGTTCAACAGGTACCACTGGCAACGGGGCAGGTCAAAACCAGGTGGGCAGATTGTGGGGTCAGCAAAGAGGGACTGATTGGGGATTATAACAGATATCCATTCCTCTCAGAGTGTTTCTGCCCTAACATCCTGGTGTGGCGGATGAAACCATAATGGGCAATGTGAGGGCAAACATGCAGCTGGTGGTTTAAAAGGTCATTGTGCAGCAGCAGGCTTAGTTGGCACATACTTTCTCCAGTAACTTAGCAGTGGCAACCTCTCATCTGATATAAGGATGAGCAATATTGCTCAGAACTGGAAGCCAGCAGACTGGAGTCAGACAGAGTGCCAGAGGGGATACACATGGTGGCATGTAACTGCATATCCACCGATTTGGTGGATAACAATTTACTCCAAATTGGGGCACAGTGCTCTGTGCTGAATACAGCAGTCACTGACTACCGGCTTTGACTCTTGCAGGGCCAGGCTTGAGCAGGGTTTGTCATTGCATCAGTCTCAGAAAGGGACCTGCCAGTGCACCTTGTTCTGATCTGAACCCCCTTCTACTCCTGCTAAGTGACCCCATCCTGGCCTTCCCCAGCTCAACTCTTACCTGGAAAGTGGTGCCACAAGCAGAGAGTGGGAACCGGAACAGAACAAAGGCGTTGTTCTGCCCCACAGGGACACAGCCAGCTCCGCGCCCACTGGCCAGACGCACCGTGTCCAGGATCAGGGGAGGCAGAGTCACAGCCCGAGAGACTGCGAGGGAGAACTGGCCATCTGGAGTGCACTGCACTGTCACTGGAAGGGAGCCAAGGACGGGTCAGGGTCACCCTACCACCTAGGCTAGCCAGTCTCAGGACACTGGAGAGGAAGCCAGCAGCTGGTCCTGGAGCTGGATAAGAACACACCATATTCTACTGCACCCCTCCAGGGCACCCCAAAGAGCACAGGCTGGCACTGCAAGGGACCCTAGCAGCATGAAGCTCATGGTGGAGCTGCAATGGCCATGAGGCATATGCTGTGGATTCCAGGCCATTGGCTGGGGCTGTTATTGACATGGCTGAAGCACTCAGCCCTCAGTCTGAGCTGGATGGAAAGTGTTGCACATGGCCTTGATACCTCACACTAACTAGCCCAGCACCCAGCTGTCTGCAGGGTTGGGTATGTGGAAACCCCACTCTGCTTTGATGCCAGGTATCTCAGACATTGCCCCCCACACGTGGGACCATTACAGTCAGCTCTGGACAATTCATGTGCACAGAAACTCACCTGTATTGCCATAGTAACAAGGCTTCACCCTATCACTGGGGTTGTAGCAACAGCCTTGTTCCTCACAGTCTCCCTGGGTGATGGGTGGGGAGGCACAGGGCAGCCTGTCCTGGCTCTGGAGTAAGTAAAAAGGCGGTTATAGTCTTTTTATTTGTTTTTTTTCCTTTATGTGCAAATGTGTAGTTTGCTGGAAATATTTTAAATTGTATTTTTCCTGGATAAGGCTGTTTATCCATTGGTTATAAGCTAAATGACCCTGTAATATTTCATCTTGATTATAGAGACAATTTTTATGTTTTTTCTTTCTTTTTATTAAAAGTTTGCCTTTTAAGACCTGTTTGATTTTTTTCCTAGTTAAGGCTCAAGGGGATTGAGTCTGTACTCACCAGGGAACTGGTGGGGGAGAAGGGTCTTCCAGGGTAACCTAGGGAGGGAAATGGTTTATTCCCCTTTGTTGTGAGACTCAAGGAATCTGAGTCTTGGGGTCCCCAGGGAAGGTTTTTGGGGGACAGAGTGTACCAGACACTGGAATTTCTGGTTGGTGGCAGCACTACAAAATCTAAGCTGGTAATTAAGCTTAGAGAAATTCATGCTAGTATGTCATTTTCTGGACTCTAAGGTTCAGATTTGGGAAAGAATACTATGACAATGCCCCACTCAGGCTTGTTGGCTCTCTGCTAGGTTACACATCCGCTGCAGCTACTCTATCAGTGGGAACTTCCTCCCCCTGAGTGTCAAGGTCTTCACTCTGCCTCCACCCCCTGCTGTGTCCCAGCCTGGGCCGCTGGTGCTGGAGCTGTGCATAGCCACAGGTAGGAAAGCTCTGTGCAGGGTTCACACAGACGTCTTGGGGCAGGATTTGGGTCTCAGTTGGAGGGGAGCTAAATACTGTGTGGGATGGGAGGGTTGGGGACATGAGATTCTAGCTTGGCAGTGGAGACATGGGACAAGGCTGTGACTGACCTATTCAGGCTGATCAATGATGTGTTTAGATTTAAACTAACCTCTCTCTCAGCCGGAAGTGAGCTGTATATGTCCTCAGTGTATGGAAAGGCAGCCCTGCTCCTGCATTGTGGGCTAGATCTAGCACAGTAGGAACACTGCCCCCTGAGCTGGGAGTCCAGGCCCCCCTGAACAGCCTGTGGGTGTCAGCCCTGTATGATGCTCTAAGTTTCTCTACATGCATCTCATGCTGACCTGCAGTGACCACTCTGTGCTTATCTCTGTTCCAGAGCAGAACTATGGCTCCTACTATGCAGATCGAGATTACCCTGTGGTGAAGGTTCTGCGGGATCCCATCTATGTGGAGGTCCAGATCCTGCAGAGAACTGACCCAGATCTGGTTCTGGTCCTGCACCACTGCTGGGCCACCCCCAGCAGCAGCCACAATGGCCTATCCTGGTGGATGGGTGAGTGACTGGGGGTCTGGGGAGAAGGGGTCTCTATTTGGGCCTGGGGAGTGCAGGGCACCATCTCTCAGCTGCTCCCCTTATTCCCAGGTGCCCATACACAGGAGATAACTACCACACCCAGCTGGTGCCTATGGGAGCTGCCTCGGGACTGCCGTTTCCATCTCACCACCAGCACCTTCACCTTCTTGGAGTCTGCCTCCCAGCAGGCACTCACAGGCCCAGTATGACCTCCCTTCTATTCCAGTAGGGCTGATCAGTCTCTGATGTGATCAGTACTCTCTAGCACTCTGCATGCTTGCACCATGTCTGTCACATTGGGCCTGCTCCACAAGTCTTTTTCCCCCTTCTGTGTTGCTAGTCTCTCATCAGGGAATAGGTGTAGGGCAAATCTTAGGCTGACTAAGATTCTTCATCTTCCTGACCTCCATGATGCTGCTCACTGCCCAGCCCCTCCAGTGCTCCTACACTAACAGGCCACTCACCCTACAGGTTCAGGTCCTGAGTTCTTGGACCCTGTAATCTGGAGTGTAGCTTCACTCCCCTGTAAGCAAAGGCAGGGGGCATGTCAAGAAGGGCCTGTCCAACCTGAGCTGTGATCTCCAGCTCTGTACCCTCTCTCTCTGTCTCCTGGGTGTACCTGCACTGCAGCGCCTCAGTGTGCCAGCTGTCCAGGCTGAAGCCCTGCACCCTCTCCTGCTCTGCTGTAGCCCGTGAGTATCACCACAGTCCAAGCAAGGGGATAGGAAGAAGAGAGAGCAGGTGGGATGGCTGCCAGGAGTCATGGACATATCTGATCAGCCATGAGCATAAATCCATCCAGCTGGGTGACAAATGGGCTTCCTGCTCAACAAAGGGGAGTAGCTTCCAACTCACCCTGCTGCTTGCACAGCACAGTCACCTCTCTGAACAAACCAATGCGGAGTTCTCCACTCCATTTGGAATAGGGGCTCACTTCCCCTCTCCCTTCAGCAGGAGTGGCTGATAATGCAGCTCTCTTTCTCTGGCTTTGCCCTGAAGTGGCACTAGATGCTGAAGGGAGCTGGGCTGATGCTCTGCTACAGCAGATGCCCCACTGACTGGCTTTCCTCAGACATGGGGTGATGGAAGCATGGATGCTCCTTGGTTAACAGGACTTCCAGACTTGTCTGCTCTGTAGCTAAATAGCTGTTGTCTGTCATAGGGGGCAGGAGAAGCTCTGAGCAGCATCTTCAAGATGGGCTTTCCCATGTCACCAGCCAGGGGCCTGTGCTTCTCCTCCAGGCCAGGCTGAAGAGGGAAGTGTTTCCAGAACTTGGTGAGTTCAGCCTAGTATCCTTTGTAAAAGCCTTACAACTTAGCTGTGGGGGAGCTCCCTATGGCAGGGACCTCTTGTTCCAAGAGATCTTCCAGTCAAGGCCACCCTGGGCTGACCCTACAGTGGTAGGGCACCAAGCCAGTGTGAGGCTAGTTCAGTCATTGACCTGCCAGTTGTAAGGATAACAAGGAGACAGGAGTGAATTCCCTGAACTACCTCTCCAACCTGGCTGGCTTACTTGGGTTTACAACCCTATGGCATCGGCTAGTAGTAATATTTAATTGCTGATCCTCATCCTGCTGTGGCCATGGGTTTAGGGGCTGCCTTCCCTCCAAGTCCATCGCTGGGCATGCATCCCTCTGACTCTCCTAGCCTGAATAACTGCTCTAGAGGCATCCCAATTAGAAGCCTGTGGGAAATGCCCAACCCTGTGTTCTGAGCACACTGGTATCACATTGCCACCAGAGAAGGCTGGCCCATGACAGCATGGCCTAGAGAGGCAAGACTGTGGGGGCATGCAGAGCTGCTACTGACTCTTCTGCTGGAGGAACCACTGGTTGCACTAACCCATCCAATCTGCAGTGAATATGTCCTGTTGGCAAGGGGTTAAGACAATAACCCACTCTCAGTTCTCAAGCTGGGAAGGACTCTGGATTTATGAGAGAGAACTGGTCTCAGTACAGCATAGTGCTGGTAACTACTATATAATAGGTGGAGTCTGACTGGGAAAGCTCGAGGAGGAAATGATGGTTTGACAAATAGTGGAGCAAAATGGGAATCTGATCAGGACTCTAAAGGGACTTGCCTGCTCCAGACTGAGCTTGCTCTCTTTGTACAGGGTCACCAAGGAGCACTGGAGCAGCCTGGATCTTGCCCTTAGCTGGGGTGATGCTGATGGGGACATTGTGTGTGTGGCAGTCATGTGGGGGAGATGGAGAAATGCAGCCTGTGAGATCAGCATGATACAATAAACACTATTGCAAGCATGCTTCCTGGGCTGGGGCTGTGTGGCCTGGCCCCGGGGGAAGCAGGGGAAACCACTTCTGGGCTTGGTACAAGCAGAGTGATGGTACTAGAATGCAGAGTCCATCTATGTCCCCTGGGCAGAGCTACCATCCTGTCCATCTACCACCTGTGTATGTAGTGGGTGCTAGCTGGGAGCAGGACACTAGCTTTCCTCACCAGCTGTCTTGCTAGTCAGTATTAGTGCTTCTCTTCAGCTGCCCCCTCTGAGCACCCAGCACATGTGACCTGGGCGTCTCAAAGCCAAACAGCAGCTAGGCACCAATAGACTCAAGACTGCTGAGGAGGGGAAAAGCCCTCTAACTTATCAGCTGACTGATTTTAATAATAGGAAGAGTACTGCTGCCCATGTCTCTTTGCTGCAGCAGGGTAGCGCATAAGAACAGCCATACTGGGTCAGACCAAAGGTTCATCTAGTCCAGTTTCCTGTCTTCCAACAGGGGCCAATGCCAGGTGCCCCAGAGAGAGTGAACAGAACAGGTAATATCAAGTTATCCGTCCCCTGTCACCCATTCCCAGCTTCTGGCAAACAGGCAAGGGACCACCCTTGCCCATTGTGGTTATTAGCCACTGATGGACCTATCCTCCATGAACATATCTAGTTCACTTTTTTTTTTTTTTTTGGTGACACATGTTATCTTGGCCTTCACAACAGGCCCTGGCAAAGAGTTCCACCAGTTGACTGCACTTGTAAATACCTTGTTTTTTTAAACTGATGCCTATTTAATTTCATGTGGTGATCAACTAGTTCTGTTGTTATAAGGTAAATAACATTTCCATTATTCCCTTCTCCATTACCAGTCATATTTTAATATAATCATATCTTACCCTTAGCTGTTCTTTCCCCCCACCCCCAGCTATTAAAGAGCCAGTCTACTGTCTCATCTTTCACCTGACTGGTCCATACCCCTAATCACTTTTGTGTCCTTCTCTGCACCCTTTTTTCAAATAGGGCAAATCTGTGCATGTCATTTCATTAGAAGAGAGTTCATCTAGTCCACCCCTGCTCAAAAAGGACCAATTACCAGCTAAATCATCCAGCCAGGGCTTTGTCAAGCTGGGCTTAAAACCAATAAGCATGGAGATCCACTACCTCCCTAAGTAACCCATTCCAGTTGCTGCTTCACCTCCACCATCCCAGTGAAAAAGACTTTTCTAGTAGCAAAGAGTCCTGTGGCACCTTATAGACTAACAGACGTTTTGGAGCATGAGCTTTCATGGGTGTGACATGCATCTGACAAAGTGGGTATTCACTCAACGAAAGCTCATGCTCCAAAACGTCTGTTAGTCTATAAGTTGCCACAGGATTCTTTGCTGCTTTTACAGATCCAGACTAACACAGCTACCCCTCTGACAGGAGCGAAAAAAAAAACCCCACTAATATCCAACCTAGACCTCCCCACTGCAACTTGAGACCATTGCTCCTTGTTCTGTTATCTGCCACCACTGAGAACAGCTGAGCTTCATCCTTTTTGGAACCCCCCTTCTGGTAGTTGAAGGCTGCTATCAAATGCCCCCTCACTCTTCTCTTCTGCAGATTAAATAAGTCCAGTTCCCTCAGCCTCTCCACGTAAAGACAGGACAAACCCAAAGGGTGCATATATCTTTCTCCCCCCACATCTATAGAACACCTGTTAAAATGAAGTCTCTAAGGCAGGAGGAGATCAAAGTGTGCAATACAAGCCTTTCCCAGTTGCCTCTGGAAGGAGGGGGGATGGAGAGGCAGAGTGGTGCTGGTGGAGATTGCATCCAGTGATTATTCTGAGGGATTTGCTTTGTGTGTGTGTGTGTGTTTCTCTCTCTCTCTGTATTTTCCTCCTCCATCTTTTTTTGTGGTGTATTTGTCTTCCACGAAGCTTGAGCTGATCAACAGAACATCCAGTTTCTCTCTGGCACTTGTCCTGATTGGCTGGAGGACTTGGGGAAATCTTTAGGTAGATCTCTTCTTAGGCAATCCTGGGGCTTCATTTCACCACCCCATTTTTAGCTCTCACTTTGGGGAATCAGAAGGATGCAGCTCCACATTCACTAGGAGCAAAATAACTCCCCTCCCTAATTCTGTCCTTGACACTGGGCTATCAAACGGTGTTTTTTAAAATTCCCTTTATATGAGTCCCACTATCTGTGTCCTCTGTGTATACACAGTTGAAGTGCCAGCAGGTGGCACTCAAGACTAGGTAGCATAGCTTCCCCTTCAGTAGGACCCCTGAAACTTGTAGCACACTTCAAGGCAGAGCTGTGCAAATTAAGTTTGGGGTATTTGGTTCAGTGTCTGAATGGAAGAATCGGTGCAGGTGGGCGGAACCAAAGTGAGAATTTTTCACCAAAACAAAGTAAAATTCTGTTCTAGGTTCAGCAGTGTTTTGTTTGACTGGAAATGGAATCCCTTTAGCTGTTGAGGCTTCTTACCTTTCGTGGGGGGGAGGGGGCAATCAGTTCAAAGTGAAACGTCATTTTAAAATGCTGTAACCCAACCCTTGTACTACTTGGAATTGCCTTTTTTCTGGCTACCCTCACTCGAGGAATTCAACTTGAAGTTGCAAGATATTTCAGTCAACTTAGACACGCATTTGGGGCGGGGGGGAAGCTTTGTCCAGCTCTACGGCTGAGAGCTGCTATAGGAAGCTATTCGCAGCGGCTCTATATGTGGGGTGAAAGTAGGATCAGCCCTGCAGTGAAGGGCAGATGCACATACACAAAGCCTGGGGCCAAGGCCACCCCTCGCAGAAGTACAGGGACAGATCAGTGCTGCAGCAGTCCTTCAGCAGCCAAGGAACAGCTATCCTCAAGGGATGCCCATGTGAGCTTCTAGCAGGGACATTCCTCTATCTGCATGCTCTGCTTATCTTGTGTGCCCCCAGCTATGGGCATTGCTAAACAGAGGCTGGGTTACACAGAAAGAGGGGGGTAACTGAGTAGCTAGCTTCAAAAACAGACTTCAACAAGAAACTGCAGAACTGGATTTAATTTGCAGACTGGACACCATCAAATTAGTCCAGAATAAAGACTAGGAGTGTCTGGATCACTACAAAAAGTAATTTTCCCTCTACTGTTACTTACACCTTCTTGTCAACTGTTGGGAATGGTTGCCATCCACCTTGACTGAATTGGCCTCCTTAGCACTGACCCCCACACACACACACTTGGTAAGGCAACTCCCATCTTTTCATGTGCTGCAATAATACTGCTTACTGTATGTTCCACTCCACGCATCTGATGAAGTGGGTTCTAGCCCATGAAAGCTTATGCCCAAATAAATATGTTAATCTCTAAGGTGCCACAGGGCCTCCTTGTTGTTTTTGCTGAATATCTAGCTGTGTTCCTGCTCCCCTGTAAGCATCTTTGCTAGTGCCCTCCCCGTCCAGACATCTGCTACCCTGCCCTTGCTCGTTTCAGAAAGGGCTGAGCTGCTGATGCCAGCGTGGTCACTGCTGCAAATCCAGCATGGGTGGGCATCCAGAATCAGTAGCACTGCTGCAAAGTTGGGGTGTAGCTTCCCTGTGCAAATCTGTGCTGTGGGATGTGGTTTGTGAAGTGCTGGGGGCACTCTGGCTGAAAGGTGCTACCCATGTGCAAGTTTACTCTAATCTGTCCTTCCGTTACCAACTTCTGGGACTCTGGCTCTTTCTCAATCACTTCAAGTGTCTCTTTAAAGGCCTGCACCTGAGGTGTGGTGCGGGTACCTAAGCACAGGCCTGGAAGCCAGGAACCCCTACAGTGTAACAGTGACTGTGATAGTGATTTTCCCTACAGCTCTGGGCAAGTCACTTTGTTGCTCTCTACCTCATTTGAACACTACAAAATGGGGAGGATAATCCTGAACTCACTCCCAGGTACTGGGGATGATTCATGAGGGAATGGGTGGAGTGCTATAAAACACGATGCAGGATGCTGCTGACACCATGGGATTGTGTTGAGTTACAGGGAGATCCCATAGGCAACAGCTCTCTAGCTAAGTAATGATCTGCACAGAGACTTCCACGGGCTGAAAAAACTTAGTAGTGTCTGTAGAACAGCTTCCCTAAAGAACTACAATGAACCCAGCATTTCTCCAAGATCTAACTGCCTACACACTCAGTCCAGCAGAATTTGTAAACCCCTCTGGAACAGTTCCAATAGGTGACTCTGGATAAATTATACTTCGTAAGCTGTGTTATTCCCTCTGAGCTCACTTCTTCCCTTCCCACTTGCCACCCATGCTATGCTGGGACTTGTTCTCCCAGGGAGCTCCTCTCAAGGATGCTGGAGGGAGGTGTGGATGCCTGACACTGAGCAGGATCTCCACTAGAATATGTCTGGTCAGGCTGGAGTTAGAAACACCTCAATTCCCCCATGTCGGCCCTGCAGCCTTGGGATGACATAGCAGGTTATGTGGCTTGGTGTCAGCCAGGGCCACTGCTACAGCCAGCACACAGTGAAGCATCTCTAGGCTGGGGAAGGCCCCTTTCTCTTCTTCTCTACCAGCCTCTTTCTCTCCTCCCCTCACTTCCACCTCTCCCCCTCGACTCCAGCTGGGACTGGGGTAGGGTATTGCTTTACCAGAGTGGAAAAGAGAATCTGAGTACAATTGCATAAGAGCATAGCCTGTGAAATAGACTTATCATTAATTTCATGCTCCCTCCTCCTGTGCCCAACTGGGGCAGGTGGGAGCTTCATGGGCACCGCCCTGGCAGTGAGCAGGCAATCTGGACGTCCTGGGGACTGTGACTCTCTGCAGGGAGGATGTGCTGGTGCTGCAGGTGCAAATGCAACAGTGGCCAAAATCTCTTTTGCAAGTTGACCCCCCGTGAGACCCAACCCATACCAAGGGGCTTCAGCCAATGCTCCCCCACAGCTCTGCGCACCATCACCGGGTGTCAGAGGAAAGGCCACTCCAATCTCAGAGCGGAGAGAGAACCAGGGGCTGGGACGGAACTGGTGGAAATGTGCTCAGGCACCATCCTTGGGAGCAGATTGCCTCATAAAGGGCTCTACAGGGGGTCTTGCCTCTTCCTCTAGAACAGCTGGCACTGGTCACTCGTGGTGGCAGGACACTGAATGAGCTGGACCCTGGCTCCGATCCACCCAGGGAGCTCCTGTGCTCCTAGTCACTTGGAGCCCCCTTCTACCTACCCCTTCCTGGAGTTGTGTTTAGCCCCCTTGAAATCTATGGGCCCACATGGAAGGACGTGCTGCTCAGCCAGACAGCAGGGGCAGACCCCTCCCTAACAGATAGCCTGGGTGTGTGTTGGGCTGCTCCCTGCCCTGCCTGGCCACCAGCTGGGAGGGCCAATCTCCGCCCTGTGAGCATCTTCAGGACCCTGCCCTAGAGCAGTCAATGCAATGCTGGTTCCCAGCGAAGGCCAAAGGTGTCTGCTGGTGGTTGCCCAGCACGCTGGGCCCTTGTCAGCATCCTGATGTGTGTGCTGGGGGTAGAAAGACACCGGACAGAGGGACAGAGCCAGGCTGTACAATGAGCGCACTGTTCCCCCTCAGATTCATGGGCCCAAGTCAAAAGACAGCAGGGCTGGGCGAAGCGGCCAAGGGCGGCTAGTGAGGTCATCCTTAATGAGAGCAGAAATACAGTGTCAACAATGCCACCCATTGTAGAGCTGTGCTTGCCCACCGTGGCTGGATTATTTCTGCTCCCAGAACGGGGCTGGGAGCAGGGCCAGTGAGGGCGGGAGGCTTGGAAGTGAGTCAGGCAGCGGGGACTGGAATGAGCCAGGGGAAAGCAGAGAGATAAAGGTCCTTTCTGATAACCCGCCTGTTAGTGCTGCACATTATAGGTGCTGATAAGATAACAGGGTGGATTGTGGGGACTTTCGCCACATCGGGCACATTGGCTAGGGACAGCCTGGCACCTGGGTCAGAGCTACTCCCTCAGGGCCCTGCAGGGTGAGACCGATGATTTCATCCACTCTAAGTCATCCCTTATCTAGCTGCAAACCTGGCAGCTCTCTGCCAGAGAGCTGTAGAGCCTTGGGCTGCATCCAAGCCAGTCTGCGGCCTTGGGATCCTGCAAAGGAGTGGGCAGGCTGAGGGAGACGGGAACCAGCTCCTGCCCCTGCACCAGCCTTGCAAAGCCCCTCACAAGCAGCCTCTGCTTAGGGAGCTTCCGCTAAGGGTGGTCCCTGGGGATGGCATCTGCAGGGGGAACCCTGGTAACACAACTCCAGTGCAGCCACCCTGCCAGAGAGATACTGGCTCATGGGAGCCCAGTGGCTCTATAGACCCAGGGCGTTAATAGGGCAGCTGTTTGTTCTGTCAGTGAGGAAGCACACGTGATAAGGGAGAAAGCGTCAGGAGCTGTGTTGCCAGCTCCTGCAATTTGATAGGAAATCTCATGATATTTAGTGTTTCTCTTAAAGCCCCAGCCCCTGGAGTCAAGAGATCCTGGAGAATCTCAGCTCTCATTAAAAAGTCAGTTTCTAGCTCTCGTGTCTGCAGATAAAATCTGGAAAATGGGACCCGGGTCCATCCCAAAGACTCAAAACCCAGAAAGTCCATGAAAAGCCCCCAGCATTGTATTGTGTTTAATAAGCTCATGATTTTGTGGGAGCTGGCTCATGATGTGTGAATGGATGGGTTGGCCATACCAGTGGATGTGCATCTATGTCCATGGAGATACATCCATGGTGTGTGCATAGGTATCTATTGCTCGTGGAATGGACAGTTTATTGAGTGACAGTATTGAGTAGTGCATGAAACATCAGACAGGGAGCCAGGAACTTCTGGGGTCTGAGGCCAGTTCTGCCACTGACTCACTGTGCGGCCTCGGGCAAATCACTTTAACCTCTCTTTGCCTCAGTTTCCCCACCTTCTAGGCTATATACAGTGCATAACTGCGCAAAGAAATCAACCCCTAAAAACCAGATAGCCAATAAACTCTGAACTGCCTGTAAGTGGCAATGGTGAGAGGAGCAAAGGGCATTAAAATGCTGTTGAAATGGCTGGGCATAGCATGGATAGATAGGATAGAACAGAAGGCATTTCCTTCTTATTTTTACCTTAAAAATACCAGAAAGGTCAAGTCAGATCTCCTTGCTTTTCCAGGAGGACTTCTGAGAGTTTTTAGATGTTTGTTGTGAGTGCTGACACCTCACAAGGTGTGAGGCTGTTGAATCTTTAACCAAGACTTCTCTTCTTCCCAGTGTTTATTAGCCATCAAAGTTGCTAACAAAAAATTAACAGAGCTTTAAAGACTCTGATTAAAATTCTCTTCCCCTCCCCCCAGTTCAGCTTTCGCTCTCTTGCCACCTGGGATGTCGCAATTTCACTAGCTCTCCGTGCACCACAGGGTGTTCCAGGCTAGATGAAATCAGAAATTCTCATTAAAACACCAACACACTCTTCTCTCAGGTCTTGTCCCCCATCACAATGAAAGGAAAAAGGACACAGGCCCAATTCCTTCCCCCTTTGCTGGTCACTTTTCAATGTAAAACCAGAAGAACTAAAAACTATCTGCTTTCTGAGGACAAGTATGAGATTTCTTTGAAAAAAATGAAAAGTTTTCACCCAATAAATTTCAAACTTTTGGGGGGGGGCAGGGGTTGACAAAAAGTTGACATTTTTCATTAGAACCCCCTCCCCCTACATTTTCCGACTCTTTCTATTCTGCACGCAACATTCCCCGCCCTCCCCCCGAAGAACGGTAGCTGCTGGGTGCTGAGCATGTTTGAAAATCTGGTGCTGTGAGCCCCAGCACCCTGGAAGGGTTAGCAGTAATGTTATCACATTTAAGTGATCGCTGTTTCCTCTGCATAACACCAGGAGATCACACAGGGCAGGGAGAGCCCCCCGTGTTGGCGACACGGTTGAGATGGAAGCTGCAGCTGCAGCCAGACTTGTGTAACTGAACCTAGGACAAGCCAAGAATCAGTGGCACAGAGGGGCTTACGTGGCACCACATGTCCTCCAGCCAGAAGGCTGCCTCAGCATTTTTTATAATTGCATCTGAATAAGAGAAAGAATTCTAGCTTTTGTCCATGTTAAGCAAATAATCCAGGTTTAATATCTCATTGCTCAACCATTTGTCATGAACTCATATGGAACTCCTGACCCAAATTCACCTCAGCCATGACAAAAAATCAATAGGGCTGTACAGGGCCGTCCTTAGGATTTATGGTGCCCTAGGTGGGACTATTAAGCTGGTGCCCTTGTGCCTGTCTTGCTCTTAGCAACACAAACATAAGCTTACACTATTGGAAAACTTGCCACATGCATGTTATTAAAACCAGTTTAACTTAATTAAGCACATTGTAATGCTGATGAACTAGCACTAAAGAAGTACCACTATAGAAAAAACTCTGATTTGACAGAATGATGAAAATAATATCATTTTAATTTGTCAACATTTTATTGGAAATTTATATGAAGAGATATTGAAACAAGGATTTGTTTTTAATTAAAAGCAATCTTTCTGGCTTGTTTGGCTGCAAAATCAGTCATAATATCATTGTATGACAAAGACAAAGTGGAACGCCAGAGCAGTGACGGGGCTGAGCCACTCAGCCCACTGCTGCATGCCACCAAAAATCAGCTTGCATGCCACCTTTGACACATGTGCCATAGGTTGCTGATCCCTGCTCTATACATTAGTACGGAGATGAGCATATTACAGTTGTTGAAGGACTCTGTTTAGCAGTAACAGGGCTATAGGAAAGTCAGTCAACATTTTTTGTTTCTCTGATGAAAACTGGCCCACTTCCTTCCCCATACCAAACACAAATAAGTTATCACACATAATTGTCAACAACTTAATTTTCTGTTTTTGGCTAAAATATTGATTTTAAAAAAAAAATATTGAAATTGAATTCAGGATTGTTGGCAAGCATTTTTGGCGAACAAATTTGTTAAATGACAATCTAAATGGCAACATAGAACTGCTTGCATGCTTGGCTCCCCTCCCAGCCTGCTGGTCCAACAGCTGCAGTAGAGGAGGAGATAGGTGGAAAACTGCAGGACCCCAAAATCCACCTCTTTGGGTATAGAGTAGCAACAGCAGCAGCAAACCCTCAGGTCTGATCACATGCCAATGGGCACCACCGCCAGCCAAACAGACCATGGTGAAGTTAGCACAGCATCTGATCTCAGAGATGGGGCACCCATGGAGCCACAGCAACTCATCTTGCCCTGTGCAGCTTCCCCCCGGATGAGATGGATCGCTGCCAGCCCAGGGGAGAGACGCGCTCCCTAGCTAGGGTGACCAGATCCAGATATCCTGATTTTATAGGGCCAGCCCTGATATTGGGGCTTTGTCTCATATAGGTATCAATTACCCCCACCTAGGGTGACCAGACAGCAAGTGTGAAAAATCAGAATGGGGTGAGGGGAATAGGAGCCTCTATAAGAAAAAAACTCAAAAATCGGGACTGTCCCTATAAAATCGGGGCATCTGGTCACCCTACAGATGAGTTCCTTTCCCCACCCCTTCCCAGAGACCACAGCAGCCAATCCCCTCCCTCAGACTGTGCTGCATTCGGCTCTCTCTAGGACCCAGCAGTACTGCTCTTACATGCTCCACTGCTTCCTGTCTGTCCGGGCTCCCAGCAGAGCGGTGCCCCCAGACCTAGTGGTTCCCTATGGCGCTGCGAGTCTGCCTATGGCTAAGATGGCCCTCGGGCTGTATGTAAGAGGGATTTCTCAGAAACAGTATTAAGACCAGAGTCGAGATAATTATGTGAGGCTGTCAGGATTTTGCTCACCGGGACGGTGGCGGGCAGCTTGAAGGCCCCCCAGCCTCAGGCGAGGAGCGACCTTCTTTTTGCAAGGTTGCGAAGTGCATCACGAGCATTCTCCAGCAGTCTCCTTAGGAGGCAAACACTGCAGGCTGGACTTGAATCTGGTTAATGTCTAAGGAAACAATGGGCCTAATTACACGACGATAGTTATTGCGCAGGCCTGGTTGACAAAGCCCAGGGCACAGAGAGCCTGAAATTCTCACGGCTGGGGAAGCCGGAGCAGCCAAGCAAGGGCAAGCAGGGACACAGCCCGTGTTCATCTCCATGGGAGGGGCTCGGATCCAGGCCAGTGCTACACATTTTAGGGCGACTAGGCGGTTGCCTAGGGTGCCAAGATTATGGGGGCACCAAAAAGACGGTGCCTCAAATTATGTTTTAAGCATTTCAGCTGCCGCTGAGTGAGAGGGTCTAGCTGCCACTGGCAGGCCCAGGGTTCCCCTGTGCCAGTACGCACTTGCCGGCCGGGGCATAGCCGCAGCCCAGGGTTCCTCGTGGTCAGGCACCCACCACCAGCGCTGCAGCCCAGGGTTCCACTGCCGCAGTTTGCTGCTTCACTTTCCACCCTCCAGGCTTGCAGTGCCATCAGCTGTTTGCGCCCGCAAGCTGGGAGGAAGAATTTAGAGGAGGACAGCCGCTGGCGAGGACGGGAGCACAGGTGAAGCTGGGTGTAGGAGTACCAACGGGCTCCTGGGCCTAGGGGGTGAGGAGCTCCCGCATGGGTGCAGGGAGCCTCGCACAGGAGTGCGGGGCACACGCTCACGGTGGGGGGCCGGGGGCTGCGCAGGTTGGGGGGACGCAAGGTGGAAGTTTCACACTAGGTGCGCAAAACTTCCTTGCACCAGCCCTGGCGCGGATCACGCCCCCGTGTCGCCCTGGGGCAGTGCAGCGCCGTGCCGCAACTGAGCCGACCACGCATCTGTTCAGCACTGCTCCTGCGAGGCGATCAGTGTCGCTGCAAGCAAAACCCACAACGTTTCCCTTCAGATGCGCGTGTCGCTTCGGGAGGAGAAGTAACTCGGTGTGGGTCTCTCCGCAGCCCAGGTCAGGCACCTCATAACGAAGTGTATGCATCGCGTGTGCTGAAGGGGGCACAATGGGCTGGTAAGCGCGCGTGGCAACTGGCGGGTGCTGCTCAGTGACCTCTTTTTCAATTTGCATTGTACTTTGGCCAGCAGTGCCGCTTCTGGCTGAAATCTCCATGCCAGGGGGCTGGCTCGCGGCTAACTTTTTGGGGAAATTTCAACCCCAAAAAAAATGGCCCCAGCCCCCCTTTGTTTTTGTAGAACGAGCCATGGGCACCAGGCTGTTTCCCAGGTATCCAGCTCCGTTCTGCAGCAGTGCCCTAGGCCGGGCCGGTGAGCAGCGATTGGATGGAGGCACCTTGTGTCGGGACGGGCCTTTTTCTCCAGATCTCCTGAAAATCCCGCCAAATCTGACCAGTTAGAAGAGCTGCTGGAAAGACTGCAGTTAGCACATTCTGGGGAGAGACTGGCGCAGGCTCTGTTTTCAGTGAGAGACATGCTGCCACTGGGCGTGCTCCGGGCGGGCGGGACAGATCGCGCTTTTGCTATGCAGTTCCAGCCGGCTGCCCAGGGCCGGGGCCAGAGCAGAGGGCCTGGCTCTCTGTCTTTGGGGACGCTTCGCTTGCCCCAGCTCCAGGGCGCTGTGGAGAGCAGCGTGCCTGATGTCCAAAAGCAGAAGCGTACAAGAGGTATGGTGGTATAGGGAGAGGGCTAAACTGGCTGTGCTAGGTCTAGTAAGCGGAGGCTAGAACATAAACTATTGGTATCAGAGCGTGGTAGAGGCTAAGGCCTGACTAAAGTAATGGTTAAGACTTGCTAACATAAAGCAAAGTGAAGCTGTGAACTAGAGGCGCAGGCCCTGCTCACAGAAGGCAAGGAAAGGCTGATGCTGCAAGAAGATATGTACCTAAAAGGTACTGAACACTAGAGATCAGAACATTCATATACTTGCACATTCCACACAGATAACAAGGAACAGACTGACCCATCCCAATGACAGGGGCAAAAGGGTAATATGATGGATAGAGTTGTTTTGTTCAAACCAACATGTACAAGGTGAGAGGCTGCACCTTACTACGTAGAGGGATTGTACCTTGCTATGTAGAAGGGTTGCACCTCAATACGTCAGGAGTGATGTGTAACTTGTTTGTACCTGTGTATAAGAATGTATCCCTGGAGCGATGTCTTTGTCCAGCCGAGGGGCCACTGACTGAGCCGAGTCCATTGACCGTGGGCACATACTCGTAGTATTCCCTGTAGAGTAACAATCTGGATGGAACTATTATTGTGTCCAATACGGCAATAAACCTGGCCGACGTGCCTTCGTACCTTACTAGACTCTGTAGTCATTGGGGATTCTCTTCGGGTCTGCTGTGTCAGCTGTCTGCGCAGAGCTGGGGCAGCACACAGAGGGAACACATGCACGCAGCCGAGTGATACCAACAAGGAGAGAGCAGAGCACCACACTGGTAGCATCTGACAACACCTCTGACAACACTAGGAAGCGGGAGCTGGAAGCAGAGGATATTGGGACTGTTTCAGCAAAAAGACTGGGACTGCGGGCTAGCCGCCAGGGTGGGGGGAGAGACTGAGATCAGACAAGGGACTGGGGGAGACCGGTGCTGGCTGGGCAGGGAGGCTGGAACTGGGAGCCAGTGGGGTTAGGAGAATGAGGGACGGAGACAGACCTGATAAGGAGCTAGAGTGCACAAGGAGAATCGGGACTGACCAAGGAGCTGATGTGGGGAGAGGAACGGGTGCACTGAGATTGGACATGGAGCGCAGGGAAGGAGACTGTGAGACCAAGGGGACAGGAATATGGGCATGGGTGACTGCAGCCCTCGGTAGGGCTGGGAGGGGGGAATTGGAACTGGTTGGGTAAAGAGACTGGGACAGGGAGTCTAGGACTGCATGGACAAGTAGACTGGGATGAGAAGCCTGTGGAGTGGAGATTAGGACTGGCGAGGGTTGAGGAGCAGGGAGGGGCACAAAACTGGGACAGGGATGAATTGGAGGGTATGGGACAAAAGGCATCAGCTATAGAGGAAAGAGGCAGAGGGGTCTGTGCTTGGCTCGCTAGAGCACACCCCTTTCCAGAGCCTGAAATGGAACTCAGGGTCCCTGAGTCTCACCATTCTTCTGTGGTCAGCAAATATCTCTGGAAGCCACTGACAATGGGTGTGTTCCATTCTCCCCTCTAGTGCTGGTCCATGTAGAGGATGACAACCTACTACTGCTATTGGCTTATTAGCTCAGGTGATAGGTCTGCATGGTGGATCTAAAGGTTCCACTGTTGATGATGTGGGTGTCACTAGGATCTCACATGATGGAAATTCTGATTATTTTTTTCAGTTTGCTTTTTTAAAAACCTATGAAATTGCAACTTTAGTGCTGTCCTTTTAATGTAGTAGTTGTGTGTAAAGTCAAGCATGCAAAAGTTAGGAAATACCAGGACGAACATTCCCTGTGCAACTAGAAGAGAGGATGGAGGGAAGAGTCAGAGCCCCTTGCTTGGATGCAAAGAAGACAGATCTCCAACCCCACAGCTGTCTGGATCCACTTAAAGCTACAGGATACTTTTGGGACAGGCTCTTCCTTGTACAGGGGAAGGTGTTTAATTCCAAATGGCCATGGGAGTAGGCAGGGTGTGTAGAATATGTCCGGGTGAGGCTCTCAGCTGCTACAGTCACTGCAGGAAGGTATTCTGGAGCCTCTGGATTCTGCCCCAGGAAAGGGAGGAGTTGGTGGTCATGTAAGTTGCACGGTCTGATTTTTAAGGCCTCTCTCAAGAAATTGCATCACAGTGGCCCCAGTGGGCCAGCTTCTATTGCCCTCCCACCAAAGAGACAAAATAGCCTTCACGGCTACAGCACTCAGACGCACTTGGTATCTCCAAAGATATTGGGCTGGAACCTGCCATTGTAACTGGGTAGTGGCCCTATACCCAGTTTGCATGAGTAGAAATGATTGTGCTTGGTGAAGAGCAGTGGAGGCCCATTGGGGCTGATTCTCAGGAGTGTGGAGCAGACACAACACACGTTGGCTGTGAACATGCCTGGCTGAGAGGAGGATGTTACTCCAGATTTAATTGAAAGATCCTGCCTAGTGAAGTCACTTGTGTGTGATTCTTTCATCATGCCCGTGTGATCTGGTATTTCTGCTAGTACAGAGGGTAGAGCATGTGAAGAATGAATGTTGTGTCATGGTTGCATCAAGGGAACTGGGAGCCAGGATTCCTAAGGTCTCTTATTAACTATGCCACTGACTCACCTTGTGACCTCTGGCAAATTGCTTTGCCTCTCTGTGCCTTGATTCCCCTTCTCTGAATGTGGAGGATAATGATACTGACCAGCAGCCAAGAAGGGTGCTCCCAGTTAGAAGTTGGAGTTCACACAACACTATCCTTATCCTCCGCACTTCTCACTCTCAAAGCACTTATTCAAAGATTCCAAGTCCAGAAGGTTTAGGTTGGACATTAGGAAAAACTTTCTGTCAGGGTGGTTAAACACTGGAACAAATTGCCTAGAAAGGTTGTGGCATCTCCATCACTGGTGATTTTTAAGAGCAGGTTGGACAAACACTTGCCAGGGATGGTCTAGAATAATACTTAGTTCTGCCATGAGTGCAGGGGACTGGACTAGATGACCTCTCCAGGTCCATTCCAGTTCTATGATTCTATGAGTTTGTGATTGTGAATTGTTGGCCCCAGAACTGGACACGGGATTTCAGCAGCAGTCCCACCAGGGCCAAATACAAAGGTTAATTAAAGTCTCTGCTCTTACTCAAGATTCCCCTCTTTATGCATCCCAGGATTACATTAGCTCTTTTGGCCACAACGTCCCACTGGGAGCTCATGTTCAGCTGACTCTCCACCATGCCCCAAAATCTTTTTCAGAATTACTGCTTCCCAGGATAGAGTCTCCCATTCTGTAATTATGACCTGTATTCTTTGTTCCCAGATGTATACATTTACGTTTAGCCATATTAAAATGCATATTGTTTGCTTATGCCCATTTTACCAAGTGACCTAGATCGCTCTGAGTCAGTGACCTTTTCTCTTTATTTACCTCTCCCCCAATTTTTGTCATCTGCAGATTTTATCAGTGATGATTTTGTTTTCTTCCAGATGATTGATAAAAATATTAAATAGCATAGAGTCAAGAACCGATCCTTGCAGGACTCCATTGAAAACAGGCAGGCTCAATGATAGATCTCAAAATGTAGCTGTAAATGGGGAATCATCAGTTAGCCAGTTTTTAATCCATTTAATGTGTGTCATGTTAATTTTATATTGTTTTTAATCAAAATTTTGTGCCATACCAAATCAAATGCCTTACAGAAGTCTAAGTATATTACATCAAACTATTAACTTATTAACCAAACTTGTAAGTGCATCAAAAAAAATATCAAGTTAGTATCATTGACACTGTTTTCCATAAACCCATGTTGTTTTGCATTAATTACATTACCCTCTTTTAATTCTTTATTAATCAAGTTCCGTATAAGCTGCTTCTTATCTTATCTTGCCCAGAATTGATGTCAGGCTGACAGACCTCTAATCATCTGGGTCATCCCATTTACCCTTTTTAAAAATTGGCACATTAGCTTTCTTCCAGTTCTTCCAGAACTTCACCAGTGCTCCAGGACTTGTTAAAAATCAACAATAAAGGTTCAGCGAGTTCTTCAGCCAACTGTTCATAAAATTCTTAGATGCAAGTCATCTGGACTTGCTGATTTAAAAATGTGTAACTTTAGTACCCTCCATTTAACATCTTCCAGGGATACTAGAGGAATGGAAAGAATGTTATCACCATATGATGAGACTAAATCATCTGGTTTTTTCCTCAAATACAGAACAGAAACATTTATTGAAGACTTCTGCCTTTTTGGCATGGTTATTGATATTTCTACCATTTCCATCTAGTAATGGACCAATACTATTCTCAGGATTCTTTTTGTTCCTGTTATTTTTAAAAAACTCCTTATTGTCCTCCCTCTGTTAGCCATAGATGGCGCATTGTGTCCTTTTGCTTCCCTTATCAATTTTCTACAATTCCTAATTTCTGATTTATACTTTTAAGTACCAACTTCCACTATATATACATACACACACACACACAGAGTAACTCCTCACTTAACGTTGTCCCAGTTAACATTGTTACGTTGCTGCTCAATTAGAGAACATGCTCATTTAAAGTTGTGAAATGCTCCCTTATGTTTGGCAGCTGTTTGCTTTGTGCACTGCTTGCAGGAAGAGCAGTCCATTGGAGCTAGCTGGTGGGGGCTTGAAACTAGGGTGAACCGGCAGCCCCCCTCTATCAGCTCCCTTAAGTTGTGGCAGCCGCCCAGCAGGCTATCAATTGCCGGGCAGTTCAGCTGTCCCTCCCCCCACTACTGAGTGCTACTTCTGCCCTCTGTCTTGGAGCTGCTCCTGGATGCCTCCTGCTTGCTGTGAGGGAGGGGGTGGGGGATGGCTGCTAATGTCAGGGTGTCCCACTTCCCCTGCTCCTGTATCCCACCTTTACAGGGTGGGGATGGGACAGGGCTCAGGACGGAGGGAGCTTGCTGGGAGCAGCTGCTGTCTCCTCTTGTTGATCTACTTAAAGGGGCAGTGTACTTAGAGTGGAGTATGTATCCTTAAAGGGGTAGTGTGCATCTCTCTCTCTCTATCACTCTCACACACACACACACATGGTGTGTGTCTCTGTCTCTCTCTGCCGTGCTGTCTCTTCCCTCCATTCATGCTGCCTTGTAGAGTGTGAGGCTATTCTAACAACAATGTGTTAATCCTTGAGGGCTCAACCGAGGGCTAGTTCATCATTTAGCAGTAAGGCATTCCCTGGGAAATATCCCACCCTCTGACTTCACCACCTCAAACAAGCTTCACAATCATCATTGCTGTGTACAGTATTAAATTGTTTATAACCTAACCCCCCTATTTACATTAATTCTTATTGGGAAATTGGATTCACTTAGCATCTTTTCGCTTAAAGTAGCAATTTTCAGGAAGATAACTACAGTATTAAGTGAGGCGTTTAGTGTGTGACAGGGTCAGGCCACATGGCTACAGGAGAATGTTAGAAGGCAGATATATTAGTCCCAGATTAAGTAGATCCCTCTTCCCTGGTAAGGTAACAGGGGCAGTTCCAAAACAAGCAGGAACTTGCTGGAACCAGCAGGCAGGCTAATTAGGAGCCAGTTCAGAAGAAACTATTTGAATCAATTAGGACAGGCTGGTTAATCAGGGCACCTGAGTTTAAAAAGGACCTTACTTCAGTTTGTAGCATGCATGCAAGGAGCTGGGAGCAAGAGCTACAAGGAGCTGAGAGTGGGAAGGTGTATTGCTGGAGGATTGAAGAGTACAAGCGTTATTAGACACCAGGAGAAAAGCCTTGTGGTGACAATAAAGAAGGTGTTTGGAGGAGGCCATGGAGAAGTAGCCCAGGGAGTTGTAGCTGTCGTGCAGCTGTTCCAGGAGGCACTCTAGACAGCTGCAGTCCACGGGGCCCTGGGCTGGAACCCGGAGTAGAGGGCGGGCCTGGGTTCCTCCTCCTAACTCCTGATCAGACACGGGAGGAATTGACCTGGACTGTGGGTTCTACCAGACGGGAAGGTCTCTGGGCTGTTCCCTGATCCTCGTGGTGACTCTCTGAGGTGAACAAATCCGCCAATAAGCACAGAACCCACCAAGATAGAGGAGGAACTTTGTCAGAATAGATATATAGTTGCCTTCCCTCTAAACCAAGCTGGTTTACTCATGTTCACCCGTATCCCTCTCCCCATTCAACAGACAAGGAAAGTAAGGCAGTGAGAGATGAAAAGGCATCACAAACAGGTTATGAGGCTTAATCCAGTAATGTTTGAACTTCCCTGAGATTCTCCATTGGAAGGGGCTGTAGAAAGGCAAAGGATTGGTATTAGGAGCAGCCCCAGGAACAAATTATGAATCTCATTCCCCCTGTTGCTGGTTTGCGTGATGTAATTTATCAGTGGCTGAAAGAAACGAGCCCAGCCCAAGCTCTTAGGGACCTTTGAGTGATCGATGTAAAACACCTATTGACAAAGCCAAAGGAGGGTGATTCCCTGTGCCTTCAAGGAGATCTCTGCTGGTGTGTGTCTTAAACACCTTCACTCCCATTCTCCATGCCACACAAAGCCCCAGGGCTAAGAGCCATCCTTGTGCAGGGCACCACAGATCCTGAGTGGTGCCTAGGGATGAAATGGTGTCTAGACCTCACGCTGACCCTGGGGTGAGGGGTGGATTGCACACAGGAGAACAACATGCCATTGGCTGGGTGCTGCTGGGTCTGGTTGGAGGACCCCAGACCGAGTCCTGCTACCACTCAGAGGCTGCTTTAATGACCTTCTCTTTCCCCCCTGTCATAGTATTCTTTCCCCAATCTGAACCTTAGAGTCCAGAAAAGGAGGTACTAGCATGAATTCCTCTAAGCTTAATTACCAGCTTAGATCTGATACGCTGCCACCAATCAGGACTCTGAGTTCCTGATAAACTCTGGTCTTCCCAAAACCTTCCCTGGGGACCCCAAGATCCAGACCCCCTGGATCCTAACACAAGGAAAGTAAACTCTTTCCCTCACCAGTGCCTCTCCTAGGCTTTCCCTCCCTGGGTTACCCTGAAGATACTGGGATTCAAACTTCTTGAATCTTAAAACAGAGGCTTCCACCTCTACCCCTCCTCTCTCTCTCCCACCAAGTCCTTGGTGAGTACAGACTCAATACCTTAGCATGAACCAGAGGAAAAAAATCAATTAGGTATTTAAAAGGAAGTTTTTAATAAAAGAAAGAAAAAATAAGAAATCTCTGTAAATACAAGATGTAATATTACAGGGTCTTTCAGCTTATAGACACCAGTGAGAAAAGCCTCCCCCCAGCAAAAATACAATTTAAAAATACTTCCAGCAAACTACACATTTGCAAATACAGAAAAACAATCTAAAAGACTATAACCGCCTTTCTACTTAATACTCACTATTCTGAATATATAAGAAACTGTAGCAGAGAGATTGGCAAGAAACCTGGTTGCACATCTAGTCCCTTTCAGGATCTAGAGAGAACAAAGCAAAACCCAAAAACCACAAACAAAGGCTTCCCTCCACGAGATTTGAAAGTATCTTGTTTCCTGACTGGTCCTCCGGTCAGGTGTTGCAAGTCACTGTTTGTTAACCCTTTACAGGTGAAAGAGACATTAACCCTTAGCTATCTGTTTATGACACCCCCACACTCCCTCTCATGGCGGGGAGGGGCTCTGATGGAGAGGCACTCCCTGAGTGAGACAGCCAGTTCTGGCTGGGGAGACCTGCTCCTAATGCTCCTCCGTCCTAGGAGATGGGTGTGATGGTGGATCAGCAGCCCAAAGCCAGCCCTTCTTGATCCTTGTGGTGGGGACCAGATTGTAACCATCACAATGTTGTTTGTTTTTAATGTCCCCTCCCAACTACAGCTCTCCAAGGATCTCCCTTCCTTCACCACCACTGCTACCACCAGGACAACGAGGAATGGAGGAGCAGGCATGGAGAAGACTCTGTCCAACCAAGAGGACTTGGGAGGAGACCAGGGCATGACGGACGATATCTTTGACGAGAGCTACTGTGAGAAGGATGGCCCCAAGCCTGCCAGGAGATACGTCTGGAGGAACATTGTCCTCATGAGTCTGCTGCATTTAAGGGCCTTGTACAGGTTGTGGCTGATACCTGCAGCAAAGCCTGTCACCTTGGCATGGGGTAAGCAGAGGCTGGGACAGATTAGGGAATATGTGTGTGTTAATTATGAATTTCATTTGTATGTAATTGTAACCATCACTGTGGATTTGATTATAGAATCATAAAATGTAGGGCTGGAAGGAATCCTGAGATGTCATCTAGCACAGCCCCTCCCTCTCCTCCTCTTCTCCCCCCCGGCTGAGGCAGGAGCAAGTAAACCCTAGACCAGGCCGGACAAGTGTTTGTCAAGCTGGCTCTTAAAAACCTGCAGTGACTGGGATTCCACGACCTCCACTGATGATTTATTCCAGTATTTAACTATCCTTACAGTTTTTCCTAACATCTAACCTAAATCTCCCTTGCTGCAGATTAAGCCCATTACTTCTTGTTCTGCCTTCAGTGGACATGGAGAAAATTGATCACCATCCTCTTTTCTCCAAGTCTTCAACATATTGGAAGACTGTTATCAGGTCCCCTTGAGTCTGTGTTTTTTAAGACTAAACATTTAACCTTTCCTTGTAGGTCGCTTTCTCTAAAGCTTTTTTATTATTTTTGATGCTCTTCTCTAGACTCTCTGCAATTTGTCTACATCTTTTCTAAAGTGTGGCACCAAAAACTGGCCACAGTACTTCAGCTGAGGCCTCGCCAGAGCCAGGTAGAGTGAGACAATTACCTCCTGTGTCCCACATACCACACTCCTGTTAATATGCCCCAGAAAGATATTTACCTTTTTCGCAACAGCATCGCATTGTTGACTTCTATTCAATTTGTGATGCACAATAAGCCCCAGATCTGTATCAACCGTATGACCACCATGCCAGTTTTTCCCCATGTCATAGATGATTTTTCCATCCTAATGTAATACTTTGCACTTGTCTTTACTGAATTTCATCTTGTTGATTTCAGACCAATTTATCACGGCCATTTTGAACTCTAATTCTGTCCTCCAAAGTGCTGCAACTCCTCCCAGCTTTGGGTCATCTGCAGATTTTATACACAGACTCCCCACTCCATTATCCAAGTCATTAATGAAAATATTGAGTGGTACCAGACCCAGGACTAACCCCTATTGGACCCCATTAGATCTGACTTCTAGTTTGACAGTAAATCATTGATAGCTGCAATTAGAGTATGTTTTTTTGAACCAGTTATGCACCCACCATGAAGTATGTTCATCTAGACCATGTTTCTGTTTAGTTTGCTTATGAAAATGTCATGTGGGACTGTGTCAGAAGCCTTACTAAAATAAAGGTATCACATCTATTGCTTCCCCCATCCATTAGGCCAACAACCTTGTCAAAGAAGGAAATTAGGTTGGTTTGGCATGATTTGTTCTTGAAAAATCCATCTTGATTATTACTGATCACCCTGTTAGCCTGTGGGTGCTTGCATGTTGAATAACTTATTCCATTATCTTTCCAGATATCCAAGTTAGGCTGACTGGTTTATAATTCCCTGGGTCCTCTTTGTTCCCTTTTTTATAGACAGGTACTCCGTGTGCCCTTCTCTGTTCCTCTGGGACCTCACCCATCCTCCAGGGGTTCTTAATGGCTCTGAGATTGGTTCAACTAGTTCCTTAAGTGCCCTAGGGTGAATTTCATCAGGCCCTGCCAACATGACTACATCTAGCTTATCCAAATATTCTTTAACCTGTTCTTTCCCTATTCTGGCTTGTGTTCATTTTTCTTCATTGTTAATATTGATTTGTGTTAAGCATCTGGTCACAATTAACCTTTTTACTGAACACTGAGGCAGAATAGGTATTAAACACCTTGGCCTTCCTGGTGCTGTCCGTTTTAACTGTCCAGCCACACTAATAGTTGACCTACACTTCCCTTCCTTTTTCTCTTGTTTGTAGAACCTCTGCTTATTGCCTTTTATGTCCCTTGCTAGCTGTAGCGGTGTCTTAGCCTTTCGGATTTTGGCCCGACATGCTGGTGTTGCCCTTTTGTGCCCCTCCTGAGCAATTTATCCGTGTTTCTACTTTTTGTAGGATTCTATTTTGATTTTTCAGGTCACTGAAGAGCTCCCGATGCAGCCATATTGGCCTCTTAGTATTCTTCCTCTCTTTTCCTCTGGTCACAAGCTCCCGAAGGACAGAACTACTGGTGCAGAACCAAGTCGGATCTGTTGCACGGCAGATGGACAGGGTGCTGTAATGCCAGGCCCAGTCTAAGAATGGGGGAATTGTATGATTCCACCCTGGGAAAGGTGAAGGCCTGAGGTGGTGCTCTCAGGCCAGGAAGAGGTCAGAGCATGCAGCCAGCCAGGTAAATGTGACTTATTGGGGGAAGCCTGATGGGATGATTGTGACAGTGGTGAATTTCCAATAAGTGACAACAGCAGTAAAAACAAGTATCGTAGAAGGAAAAAGCAAGAGAAAAAGGGGCTTGTGTTCTGGTTGGGAAGAGAGTAGGGAAGAATGAGTTCTGACTTGGGACAGATCAGTTAATCAAGTTGCGCAAAGAGAGGAAGCTAAACTCAGACGAGCTAGAAAGGTCAGAGCTGGTGTCTTTGCTGTATGGCGATGACTGGAGGCAGAATGGGCCACCAGCACCAGCCCAGGACCTAGATGAGGGTTCCTGTTCCCTTGCAGCCCAGAATGGCCCAACTGTCAAATCAACAGGAGGGGGGGTGGAGGAGGTGCAGCTGAAGGAGGAGAAGCTGCAGCCTGAGAGAGAGAAGCTGCCCTTGGAGGCCAAGCAGCTTGCTGACTGGTATTAGGCCAGAGCAGAGCAGGAGAAGCAGCACCAGTATGAGCAGGTGGAACAAGAATCACAGAGAGCATGAACTGGACCTTGCACAAGTGAGGAGCCAGGGACCGAGGGATCCAGTAAGCAGGGCTAGTGCCAGGAATGCCAGCTCTGCAGAAATGATTCCCCGGTTCAAGAGGGTGGGGATATCAATGCCTGTCTCTTGTGATTTGAATCTAGGCCCCCCCGGAAGATTGGCATAGAGGCCTCCAGCAAAAAGGGATGCTGCAGTCTCTGGGGATCATGATCAAATTATAAGTGTCTTGCTCCTTACATTTCAGCTGGCTCCCAGGCTTATGGGTCGGGCCCTACCAAATTCACGACCATGAAAAATGTGTCATAGACTGTGAAATCTGGTCTTTTGTGTGCTTTTACTCTGTACTATACAGATTTCATGGCAGGACACGAGCGTTTCTCAAACTGGGGATCCTGACCCAAGAGAGGGTTGGGGGGAGGGGTATTTGCAAGGTTATTTTAGGGGGGTCATGGTATTGCCACTTTTATTTCTGCGCTGCCTTCAGAGCAGGGTAGCTGAAGAGCGGCAGCTGCTGGCCCGGTGCCAAGTTCTGAAGGCAGTGCCCTGCCAGCAGCAGTACAGACATAAGGGTGGTAATGCCATACCATTCTGCCCTTACTTCTGTGCTGCTGGTGGCAGCAGCTCTGCCTTCAGAACTAGGCTCCCAGCCAGCAGCTGCCGCTCTCTAGCCACCCATCTCCGCAGGCAACGCCACTGCCAGAAGCAGCACAGAAGTAAGGCTAGAAGTACCACAACCCCCTCCCCCTCAACCTTATGACACGCGTATCTCCCACAACTCCTCTTTGGGCCAGGACCCCTACAACTACAACACTGTGAAATTTCAGAAATGTAAATCATGAAATGTACTATTTTTAAAATCCTATGACCATGAAATTGACCAACTAGGCCATGAATTTGGAAGGGCCCTACTTATGGGAAAATATTTTAGAACGAAAAAGGGGATGACATATATGGGGTGTCAGCTATCTGGGGGAACCTCTGCAAGTGGGCAAAGGTTGGGGGGCCTTGCTGCCTTAGAAGAGCTGTGTGGTAAACGTCTGTCTCAAATCTGGACTTAGCGTTCAAAATCTGAGTGTTTACTGTGAACCTCCCCCAAGCTTATACCCAGCTTGGATCTTATCTTGCTGCCACCAGCCGAACTTTTCCAGGGCTTCGGCCCCCTTGGGTTCCCCAAACCTTTCCTTGGGGGACCCCTCCAAGACCCAGAGCCCCTGGGTCTCCTCTATCTCATCCCCCAGCTTCCCCTCCTTTCCTGGGTTAGCCGGTGGGATGCTGTCCTATTCCCTTTGAATACAACCAGAGAGGCAATCTAGCTTCCCCGAGGCTATGTATTCAAACCTAGTCATCTCACACAAGAGCTTCACCTCTCCCTTTGTCCCGTAGCCTTTTCCCCCGCCCTGGATAGGAACGGAACAGCATGTGGCTTTCCTCCCCCAGCTGTCACCGATGTAACAGACTCTGGCGCACAAGATTCCTCTCCCGTTTTTCGGCCAATACTAGGAAAGAACTTTCATTGATTTTAAAAGAGAAACTTTATATAAGAAGAAATACAAACAATTATACTGCTTTAAGTAGATTCACAGCTTGTCTTATAAGGACAATTGAATAACGTTCTGATTTATAAAGACTGTTAAGCCAAGTTAAACCGTCCAGCAAATCAGACACCACGTAAATACACTCAAAGCAATCACGTCCGGTACTTGTTCCTTTTGTACTCCAGATTTTAGTAGCTTTGACAGAAGGAAGTTTAGGAAGAAGTTGTTTACCACAGGGCCGAGGAGAAACAAAAGACCCAGAACAAGCCAAACCTCAGCAGTTCCCACCCACTACGACCTTTTGCCGGTTTCTGATTTGTTACGTTGGTCAGGTGTTGTTCCTGTAAACCCTTACGTAAAGAAATATTAAGCCCTTCCTTACCGATTCTTACTTATGGACCGCCCCCAGAATCACAGGACAGTTGTAAAACTTCACTGTAGGATTTTCTACCTAGAACTTAACTATCAGTAATACTAACACGATGACCTGGG
>NC_133784.1:13977369-14216831 GCF_003597395.2 Chelonoidis abingdonii
GTTTCACTGACTGACCAGTGGCTTTGCCTCTCAGATAGTTTCTTGCTGAGAAACACGACAGGATGGAAGTTGTGATCCGGTCCTTCCTGCATGAGAACTGCTCCTATACCACGCTCAGATGCATCGGTGGTTACTAGGAATGGTTTGTCGAAGTCTGGGGCCCTTAGCACAGGGTCAGACTTGAGCATCACCATGATCTGTGTTCCCGTGACCTTAGAATGTGCTTAGGGATCAGAAGCCTTGAAGACATGCATCAACTTGTTGCTTTAAGTCCTTTTTCTCTCATGTTGTGCTTTGTTCCTGCTGCTAAGATTAAACCATACAAAGGCTAAACAACACTTTGGTTTAAGAAGGCTGTCTGGTCACTGTGTTCACCACTGGACACAGCTCCCGAAGGAAAGAACCGCAGGTCTCCCCAGTCAGACCTGCTGGGTAAGCATGGTTAATCCACAGAGTACTGTAGCCCAGAGCCTGGTCTGAGGGTGGGGGAATCCCAGGATTCCATCCCAGAAGAGGTAAGGGCACGAGGCCTAGTGTCCGAGGGGGTGAACTCCAACCTCTATCTGAGGTGCAGTTGTGACACCACCTCTTCTTGTGACCAGGTTCCTGTGTTTCCTGCTGAGTGCTCTGAGGATAACAATGAAAGCACATCGCATCTGGAGCCATCGGTCCTACAAAACCAGCTTACCCCTCAGGATCTTTCTGGCCATAGCCAACTCCATGGCTTTTCAGGTAGGAATCCCTTTTGCCTCTTTCCACGTTCCTCAGCCTTGGAGGGAAGCAGCAAGACCCCAGCTGCAGCCACACATGCAACAGAGAAGCAGAGGAAAGCCACATTCCATTATTCTACCATGTCTCCTATAGAAACATTTCCCTCTGAGAGCTGCATCTCCTCAGCTGTGCTTGAGTCTACATCTTCCACAGGAGGGGGAGACTGAATGTTGCTGGGATGGGGGAGGGGTATTAGGAGTGCACCCATGCAATTCTGCATGCAGCCCCATGTGTGCTGACTTCAGGAGACGCTGAGGATACTTGGCACCTCCGGTGGTGGGCTGTAAAGAAGTTGGTATACCCCAGTGGTTGGAACTGAGGCCTGACACCCGTATCTGTCTTTACCGCTAACATGTTGTGTGTCCTGCAGGTAAATCACTTCTTCTCACTGCAAGAAGGATGGTCTTGTGGCTAAGGTGCTAGACAGGGATGCAGGAGACCTGACTTCAATTTTTCTCTCTGCCACAGATTCTCTGTGTGACCTTGGCAAGTCTCTATGGGGCTCACTCTTCCAATTTGTAAAACGGATGATGACGTTACTTGCCTGCCTGCCTGCAGAGTGATGGGCAGAAGAAATCCTCCATATTATTGAGATTAAGTTGGTGCTCAGACTCTGCAGTGACGGGTACCATAAATGTGCCTGGATAATACCTCAGTTTCCCTGCTGTAAGATGGGATGAGATTTAACGAGCTTTTCAAAAGTGCTTTGGGATTCCTGTGTGAGAGAAGCAATGTACATGGGAACCATTTTCACTAGTAGTGCTGGTCAGAATAAACATTTTTAATAAAATCATGAACATTTCACCATTTTCAAAGCTGGTTTTGAAATGGACTTCTCTTTTGGCTTAAACATAATCTCCTAGAGAAATGTTTATAAATAAAGGTTTTTTTTCTGTTTTTGAACATATTCAAAATTGAAATTTTTCCATTTCAAAAGAAAAAAGTGCTTTTTTTGTTTTTTGTTTTTTGAGACTGTTTGACTTTAAAAAACAAATCCCACCCTGGTGCTAAGCTCACCAATGGGAGTAATTTGCAGGGGTGGTGTAGCCATGGTAGTCCCAGGATATTAGAAAGAAAAGGTGATGAGGTAATATCTTTTACTGGACCAACTTCTGCTGGAGTGAGAGAAGCTTTCGAGCTACACAAAGCTGAAGGTCTGAAGAAGAGTTCTGGGTATCGTGAAAGCTTGTCTCTTTCACCCGCAGAAGTTGGTCCAATAAATATGACTTCACCCACCTTGTCTCTCCAATCAGTTAGCAGTCCAGCTGAGGAGGGGGCAAACCAAATCCTGGAAATGATCAATTTTTTTAAAAAAATTGAAAGGTGGAAGGCTCTAAGGAAAACTGAGATGTTTTGGTGAAAAAAAATGTTTTTCTAAACTTGGCCAAATACTGTTAAAACAAAAACAAATTTCAATGAGTAATGTGGCCTAACTCTAATCTTTGCTGATCCGGTGAGTCATCTAGTCATGTTCATTCCAGAATGACATCTGTGAGGTGGGCCCGAGATCACCACGTCCACCACAAGTTCTCCGAGATGGACGCGGACCCTCATAATGCCACGAGGGGCTTCTTCTTTTCCCACGTTGGCTGGCTGCTGGTGCGCAAACACTCTGACGTCATTGAGAAGGGCCGGAAGCTGGACATGGCTGACCTGAAGGCTGACAAAGTGGTGATGTTCCAGAGGAGGTGAGCTGTGTGCAGCCGGGGTAGGGGAAGAAAATAGGTGATTGTGGTGCAAGGTGAAGGGCAGGTGTTGTGACCAATGTATCCCTGGGGAACCAAAGGGGCTCTGAGGCACAGCATCTGGCTACAGGAATCTCTCACGGGTAATCAATAGGTGGACCACAGGCCAAATCTGGACCGCCAGACACATTTGAATTGACCACAAAATCTTTTATTCACTTATCATTATTTTTGTATCTTGTCTGGAATCTGGACCTTGACTAGATCTTGACTAAAACATTTGGACTTTGACAAAAAATAATTGACTACCCCTGCTCCAGAGCAAAACTAACCCTCTTGTGAGTCACCCCAGATCCTTTCTGCAGGTGACCAGCCCCAAATGAAGTCAGTGGAACGGTTCAGGTGTGTTTGGAGCATCGGGGCCATTGTTTGCAAACCTGGGCAGAAATCCATGAGGAACAAGTTCCGTCCCACACATCAGTGGGATATATTACATGTTTTCCTTTTTTTGAAAAAGGGAGAGGAGAAAGTGAGGTCAGAAAAGGCAAGGGCAGGGCTGCTGCCTCGCTGGGAATATCATTGGCATAGAGGGCCCAGTGCCAACCTCTTGTGTAAAACATATCCCGCTGCTGTGGCCTTAGCAGGGATACAGACACACACACCAGCTGGTGTCTCTCCCTGTGCAATCTCTCACTTGCTGGGATTGGGTTTCCCTCCGTCTAGCCCTTCCCCCGCTGCACACACACCACCCGGTTCCCCAGGGCAGCCGAGCACCAGACCTCCCCCAGTGTGAGTGACAGGCTCCCTGATAGATGGAGGAGAGGAGTCTGCTGCAGCCCACAGGTAAGGAGCCAGAGCTCAAGCTGCAGCAGCACATGCCCTGAGATCTGGAGGTCCCTGATTTAATCCCAGGTGCATCAGCAAAGATGGCAGCTGTCGCGCTTTCCCCACCTCCCCCCTGTACAAATGTGACCTGGCAGCAGTAATGATAAATGGAGCCCCAGGAAGCCTGGCAGCTCTGCTTCACGGCACCTGTACTCCGTTCCCAGCTCATCTACTGGGTCCTTCCTACCCCTGCCAGCGGGGGTGTGACTCTCATTGTGTGCCCAGCCTATCCTCTTTATTCTCCTGCACCCACTTTGTCGCTGCCCTTGTTTTCCTTTTTCTCCAGCGGTAAAACCAGTGCAGAGGTGGGCTGGTTCTGTGCTGTTTTCTTTTTGTAGTTAAAATTAGCACCTCTCCCCCACCTTAGAGACTCAGCCCTGGTAGATGACCTGAACTGCCCGTGCCCCTCAATGCTTCTCCATGGGATGCACCTGCCCACTAACTTTCTCCCTGTTATCTGTTTCCTGTCAGGTTTTACAAGCTTTCTGTGGTGGCCATGTGCTTCCTGTTCCCCACCCTAGTACCCTGGTGCTTCTGGGGGGAATCTCTCCGCAACAGCATCTTCCTCCCCACCATCCTGCGCTACGTGCTGATGCTCAATGCCACCTGGCTCGTGAACAGCGCTGCACATATGTTTGGCAACCAGCCCTATGATCTAAATATCAACCCCCGGGAGAACCGCTTGGTCCCATTTGGAGCCTTAGGTATGTTAGTGGCGCCTTTTAATTCTAAACCACTTCACAAACTGACTGTGAATGAGACAGGCAGAGATCACTGTGCCCGCCACTGAAATGCAGCTGTGTCTGGGGAGGAACACAGCAGCTGTTCAGTAGTGCATAGCAACAGTGCACAAGAGTCTGGGAGGGAAGGGAAGAGGAATAACATCCATTTATAAAACTGTGGGACGGGGGAGATTTTAGGTGCATAATTACATCAAATGGACCAGATCCTCAGCTGGTGTAAATCTGCATTGCTTTGAAGTCCTTACAGGTATCCTGATTTACATCAGGATCTGACTCTAGGAATCCCAATGTTCCTGCACTCGCGTACAGGAAAGCCAGACGCACGTAGACTCCATGAGTGATCTTGCTCACGTACCTGCAGACCTGCGCATTCTCATGCTCTAGTCAGTGGGTAGATAGGGCAGTGGGGTTATCTTCTCTATCTCACAATGAGATTTATTTGCCCTGCCTAAAGGTCTCACTGCCTGTTTTTTATGATGACAATTGCCCCCCGCTCTCTTTTTTTCACTTCTGGGAAATGATGCTTCTCAAATAGCTGGACACACACAGCCAGAAGTGCCCGGTGGTTTCTGGGTGCTAGAATAGAGACAGCCAAGTCTTGATTTTCAGAGGTGCTGAAGACCTGGGAAAAATGAGCCCAGAATCCCCATTAGCTTTGTACTGCTTTCCTGGGCCAGATTCTCAGCTCGTGCGTATCGTAGCTCTGTGGACTTCGGCAGCGCTGCACTGATTTACATGAGCTGGGGATGTGGCCCCAGACTTTCACCAGCGAGAGTCGGACCTGCACAGTTCCCATCTGGATCTGAGCTTCTCAGACTCTGGGGATGGAACATGGATGGGCAGAGCCTCCAAGAAGAGCCAGGACTCACTTCAGATCTCGCCAGAGCTCAGCCAAAGCTAGACGGCTTCTCTCTGGGAGATGGAGGAGGAATCCGAACCCCACACAAGTCTCACTAGGCTCTCTGAGGGGGGCCATTTTAAGTGCTTTAATAAGGGGAGGCCCAGGCACAAGCAGAAGTGCTGGAAATATCCTGAGTTTTTTTACCCAGTTTGACAGCTTGAAGAGGGTCAGGTAAAGAGCCAGCCAAA
Source organism: Chelonoidis abingdonii (assembly GCF_003597395.2). Taxonomy (NCBI): domain Eukaryota; kingdom Metazoa; phylum Chordata; order Testudines; family Testudinidae; genus Chelonoidis; species Chelonoidis abingdonii. Next base: position 13,982,543 of record NC_133784.1, read on the forward strand.
CTCTGGCCGGGACCTGTGCTGAGATTAACTAGCCCTCACTGTTTCTCCCCTCCAGCCTGCTCTGGCCTCCTCACATGCCCTTAGCACCATCCTGGTCCTCTTCCGGTGTTGGACTCGGTGCAGAGGAGACAGGGCTGGTGGGCGATGTTACACATGGGCAGCTGAGGCTGAGGAGTCTGAGCTGGTGTAACTTGCACACCAAGCGTTGCAAGAGGGGAGAGCAGCAGGACAGCCAGCCACCAGGGGCTGCTCAGCCCCTATTCTCCACTGACTTTCCCCACCCACTTAGGGTGCTGCGTGCCAGGCTCTGAGCACTGTCCCTTTGTGACTGGCCATTTGCAGGCAGGTCCCATTGACAGGGCTGGTATTCTCTGACATTCTTCCCGCCTTGGCCTATCACCGGTGCATCATCACCAGCCTGTCAAAGGGGGAGTGCGCACGTGGCCAGCGCTTCCACCACCGCCTTGTTGTACCCTGCTCAGAGGAGGGTCAATGGCCCAGTGGTAGCAGTGCTCGGGCTCACCCCACGGTGGCACTTCCACTGTTGGAGCTGTGCCGGGGATAGACCAACCCTGGGAGACTTTCTAGAAACCCTCATGCAGGCACAGCCTCGGCACGCAGAGCCCAGGTCCTGGGCCAGCTCCCAGTGAAGTCTGTGGGCTGCAAGTGGGGAGGATCGGGGGATGTCCCCACCCCCAGGGGAGCTATCATAAGCCTTTCTCCCAAATCTGGACCTTAGCGTCCAAAATCTGGGTGCTTAGCATGAACCTCCAAGCTTAATTACCAGCTTGGATCTTATCTCGCTGCCACCAGACAGGAATTACAGCGCCTGCCTCGCTCTGGTCCCCCAAACTTTCCCTGGAGGGACCCCAAGACCCAGAAGCTCTGAGTCTTACCGGCAAGGGAAATACTCCACTTCCCTTCCCCCTCCCTCTCCCACCCAGACTTTCCTCTCTGGGCTAACCTGAGAGTATTGATGCAATCTCTTTACATCACAATACCAAGAAGCATATCTCCTCTATTCCACAAAGAGACAAACCCCAAATACAAGGAAACAGAAATGATTCTCTCTCTCTTTCCCCCTCCCACCAATTCCCTGGTGCTGCAGAGCTTATCCTCCGTAGATCTAACACAAAGAGAATTCCCTCCCCTTGTTCCTTAGCCTACCCAGAGAGAAAACTCAAACAAGTCTTAAAAAGAAAACTTTATATAAAAAAAAGAAAGAAAAAAGACATCAAAATTTCTCTGTATCAAGATGACAATAATACAGGATCAATTGCTTAAAAGAAAAAAATGAATAAACAACCTTATTCAAAAGAGATACAATTTAAACATTCCAGCAAGTTACACACATGTAAATACACCCAAAACAACATAAAAGCCTATATTGTTTTTCTACCTGTACTTACAAGTTGGAAACAGAAGATTAGAAGATAGAAAGAAGCTTCTCATAGCTGAGAGACAGACAAAAGACACAGACCCAAGACAAAGAAGACCCACAAATTCCCTCCCTTAAGCTTTTAAAAAATCCTGTTTCCTGATTGGTCCTCTTGTCAGGTGTTTGGTCCCCTTTGTTAACCTTTTACAGGTAAAAGAAACATTAACCCTTAGCTATCTATTTATGACAGGAGCACAGTCTGCATTCGGCACAGATGGCCCGTTCTGGGGACATGGTGCCCGAGCATGGGGAAAGGGCTTCTAGAGCGTGATGGTTTCAAACCCAGGTTCAGGTACATTTACAATGTCTTGTCCCTGCTTTTCCATTCCAGGCGAAGGCTTCCACAATTACCACCACACCTTCCCCTACGATTATTCCACCAGCGAGTTCGGCTGGCACTACAACTTCATCACGGCCTTCATCGATCTCATGTGCCTCCTGGGGCTGGCCAGCGACTGCAAGAAGGTCTCCAAGGAGACCATCCTGGCTCAGAAAATTTGCAGTGGTGATGGGAGCCACAAGAGTGGCTGAGGGCCTGTGTCATCCCCCCACAACCTTTTCACTCACCCCAAGCAAGCTGGGCACACAATTTTATGTTCTATTTACTAACCATTGAATAATGCTACCAGGTTGCTTCAGATGATGATGATAATTTTAACCCCCTCCTGCACAATGTATTTTAAATGATGATGTATTAAGACCTATAACTTTTCTCTCTCTAATGCTCGGCCCTCCCTCTCCTCTCTCTTTTTTTGTTCTTTTGTCTCTCTCTGGCAAGATCTTTCTCTTTCCCTCTAATCCCTCCATTCTTCATTCTCTCCTTGGCAGGGAACTGGTTGAAAGCCTGTCCAGGGCAGATCATGCCACTGGCTGAAGAGTTGAGCCAAAGTCAGGGACTCTTTCCCTAGAAATCCCCTTTTCCTGCCTCTGGCTCCCCTGCCCTTCCAGGGCTGCTGATTCAGGGCAGACAAAGTGGCAGCTGATGTGGCCACATCCAAGCGAATTGATCCTGTACGTGACCAGTTAGAAAGCGGGGATGCTGCTATGTCAGAGACCCAGGGGAGCCTCATGTCTGTGCAGATGGGCTTCCTGCAGCCAATTAACAAGTGCCTGATAGAAACTGACACCAAAGCAGGGGACGCTGAGAGGGTTAAAGCGTGAGAAAGTTACAGGGTTCCACCCCAGTGCTCTGAGTGACCCCTTCCCAGCACAGCCCCTCTGAAGCCAGGGGGTAGAGCCACAGCTACTGGGCAGATTCAGGCTGGAGATGGGACTGAATTGTCCACTGTGCTAGGGGCAGGAAAGCATGTTAGGGGGCCCATGATCAGCTCCCAGCCCCTTCCAAAGCAAATCAGAGATGCCCAGGGGACAGTAGCTTCCTGTTGCACATTGTGGCCATTCCCTCTGCTATCGGTGAGGAGGACACAACTCCAGTGGGAAGCGCTGGTGCAGCCATTGCCAGTCATTCAGGCTATTGGCTAAAACATCTTGCTTGTGTTGCTGATAGCATCCGTTCCCATAACTCCCCCAGACACACAGTGCTAGAGCAGGGTGCTGACTGCTGGGTCGTGTATAATTCGTCCCCTGCAGACAGGGCCTCCCCTCCAGCGAGGGGGGTCCGCTGCACAGCACCTGGGCACGGAAGATGCCTGTTTCACTCCTGGGCAGCACTGACAGTGAAGGCTAATGCCAGTTGGACTGCGCTGTCTGAGGCCTCAAGACATTGGGGGAAGGGTTAAAACCCTTGTGCGTTTCACCCCATGGCTCTTGCAGATGCCACGGACAGGTTTGGTGGGATGAGGCCCCATTCCCATCAGCCACTTACCAGACAGTCCTGGGTGAAAGCTAGCGAGGTGCCCAGGCTGCTGGATCCTGGGGCAGAGCTGGGAAAGACTGGGCTGGGGTGGAGGAATGATGCTGAGATGCTCCTTCCCCTGCCCGAGCTGTGCTGCGTATCCTCAAGGGCAGGCTCCAGCCTTCCCATGCAGGCCAAGGTGAGCACAGCACTGCTTATGTCTTCCTGCGGTCGCAGAGCTCTTGCTGTCAGCCAAGAAGTCGTCCCTGGCCTTGTTCCTGTGCATTGCCGTGGCCAGAATTGTCCAGCTTTACAGCCCAGCAGAGCAGCCTTCCCTCTGACCGAGCTAGCGAGATGAACAGGCTCAGGAGCGGGCCACCAGCAGATAAGCCAGTCAGGAAGCTTTTAATTCCTGGGCTCTAAACCCAGGAGGTGGATGGCTGGGTGGGATTCCCCACGGCTGAGATTTATACCTGCTCAGAGGGTGACTGTGGATAGTTTTATCCAACTGGATACAAAGAAACCTGCACGTCATAATCCTGGGCCAGAGCCATCCTTGGTCCAAACCCCACTGACTGGCGTCTCCACCCTGGGTGAATTTGACCTCCCCCAATAGTTCTTCCCTCATCTCAAGATCTGGGCATGTTGTGTCATGTATCTGAATGGTAGGTTGCATCACACAACATGCTACGGCATCCACCATCCTCTCAGGAGAAAAGCAAGGGGCTGATTCGGGCGTTGCCTCTAAATCCCAAGAATATTGATCACTTCCAAAAATCCTGACGCAATGGGGAAGCGAAGTGGAAGTAACCAAACAGCTCCGGTGTTTGCCCAATCACTTTGTTGGTAGATTGGCATACATCTCTGGGTGCCTTAAGTCTATAATACACATAGGAGTATTGACAGCTATTTGCAGGATGTTTTTCTTTCTATGATGAATTATGGAAATTTGATTTAATTAATTACCACCATCAAATTGTGGGTGCAGGTGATTTTGAATGTATTGAGTTAGAATTTGTTAGATTAAGGAACAGATGCATCATTTTAAATAGAACCTTGTTTGCTTTATATTTCCTTTTTTGGCACAGCAGACCTCAAGCAGAGCACACAATGACCACAAGATCCATTAAGGTACGAAGGCACCCAGCCAGGTTTATTGTCAACGAAGCACAGTACTAGCACCTGGCAGACTCTACGAGGTTACTAAAATGTATGCCCATGACAATGGATGCAGCTCAGTGAATGGCGGGACTTTCCATTTCCTCCCCATCCCCCTCAGCTGGACGAAGACAGTCTGAGATACATCTTTATACACTGATACAAACAAGTTACGTACTGCCTCTGACACAGTTAGCCACATCAGGGGCATTAATTAACTATCAGCCATCTTCTTGTACATGTTTGATTAAAACATTTCTATTCATAGAATCACAGAACTGGAAGGGACCTTGAAAGGTCATCTAGTCCAGTCCCCTGCACTCGTGCCAGGATTAAGTATTCTATTGTCATCCTGACCTTATCTTTTAGAAGGGGTCAGTGTGTTTCTGTTATCCTTGGGGAATGTTTTTGTACCATCCTTGATATGGGGATGTTCTGGTACCACTCTTCTGGAATGTGTTTCTGGGAGTACTCTGGGCCTAGTGCAGAAACACACATTCCTAAGAAGTGCTACCAGCCCTGTTCTTGCCAGATTCTGTGAACTTGCAAGCAGGCAGTGCCTGACATTTGCTAATTTTTGCTTTATATCAGCAAAACTTGCCTACTACTTTACCTCAGGCCTCTGATACAAGAGCTTATCTCTCTGGGTCTCTTCCTCCTACAGCGCTGTGCAGTCACACCCCTCAATGTGGGATGCTACCCATCCCTTCTACCAGGGGTTACTTCAGTTTAAATCCCCTCCATGGTCTCTCACCAAAACACTGCAGCATCCTGACTTTTTTGGCAAAACTGGACATTTGTTGGCAAGAGCAAATGGGACAAATGCCCAATTTTGCCAAAAAAGTGGGCTGCAACCCCTAGAAGGGTGTGGTGGTGGAGGGTCAACACCAGCCCTGCATGGGAGGGAGGGGTTGGGCGAGCAGCTCGGACTGGGCCAGTCCTGCACAGGCAGGCAGCAGGGGGACCTCAGGCGGGCTCATGCGGGTGGAAGGCAGGGAGGGGCTCAGAAAAATATGGTCACCTGATTCTATTCATTCCACTCCAGCAAGAGCGGGTGCTCTCTCTCTCTCTCTCTCTCTCTCTCACTCACTCAAACACACACATACCCCTCCCTCCTGTCTCCTGTGCTGTTCCCTTTTGCACCTGCTAGGTAGCAATGCAACCTAGAGAGGGAAGCAGAGCCAAGTCTAGGATTCATAAACAGATTACAGAAAATCCCCCCTTTGTCACAGCGACAACCCAGAAGAGTCAATGGAAAACCATAAAAAACAAACAGTAAACATCGAAACCACTTGAAAGTGAAAAGGAACAGACAGCGAGGGGATTGCCCTGTCTGTGAATAATGGCAAAAGACTGATACACTATATTACAGGGTACAAAGGCTCTCTGCATCCATTCACTCAGGCAGTGTATTAAAACAGTGGGGGGTGGGGGCGTGGAGGCTCCTGGAGGCGAGCAAGTTCTGCAAAAGACTGAATTTTGGGGTGAGGATGAACTTTATTAGCGAGGAAAGGTAACTATTGACAAGTGCAGGCCTTAGTTCACATTCTCTGGTTTTGGTCTGTGTGTCACCATTTGTTTCCATCATTCACACTTGTTTCTACTTGAAACACTTCTTTTGTAAAATACGTTTCCTTCTGTTTTGCTATAACTGAACTCACGGGCTGTGAGTGACACAGGAGCAGCAGGCTACTGTGAAACTCGTGAACTGGGGCACACTTCCTTTGGCACAGAAGATCTGAGATTTCTATGGGCATCCAGTGATCAGGGAGGACACTTTAAAGGGACTTGGGGTTCATCTGTCATCTGACAGAGGAGAGCACTTGAGTGGCTTACAGGCTGGCTGTGCTGGGGAGCTAACAACAAGCTAGCACAAGCAAGACTCCCTCATGGTGAAGGAAGGTGGCAACAAGGTGATTACAGCCCTGGGTATCCTGAGAAGCATCACACCCTTTATAATCTTCTAGAGTGTAGTCCCAAAACTGTTATCCAGCCCCTGTGCTTCAGGGCAAAAGCTGATCACTTCCTGGATCAGGAAGTAATTACTTTCCTCTCCATCCCAGCATTGCATAATTGAGCAGGAGCTTTCAGAGGCTGGTTTACAGTCCTGTGAAGCATCTGGTGTTGACCACTACAAGAGAAGGGCGGACCAGGTGCCAGCTCATGCCAAGCCCCCTAGGCCTCGAATGAACACTGACAAACACCTGTGTGTTAGTATTGTTAAAATAGGAGCAGGGTTATATAAATGTATTTAGACTTTATGGGATGCTTGTAAGTTGCTGCCTGTATTAGGCTATGTCTACACTGCCAAGTTTTTTTGCCAAAAGTTATGCCACTTTAATTAAACTGCTGTTGCATGTCCACATGAGCTCCTTGTGTCAGCAGACTGCATCCACACTAGCAGCTCTTGCATTGACACAGAGAGCAGTGCACTGTGCATAGCTATCCTATTATGTAACTGTGCTGCAGGGTGCTTTGGGAAGGGTTTGCAATGCCTCATGGAGTAGGTACAGCATCACATGCTATACAGGTTTCTCAATCACATCATTCCATGGGCACCCTACTAGATTGCCAGATGCTTTTCAACTAAAGTGTGGAGGGGAGGGTGTGTGACAGAGAGTGTGTATATGGAGAGGGAGAGACAGACAGTGTGTGTTGGGGGACAGTGAGTGTGTCCGCATGCTGTCTCCTAAGTTCAGACAGCCATGGAAAGCAACCTGTCCTGAGGCAGGGGCCACAGGGAGGGGGAAACACCAACATCAGCATGCACCTCCCTCCCTGGCTCTACATAGCACAGAGTCTCTCTCTCTCACACACACACACACACACACATCCACCCCTGCCTTTTGGCAAAAAAAAAAAAACACTTGGCAGTGTAGACCAGGCCTTATTCTCACTTTTAATATCTGTATCCCATGTTATAAGGTAACACATAAGTGTTTGCTTTGTACCTGTACATGCCCAGGCAGGGGAGAAGCATTACCAAGTGTGAAATACTAGTGACAAAGAATCCTGTGGCACCTTATAGACTAACAGACGTTTTGGAACATGAGTTTTCGTGGGTGAATACCCACTTCATCAGGTGCATGTAGTGAAAATATCCAGAGCCAGGTATAAATAAGCAGGCAAGAATCAGTCTAGAGATAACGAGGTTAGTTCAATCAGGGAGGATTGGGCCCTCTTCTAGCAGCTGAGGTGTGAACACCAAGGGAAGAGAAACTGCTTTTGTAGTTGGCTAGCCAGCCACAGTCTCTGTTTAATCCTGGGCTGATGGTGTCAAATTTGCAAATGAACTGAAACTCAGCAGTTTCTCTTTGAAGTCTGGTCCTCATGTTTTTTTGCTGCAAGATGGCTACCTTTAAATCTGCTGTTGTGTGGCCAAGGAGATTGCTGAGATCGCAGGTAGAGCAGGGGAAGATGAGATGAGGGATCCTTTGACTGAGGCAGCAAGCTCGTTTTCACCCAGTCCGGGTGGCTGATTTGTTTCAGGGAGAGGTGAGTGTGGGGAAAGGGAGAGGAGGGCCTCCCCTGTCTAGCTTGCAGCAGCTACAATGATGCAGGGCTCCTGAGCCCCCTTTCCCTAGGATACCTGCCTTTGGGCTGGTGAGGAAAGTCTCTGGTGTTGGCAGGGACGAGAGGCCCACACAGTTAGAAACCCTGGATTCGCTGTTGTGACTTTGATCACTGTTTGCTGATCAAACTCCTCACCACCAATGCGCTTGGTACCCAGATGGTGTTGACAACAGAGCAGAGACTCTGTCTGCCTGGGCGTGTGGGTGCCAAGGGCAGGAAGTTGCTGAACTGTAGCCTGCCTTGGAAACAGACGTTCAATTAACTTTATGGGCAATAGGATTTCTGCCAAGTGATGAGAGGACTGCCCAGCTGGAGCATCCCATGATCTCGTGGGCTGCAAGCACCGGCCTGCGGTGTGTACTCGGGTTCACAGGGTAGGATTTTGCTGTCCCAAGGGGTTTATTAAAGTTAATGGAATTATTTGCAAGGCACTGCAAGTGAATGGGTTCCCCCAAGCCTGAGATCATCACCAGGAATGTTTCTTTAATGGGCCTTGTTATAGGGTGAGCTGGACCTCTAAAGGAGGGTGCTTAGCCCCGCCTCACTGTGACTGATTAATTGCCCTCCAGGTAATAGGTGTGGGGGTAGGGATTAGGTGCTAGCCTGCAGATCAGCTGGTCCTCAGATGAAAGGCCAGCAGGCAGCCCTGTGGGGCGACCCCTCTGCTCAGGCAAAGGGACTGGGTTTATCTGTGAGGCTGGACTCAGGGCCGTCCTTACCCACACACACAGTACACAGCTGTATAGGGCACCAGGAAATTTGGGGCATCACATTTCCTGGTGCTCTGCGCAGCTCCGTGCTGCTCCAGCCCCTGCCTCTGCCCCTTCCCCGCCCCACCCGCACTCCCCTGAAGACTCCAGAAGTGGTCAGGCCTGCACTCACTGCATGGTAAGTGGAGCAACCCGGCCCCAGCCTGCTCCACTCCCCTGGCTTCCAGCCGAGCCACCCGCGAGTGCTGGGGGGAGGGTTAGCTCCCCCCTCCCCACAAGCCTGGGAGCCAGGGGAGCAGAGCAGGCTGGGGCCGAGTTACTTCACTTCCCGCAGGAAGTGGCCAGCCCCCGTCCCTCTCCTCGGAGGCCTGGGGCAGGGCCCCACACAGCCCCCCCATGGAGGCCTAGGGCCAGCCCCCCGACACACACACACACTCCCTCCCACAGAGGCCTAGGGCCAGCCCTGCTGTCTCCCACAGAGGCCAGCCCCTCCTCCTACCCCCGCTCTCTCCCGCAGAGGCCTGGGGGGCAGCGTAGGGCACCAAAATAGCTAGGGACGTTCCTAGCTGGACTGTTTGGATTTTTGAGGACTGAAATTCTGCTGCCGTAGGGAGCTTTGTTTGCTGCCCCAGCTAGTGAGCTGCTCCTTGCTTGGGCCTCGTATTCCCAGAAACGGGGGCTACAGCCATCCTCAGGCACCGGGAAGCAGCCAGCCTGCCAAGCGCGGAGTATCTAACGGCTCCCCTGGAGACCAATGGAAACTCCGACAATACAGCCTCTTGGGCCATGAGCCAGCAAAGCACATAAGCATGTGGCTATGGGTTTGCAGGATCCAGGCCTAAGCGTGGCTTTAGGACCCTAACTTTAGGCTCCTCATTATAGTATCACACAGCCAAATAACCACACAGAGCCAGCGTGGAATAAAAGCATAAACTCCCGCTCCAAAATAACCCCCCTCCCAACAATTACAAAGGCACTGGCTCCCCTCTAGCATCAGACCCTGATGCCTCTGTTTCCCTTCTTCCTCCACCAAGGACACTGCCACAAACTGCCTTTGAATTATTCTCCCCTTCTGCAGGCTAAATTATTAACCTTAACCAGCCATTCAGCTTTGAGCTAGAACCTCCCAGCTCAGCATTATGCCCCACCCCCTGCAGGCTGAGCAGCCCCTATATAGACCTTGCTCCTGCCCCTCCCTGCAGGTAGCTCTGGCCAGGACTTTCCCTCTGGCTGGCAGGGAGAGCTTCTTCCCCAGGCCAACAGGACCCTGGGGCCCCTCAGTATCCCCTGCAAGTGCCCTACTAGATATCTTTTCTCAGTGACCTCAAGCCCTCCACCAGACATGGGGCCCTTCCTGAGATTCCACCCATTGGCCTTTCCCAGCCCCTAGGCTCCTTCTTTCATAGCAGAAGCCCCGCTCCCAGGCTACCAGGATTCTGCGAGGTGCTGCTGAGGCAGTGTATGGGCTGCTCAGCAGGTCACGGGACCAGGCTTTAAATAGGAGCCACTCACAGTGGAAGATCACTGAGCAATTAATCCAATTCTCTTCCCTATTACTGCACAACAAATACACAAAGGTTAGAGGGACCTCTCTGGTTCCCTATACCAGAGTTATGCTGGCTCTAAGAACAGGTACAGGGACTGCCTTGGGTCTGGTTTTTACAGTACCTAACCCAATAATAATATCTGGCTCTCAGTAGATCTCAAAGTGCTTTACAAAGGAGGTCAGTATCAGCACCCTCATTTTACAGATGGGGAAACTGAGGCACAGAGTGGGAAAGTGATTTACCCGAGGTCACCCAGCAGACCGATGGCAAGCTGGGAATAGTCCTGAGGTCTCCTGAGTCCCAGTCCTGGGTCATACAAATAGTACATAATAAACACAATGAAGACAAAGCAAGGCAGCTATAATGCTACTGTCCTGGAGGCTAGAATATGAGAATGGGAGCAGAAGGGATAGTATTTAAAAGCAGAGATGTTCAGAAGGGACAGGGAAATGGACTAGCCAGAACAGATTGCAAAGAAAGTAAATGAAATCAGAAAAACCTCAAAAACAAATTCATTCTTTTTTCACACTTCTGAAAATAGCTTAATTACACCCCACCAGAAAAACCCAACACAAGCCAGGTTGTGGCTCTTTGTTCAAACACCAGGTTGGCTCTGAGGTGCAAATGAGTCCACTTCTACCCAGAATTGAGCCTTACTACTTTTTCTGAAATACGTGAAATTGTCAACACTTCTTAAGCCTGTGGAGAAAAAAAACTCAGCTTGCACCAAAAACACACGCATAGTTCAACATTCCAAACGTTTTCACTGTGAAAATTGTCACAAGTTTCACCACACATGACAATTTCTGGTCTGTAAAATGGCCTGGAATTAAATGAGGACGCTTTCCAGGTAACACTGCTTTCACACAGCTGTATGAAATGCTGTCGGAGCATCACTGTACAGGAATGGAATTTAGCAGCCTGGGTGAATTTCCCTCTGTGCAGAGAGCACGCAAAGCTTATGCAAAGCTCATGTTCTATTCTGAGGGCATCAGTGGCATTTAGAGCTTCTGCTGGCCTTCTGCACGGCAGCAGAGTCACCCTCACAAAAGTGATTGGGGCTAAAGCAATAAGTAAACTCAGTTGATCACACTGAGGTTTGGAGCAGACCCTCTCCCACCTGCCTGCATACCTCTCTGACTGACAGACAGGGCAGTTCTTACTGGGCTGGAAAACACCTTTCTGTCTGAGAGCGTTAGACCTCAGTAAGGCTGTTCCTGGCATGACCAAACCCGGAGCTGTGGTAAATCTGCATCAGGCTGGCATCAGGCAGCACTAGTCCAGTACCCACCAACAGGTCTTTGGCCAATCTTGCTTATTATTCATAGAACAACAGCGTCCCTGGGCTCTCTGCACAGCTCAACAGGAAGTCAGGGATTCGAAGACAGAATGTTTCATAGCAGATGTCATTTACGCTCTTACTCAAGATTTCGGAGGGGAACTGGCTCTGGCTTTGCCAGCAGTGCTGTTTGTAGAGTGTATTTCATAATCGATGTTAACTTTGGTGTCTTACTCTCACCCTGTGATCCAGACACCAGTCAAAGTCCTCACCAGCTGGGTTTGTTGGAGATTACTGGACTGAATATTTGGTAGAAAAGACCGACTGACTCATCAATCCTGGCTGCTGTGAATGACAGCGGTTAGCCCTTAAACTTTCATTCACAGTATCACGAGACTCCAATATTAACAAAAGCTCCATCACATGGAGTTAAAAGCACAATATTAACTCTGTATATATGCTAGTGTGTTCTGTGAACAGGCTATTGTGCATGTGTCACTGCTGCCTTTTGCTGGACAGAATACAGGCTGCTCAACCATGTGTCAGATGCCCTATACTGCTTCCAAGTACTGGAGAGTCTCCTTTAGCTCAAGTATTTGAGGCCAGTGCTCTTGGAACAGGAGGATCTGAGCTCTTTTCCCACGTTTGTCATGAAGTTCGAGAGGCCAAAGTGACGCTCAGTGGTTGTCTGGGTGGCTATGGATTTTATTAGGGTAGTTATATAGCACTCGCTGCATTCCAGTGAATCCCAAAGTCCTTCCCAGGCTACAATCTGCTGAACACCACTGAATGCAGCTACTCCCTCAATGAAAAGCAGCAGCCAAAGAGCACATTCAGGCAGAAGGGCAGATCTTAACCAATGACAGCAGGGCAAAGGCTTAGTCTTTCTGGAAGTGTCATGGGATCTTTCCAATCAATGCAGAGCAGCCAGGATCCCTGCACAGTGAGCTCCTTGGAGCTCAGTGGGCTCCAATTTTCTTCCCATTGTTGCCAACTCTTGCAATGTTATCGCAAGTCTCGTGACATTTGGTGTTTCTCTTAAAGTTCCAGCTTCTCAAATCCTGCAATTAGGTGGGAATCTCAGTTTTCATATAAAAAATAAGATTCTAGTCTCACTGGTTGCAGAGAAAAGGAACCGAACGCATCCAACAGGCTCAGAAACCAAAAAGTATAAAATGAACCCAATGTTTATTACTTTTATAATCTCATAATTTGCGGGGGCTTAAATCCTGATATTTGATGAAGGGGCTGGCCCTACTGCTCGGCCCTGGGAGCAGTGGTGCAGGAAGAACTGCACTGATGTTGCGCCAGTGCAAGAGGCAAATGAGATTTGAGTGTATCAACTGTGTGGGGATGAAGGACTGTGTCAAACCTGCTGGGATTTGACTGTGGGGCTGAACCTTGTGCTGCATGTCTGGGAAACTGGAATCCACGCCGGAAATGTGATCCTGAAAGGCCAGTGAGTGATTGTGTTCCTAGTCCTCTCACCCACTAAAGCCTGTGGGTTTAGGACCATCTCTTCTGCCCTCAGGAGTCTCCTACCTTGGACGGACATGTTTTCAAGAGTACCTGTGTTACAATGTGCCCTAGCGTTGGTCACCATCAGTAGAATCAAAGCTGGGACCTCTGGGTCTATCAGCATGGGCCTCTACTGCCTGAGCTAAAAGACCCACCTCTGTTAGCCAAGGCTGTCAGAGGCTCATCAGTCCCTCTGTGGCCTCACCACCCCAGCCTGTGTGAGTGTGGGTTACACCTGCTAATTCCGAGTGCTTGAGGTGAGTGCCCACCTGGATACAAGCCAGAATATCAGGAGCCCTGTGCAGCTGCAAAACCCAGGGCCTTCAGCTGGAGTGGGGGTGCAGCACCTCTGAAAGTCACGCCCAGGAGTCTTCAGCTAGAGCAACAGGCAAAAGTCAGCAGGTGCGTCAAAAAGTTTTGCCCAGAGAGGATGGTGGCAGCTTGGAGCAGCACAGGCCTGGCGCGCCCTCTGGTGGCTGCAATAGCAATCGGCGTGATGCTAAATGTTAACATGCCTGTAAAGGCCAGTTCCTATAGAACAGTGGTTCTCACCCAGGGGTGTGCGTATCCCCGGGGATCTGCAGAGGTCTCCCAGGGAGTAGATCAGCTCATCTAGGTATTTGCCTAGTTTTACAACAGGCGACAGGAAAAGCCAAGTCAGTACAAACTGAAATTCCCTACAGACAATGACTTGTTTATGCTGCTCTATATACACTGGCATGTAAGGACAATATTTATGTTCCAGTTGATTTATTTTATAATTATATGGTAAAAACAAGAAAGTCAGCAATGTGTCAGTACTAGTGTGCTGTGACACTTCTGTATTGTTGTGTCTGATTTTGTAAGCAAGTAGTTTTTAAGTGAGGTGAAACTTGGGGTACACAAGACAAATCAGCCTCCGAAAGGGGGACAGCAGTTTGGAAAAGTGGAGAGTCACAGCTGTAGAAATATGAACATTCACAACAGAAATCCCCAGACACAAGCAGGGCTCCCCCCTGCCACTCCTATTGGCAACAAACCCAGCCCCAGATGAAGTTCTGCCCTTCTGTGATACAAACCCAGCCCCAAGCCGAACAGCTCTCTTCTCTCTGCACTGCAGCTCCCGCTCCTCCAGCCCTGTGGCCCCAGCTGCCCCTTCCTGCCTGGGGCCTAAGCAGCTGGACCTGGCCGCCTGACACCTTCAGACCCTTCACCCTTCCCTCCCTGGGCCCCAGGTCCACCAGCAAGCACAGCAGGAAGGGTTTAGAGCTGGAATCTTCTCGGGTGCCAGGCTTTCTTTAGGGTTTGACCTGGGGCCCTCTCACCCCACAGGACAGCTGTGAATGCTCTTTCCTCAATTAGCAAAAGGACTTCTGCTCCAGGCAGGAGCTGTCCTTGTAGTTAGCAAGGCACACTCAGAGCACAGGTTTCCACTTGCACAGAAGAGGACCAGGGGCTCTGTCAAGGCTGAGTCCCCACTCTGGCACTTTGAGTGCAGAAGGTGGGGGCCCACAAGGATTTTAAAAATTAATACTGGCGACTCCAGGCTGGAGCTTCTCTCGGACCTTGGATGGGTAGATGATGCTACCACCCAAGTGAAAAAAACAACCAAACAAACCTTTTGAGGGACAACTCAGTGGTTTGAGCATTGGCCTGCTAAACCCAGGGTTGTGAGTCAAACCTTGAGGGGGCCATTTAGGGAACTGGGGTAAAAATTTGTCTGGGGATTGGTCCTGCTTTGAGCATGGGGTTGGACTAGATGACTTCCTGAAGTGCCTTCCAACCCTGATATTCTATGATTCTATTATTCTTAACCCAGGAAGGAGCACTTGGGAATTCCTTCCTATGGGGTCCCCTCAGGCTCTTTCACCCCTCCTCTGGGGAAGAGCTGAGAAAGAAAAGAAAGAAAATCAGCTGTTGCCTCCAGCTAATTAAACATGTGCACAAACTTCTTAGGACACAAAAACCCCAATCCTGATCTTAAAAAAGATAAATTTTAGTAAAAACAAAAAGAAAGAAATTACATCTGGAATTTAGGCTTTTTGCTAGATCTTAAAAAAAAATTAAGCATCAAGATAGCTCTCTTGAGGTTCAGCTTAAAGGTTCAAGGAAAACTAAAGTCCACAAGCCAATAAGAAATAAACAGAGATAAACCTAATTGCGTCTTTCTAGACATTTTCTGATCTACTTACATGTCTAGGGTTTCAAATGAGGAGTTTTAGATATGATCTGATGATTTCCATATCTGAGAAAAAGCTTTTTACAGCATAGTCTCAGCCTCGTCTCAGTTCTGTCCTCGCTGTCTGGAGAACAACAACAGACAGACAAAAGGAAAGTTTTTTCCCAATTTTAAACAGTTCTAGCCCTCCCATTGGCTCTTTTGGTCAGCTGCCCACTCCTTTCCTTTTACCTGTGGATCTGTTAACCCTTGACAGGTAAAGCAAGTAGAGAACAACTACCAAGAGGGATTCTATAGCTAACTGGCCGGCTGGGTGTCCACAAAAGGGAGCTATCCACACCCCCTTCATTTGTCACAGGCTCCTTTTCCCTGACTGTCCTGTTTGTCTTTCCTTCTTTGGGTCAAACGCAGTCTGTATTCTCAGTGATTCACAGTGGCAGCTCCAAACACTTAATGACTACCATAACAACAGGCTAAAGAGGAGGGCCCCAGGGGCTGGGTTGTGTGGGTGAGACAGAAATGCAATACCCGCCCCGGGTTCTGTCCATCTGTCTCCCTTGTGTTTGTTTTAGCCAGGTAAATCAGTCTGAGACCAGAGAAAGGTCAGGCCACTAGGTAAAACTTTAGACAGAGATCTGGGTTCAGTTCTTGCTTCACTTTAAACTTCTTGTCTGCCCCTGAGAAGTCACTGAGTCTCTCTGTGCTGCAGTGCCTCCTCTGTGCAATGGGGTAATAGCACTGGCATTGTGAGGATAATCCATTAATGTGTGAGGGATTCAGGTACTATCGTAAAGGGGGGACCCCTGGCTATAATTACCACAGATAGACGCTGCCAGCTCAGCATGTTCACTGACAAGTGACTAGTTTTAGGCCCTGATCCTGTGCTGGGGTCTGCTTGCCTGGTGCTCAGGGCAGGTTCCAGCCCTTTGCCATCTCTAATTTCGTGTCTGAGTTTAGTGCTGGTGAAACAGGCAGGATTTAATGCCCTGAAGAACAAGTTCCAGCACAGGCTGCGGTAGGGCAGCTTGTCAGCCCAGACGCACCATACAGCCAAGGCGCAGGGCCGAGGAAGGAACATGGTGGGGGAGGACTCCATGGCAGGATGGTAACCAACAGCCGGTACAAGGGCAGGGAGGCACTGCATAGGCCTCATTATGGAAGGAGAAAAGCCCCAGACCCTCTAAGGTATTCAGGCAGCTAACCATTGGTGCCAATGGTAGCTGAACCCCTCAGTACCTTGGAGGAGCTGGGCCAAAGTCCCCAAACTCAGTTGGGACCTAGGGAAATGAATGGAATTGGAGGGGGGGCATGAATCATAGGTGCGTCCTGTGTTCTTCAGAGTGAAGGCTCTCTGTCCCCCGATGCCAGCTGTAGTGAAAGGGATGGGATGGTGCAATCGACTTAACTTCCCCAGTCCCCAGCTGAGCACTGGAGAGTGGGGTGGGAGGAATAATGGAACTCAGAGGAGGGGACTCACTTCACTCCATCAAGTGTCTGCACCTGGGTTTGGCCCAATCCTGGTGGTTTTCAGAGCATAAAGGTGCGTTGCTTTAGGGGGTCACTTGCAGCTCATGGATGTAGCAGCGTGGGTGCCCCTTGGGAGCTGAGGCAGCAGATTTCTTAGACGCCCCTAGCCTGCTGGCCTGTGGCCAGAGATGCCTGTCATTCGCCCTGCCTCAGAGCCAGCTCAGGAGCTTCCATTGAGCTGACTGCATGGGGTAAGTGAGGGCAGAATGAGCGTGCATGTGCGTCTAGCAGTACGCTGCCAGAGGGATAAGCCAAAAGGGATTGCCCTACTCCTCCCTTCCAGCAACTTGCTTCCCCCTAAAGGGACCAGAGACCTAATGTGTGTGTGCTGATAGAGTTTCAATGAGTTCGTGGAGGGGATGTTGCTGCCCAGAGTGCCTTCCTTGCAGGCAGGTGGCACAATGTGGGATGAAGTGCTCCATTGCAGGGGTGTTGGGAATGGATGCCCTTTGGTGCTGCCTATTTCCTGCCTGTGGCACACAATAGCTCAGCACTCAAGAGACCGAAATGCTTCAGTCTAATCCAGGTTATTGCCCTCTGTCACAGATCCACAGATCAGTGCTACAGCCCCACCCTTGGAACAGTCTCTAGGAGGAACCTCTGCTGTGTGCCAGACCCCCAAGGGCTCTCACTATTCCTCAAAGGTAAGCCACACAGCTTCACCGCCTCCTGAGACTGAACCTCTTAGGGCATGGCTACACTCACAAATGTAGAGCGCTTTGAGTTAAACCAGCTTTCGTAGAGTGCAGCAGGGAAAGTGCTGCAGTCTGTCCACACTGACAGCTGCAAGCGCACTGGTATGTCCACATTTGTGGCACTTGCAGTGGCATTGGGAGTAGCGCATTGTGGGCAGCTATCCCACAGAGCACCTCTTCCCATTCTGGTGCTGTGGCTTGTGGGAAGGGGGTGGGGAGCAGGGCATTCTGGATCCTGTCCCAACGCGCCATGATGCATGGGTTCACATCCCAGCAATCCCTCTGCTTCCATCCACAATTGGTGCCATCTTTCAACATGTTTTGTACTGCGCGCTCTGTCTTCTCTTTCCGTCTGTGGGAATGAAGCCCAAACTGTTGAGGAATATGCTGATGAGTCTCGCTAGCACATCACGTTTGGCAGTCGAGTTATTCCTTAAGATCTGAAGTGACAGTGAGGACTAGTAACACATACGACATGAGATTGCTTGTGGCATTCACGGACATGCTCACCACCATGGAATGGCGCTTTTGGGCTCAGGAAACAAGCACTGAGTAGTGGGATCACAGCGTCATGCAAGTCTGGGATGACAAGCAGTGGCTGCAGAACTTTTGCATGAGAAAAGCCATTTTCATAGGACTGTGTGAGGGGTTCACCCCCACCCTGCGGTGCAAGGACATGAGATTGAAAGCTGCTTTGATGGTGGAGAAGTGGGTGGCTATTGCAATCTGGAATCTGGCAACTCCAGACAACTACCGATCAATCTCTAATCAATTTGGAGTGGGGAAGTCGACCATTGGAATCGTGTTGATTCAAGTTTGCAGGGCCATTAATCACATCCTGCTCAGAAGAACCATGACTCTGGGTAGCATGCCTGACATTGTGTCTGGTTTTGCACAAATGGGTTTCTCTAACTGCGGAGGGGCAATAGATCAGACGCATATTCCAATTCTGGCACCAGCCCACCTAGCCTCCAAGTACATTAATGAGAAGGGCTATTTCTCTATGGCTGTCCAGGAGCTTGTGGATCACCATGGGCATTTCATTGACATTAACACAGGCTGGCCCGGAAAGGTGCATGACGCACTCATCTTTCGGCACACTGGCCTGTTCAGGAAGCTGCAAGCTGGGAGTTTTTTCCCAGAACAGAAGATCACAGTAGGGGAAGTCGAAATGCCCATTGTGATCCTTGGAGACCCCATTTACCCTTTAATGCCATGACTCATGAAACCCTACACAGGGAGCCTTGACAGCAGAAGGAGCAGTTCAACAACAGACTGAGTCGGTGCGGAATGACTTTGAAGTGTGCTTTTGGCTGTTTAAAGGGCCGCTGGTGATCTCTGTATGGGAAGCTGGACCTGGCCGATGATAGCATCCCCGAGGTTATATCCGCGTGCTGTACCTTCCATAACATTTATGAAGGGAAGGGTGAAAGGTTCACTCAAGCATGTTCAACACCTGGAGGCTGAATTTGAACAGCCAGGGAGCAGGGCTATTAGAGGGGCCCAGCGTGGGGCTGCAAGGATTAGGGATGCCTTGAGGGAGCAATTTGAGGCTGAAAGCTGCCAGTAATGTCTGGTGCCCTGCACGGGAGTGAAGTACAGTGGTTCCAATGTTAGTAGGAATCTGTGTTTGCCACGCTGACTTGCAGTGCCTGTTGCTTTCCTGGGCTAAGATATCTTTTACTTTATGCAATAATAAAGAATGTTTTCAAAGCAAAAGAATCCATTTATTGAAAAGAAAATGCATTTATTGAAAAGAAACACTACTGCTTGGGAAACAGAAAGGTCAAGGGGATGGGGTGGGGAATGGTACAATCACAGATTTGCGTATGTCCTGTTATCATACTCAGCCTTCCTGTTTGGAGAGCTGTGCAATGAGTGCTGCACTTCAGAATGGCTATATTGCATGGTGATGGGGTTGAGTGCAGTGCGTAAGGGTCGTAGTTTTCAGGACTGGGTGGTGAAGCTACAGGTGGCAGCGGGTGGCGATAAGAACCTGGATGTTGGGGAAAGTGGGTTGGAGATGACATGGGAGCACAAGGGAAAGAGTTCTGAGACAAGGGCTGCATGGGAGCTGGGGGCGGAAGTGCTCTGCCTGCATGGCTCTGCCTGCGTGGCTACAAGCGCCTGGATCGAGTGCGCTTGGTTGCTCCATGATACCTATCAGCCATTCCGTGCTCTGTGCTTTGGCACCAGCAGTCCGCATTCTGCTGGCGGACCTTTCTTTCATTCTCCCGCCACACCTGCACTTTTTGATTTTCATTAAGGAACTGTTGCATGACTTCATGCAGCATGTCCTCTTTGCTTCTATGTGGCCTCTTTCTGATTCTTTGCAGCCTCTTGGCCGTTGATAACATGGATGGCTGAGATCTCAAGGTTGCATCTGTAAAGGCAAAATGCAACACTTAACAGAGGCAGCATTGTTCACACCACCTAAGGAGGGCAAGCACAATCTACACAATAGCATAATTTGCCCATCCCAAAGTGAGCGCACATAACCCCTAGGAGCCCCAAAATGATGAGTAAGCACAGGGTCAAGGGGGATTGATTCTTTCATGGCTGTACTGTCCTCTGGGTTTCTGTGCCTTGGGGAGAGCCAACAGCTGCAGGGGGCCCCTATACTGAACACTGTCCCCACATTTTCCACAGGAGTTCATCCTGGAAGATATCTCGCTTCTGAGGCTGACCTGGGAAGCAAGGGAGGGTCTTCTACTACAATGCGGCTTCCGCCCTGGCCCATATGCATATGTGCATCAATGGTCCCCCCACCTGTCATGGCACAGTGGCACGGACATGTTAGCCTGACTGAGACAAGGACCACAGTGGCTCTCCCATGAAACCTGCGCAAGCGCATTGCCCAAGTTCTGGATGATACCTTTGAAGAGATCACTGAGGCCGATTACCGCGATGTAAGAGAACACATCAATGCCCTATTCTGCATCTAGGCATGCATGCAGCCCTAACCCTCCTCACCCCAAGAGCCTGCACCGAATAACTTCCTTCCCAAAATAAAAGCTGCTTACTGGGAACCTCCTGTGGTGTTTGTTCTTCCCCAAGCACTAGTCGCTGCGACTGGCTACATTACTCCTGGCTTGAGAATAGCTCCTGGCTGCATGCATGTAGGGATTCCGGGGTGTCTTCCTCCTCCTCAGCACCCTCGCTCCCGCCTTGCTCCTCCTCCTGCCATATTGCACTGGGCTCTGAAGTGTCCATGGTAGTACTCGGCGTGGAGGTGGGGTGGCCCCAAGTATCGCCTCCAGCTCTTTGTAAAAACAGCAGGTCGCGGGGGCAGCACCAGAGCAGCTGTTTGCCTCGCAGGCTTCGTGGTAGGCATTCTGCAGCTCCTTCTTTTTAACCCTGCACTGTAGAGTGTCTTGGTCATGGCCCCTTTGCATCATGTCCCTTGATATCTGCCCGAAGGTATTGTAATTCCTATGGCTGGAGTGCAGCTGGGACTGGACAGCTTCCTTCCCCCAAACACTGATGAGGTCCAGCACCTCACCATTGATCCATACTGGAGATCACCTGGCGTGTGGAGGCATGGCCACCTGGAAAGATGTGCTGAGAGCACTCCAAGCCTGGCTGAGCAAACAAGAAGGGGATTTTCAAAATTCCCAGAGAATTTAAAGGGCAGGTCTGTCGGTTGGTCACCTGAGGGCAGGGCAGTAGAGTTCAAACTGATGACCAGAGTGGGTAGCACAGGCATTGTGGAACACTTCTGGAGGCTGATCAGAGCGCATTAACAGACTAGGGCGTCCACATTGGCGCCACGGCGCTCCATCAGGGGCGCATCAAACATTATTCCATTCGCCAAGGTGGAGTACCAGGAGCGCTATAGCCACAGAATCAGGGTGCTCTACATGCCTTGCCAGTGTGGACGAGTCATGAGTTAGAGCACACTGGGCTGCTTTAATGCGCTCTAACTTGCAAATGTACCCCTGCTTCATGCTCTGGACTCTGTTCAGCCAGTCCAACTGAGATATTTGTCCACCTTTCAGGGATTAGCACACCTCACCAGGCACATGCACGGACACTCAAACAGTGGTATCAAACCAATCAGGTTTGTTAATTCACTGGCACACAGCATGGGCAGCCCTTAGAGAACTGGACGGTAAAGCATAGACCGTGCCGGTTAGCCCAGCCAAGCTGTAGTGAACCCCATGGTTCTCGGGGGGGCTCCAAGCACCAAGCCAGAGGGGGCAGCAGTCAGGCAGCCTTCGGCGGCTTGCCTGCAGGAGGTCCTCCGGTCCTGCGGCTTCGGCGGCAATTCGGCGGTGGGCACGCCGAAGCGTGGGACCGGCACGGGACTGGTGGACCTTCCGCAGAAACGCCGCCGAATCCACGTGAGAAGTGGGCATGCCGCCGAAGGCCTCCTGACTGCTGTGCTTGGGGCAGCAAAAAACACAGAGCCACCCCTGGTGGTTCAAGCTCTGTCTGTCTGCCTATCCGACCTTCTTGGTCAGACTCCAGGTGACAGCCCTGATTCCTTAGCATCCAGCTCTTATGCCCCACCTCACACCTTTCCAGTCCTTGGTTCTCCAGCTCAGCCTCTCTGCTGAGAGGTGGGAGATCCAAATCCCCCTGCATTGTTAGTTGCTAGGAAACAATGTCTGCGCAATTGGGTTTGCCATGCTTTGTCTGCCAAGCCCCAGACAGTTGGGTGACACCTACATGTATAGCTCTTAACTTGCTCTGAGAGCACGCAATACTTTCCACCCCACTGGGTAACAATGCAGCACACGGGGGAAACAGACACATACAGGTCTCATAAAAATAGTACAAAAAATTTCCACTTTGTCACCCCCCTGTAGACGGGTAAAAGGGTGGGGTGTAGTGGCCTGTGACATGCAGGAGGTTGGATTATATCTGGGCGGGGGGGTCTTCTGACCTTAAACTCTGACTCTATCCTGGACCCAGCTTGCTGCTCAAAGGATTTGCTTTGAACAGGGAACTAACCACCTGGCTGCTCTCCTTGCTCCTCTCCCGGGCACCAAAAGGCTGTTGCACTCCTTGTGGAGCATCGGTCACATACCACCCAGGTGGCTTGGGAGTGCCTGCGGCCTCCTGTACTAGCTGCTGTGGCTTTGAATGGGTGAGCGAGGGTTGTGGGGGAGCCCAAAGCCCTTACCACACTCATGTAATGGTCTCACTGTTCACGGGTCTCTCAGACCCAGAACAGTTCTTACCTGCTGGGTGTTGGGATTGAAGGGACAGATGCTGCTGGGTGCAGGGCTCTCATCAGCTGGTGCTCAGTACCCAATCTCCCTGCCAGGTTAGCTGGCTGGGTATTGTTCCTGGGAAAGTAGCCCCTTTCCCATTGCTCTGTGATGAGGACACTTCACCCCTAGCTAGAATAAAGCAGGCCCCTGGGCAAGCATGCCTCTGGGGTACGGTTACCAGATAGCAACTGGGAAAAATCGGGACGGGAGTGGGGGGTAATAGGCGCTTATATAAGAAAAAGTCCCCAAAAATGGGACTGTCCCTTTAAAAACAGGACATCTGGTCACCCTACTCTGAGGCTAACTTCCCCTCTGGGGCTGCCGGCATGGAGGATGGGAGTGGCCCTTGTGTCACAGCAGTCCCCCTCACCCCTCCCTGCTGACAGCAAGCAGAGATCTGCAGAGACAGCCTTGTCCCTCCACAGCCTGTTAGCTCTCAGCCTTGTCTGAGTCAGGGAGAGTTAAGGTAACCAAACAGCATGTGTGAAAAATCGGGACAGGCGGTGGGGGGTAATAGGAGCCTATATAAGAAAAAGACCCCAAAATAGGGACATCTGGTCACCCTAGTGGGAGTGCTTAACAGCTTCACACCCTGCCCTGCCTAGCCGGGGGCTGATGAGGGTGTCTTGGCTGTTCTAGCTGGTTTAAGATCCTAAACTGAAGAATTGCCTGCCACAGGCACTGGGATACCTTCCCCTTCCACAGATGGGACCTAGAAGGCCACTGACCCAAGGGGGAGCCAGGCCAGTTCCTCTTCATCTCTGCTCTCATGCCAGCCTTAGATGCTCCAAAAGCCTCAGTATCTGTGTGGCCACCAGAGCCAGGACAGGCTGTCCTGTGTTTCCTGAGAGGAGTGGGAAGGGCCAAGCTGTTGCCACACCCCCAGTGACAGGGTGAATCCTGGTTACTATGGCAACACTGGTGAGTCTGAGCATGCTAAAGCCAGTGACTCTTATACCCACATCCCTTGCAGCCTCTGGCCAACTGGACTTCAGATAGGTCTTTGCCTATCATGGGAGCAGCAAGGGACCCCAAATTCAGTCCCCAGACAGCCCCGTCCAAGGGCATCATTGCCTGTGGACAGCATCGGTTTCTATCTAAAACCATGCATGTCTACTACTGGAACTAAAGAGCAAGATCTGTGAGCTCAGAGGCAGTGATGGACTTACAGACCTGCCTATAGGGTCATAGAAATTAGAGTTGGAAAAGGCATTATCTGTTATCTTGTTCAGTGAAGGATTTTCCTCAGTCTCTTCAGGGAGATTTTTCCAGTTCACTCTTAAATGATTCAGGAGTGGGGGTGTCATGGTATAATTCCCTACCCTGAACCTTAGCGTCCAAAAGATGGAGCACCAGCATGAATTCCTCTAAGCTTATTTACCAGCTTAGAACCTGTAGCGGTGCCACCAACCAGGATTCAGGTGCTGGATACACTCTGGTCTCCCCAAAACCTTGTCGGGGAACCCCAAGACCAGAGCCTCTGACTTACACAAGGAAAGTAAACCCTTTCCCCACCGTTGCCGTTCTCCAGGCTTCCGCCTCCCTGTGTTACCCTGGAAGATCACTCGTGATTCAAATCTGAATCTAAAAAACAGAGAGGAAAATTCACCTTCTCCCTCCTTCTCTTTCCCCCTCCAGACTTCCCTGAGAGAGAAAGTAATCCTAGCACAGAGGATAATTAACCTTTCTCTCCCCTTCCCTTCTTTCTCCCTACAAGTCCTGGTGGATCCGACCAGTCCTCCTGGGGTCTCACCAGAATAAAAAAACAATCGGTTCTTAAACAAGAAAACTTTTAATTGAAGAGAAAAAAACAGTAAAAATTATCTTGGTAAATTTAGGACGGATTAAGGTACAGGGTTTTTCAGCTATAGACACTGGGAAGACCCTCCCAGGCTACGTATTACCAATACAAATTAAAATCCTTCAGCAAATACAAATTTGAACTCCTTCCATGCCAAAATACACAATTAAACTCCATTCCAGCCAAATACACATTTGATCCTTTCAGCCCCAATGCACATTTGCAATAAAGAAAACAAACATAGCCTAACAGCGCCTTAATCTAGCTAGTACTCACTTTTCTGAACTGATAAGAGCCTTGTATTGGAGAGATTGGAGAGAAACCTGGTTGCGCGTCTTGGTCACTCGTCTCAGAACCCAGAGAGAACACAACCAAATTCTACAGCACACACAAAAATTCCTTCATTCAAGATTTGAAAGATCCTGTCCCCTGATTTGTCCTCTGTCAGGTGATAGCCAGGCTTACTGAACTTGTAACCCTTTACCAGTCAAAAGAGATATAATACTTCTGTTCTATTAACTGCTACTATCTTGTTTATGACAGGGGTTTCACCATTGATACTTTGAGATAAGTCCACATTCTATAAATGTCCTTGAAACTCAGGGTATGTCTTACACTACGAAATAGGTCAAATTTTATAAAGTTGGTTTTTTTAAGACATCATTTTTATTTACAGTTAATTGTATCGTTCCCCACACAAAAAATGCTCTAAGTGCATTAACTTGAGTTAGCTGCACCCACAGTACGAGGCATCGGGTTGACTTACGGAGCGTTGCACTGTGGGTAGCTAGTGGGTAGCTATCCCACATTTGCGCAGTCTCCGCCAGCCCATCGGAAAATCTGGGTTTTGAGATTCCTAATGCCTGATGAGCAAAAACAGTGTCTCAGGTGTTCTGGGTATGTCATCAGCCCCCCTCCCTCCTTTCCTCCATGAAAGCAACAGCAGATATCGTTTTGCACCTTTCCTGCGGTTACCTTGTGCAGATGCCATAACCCGGCAAGCATGGAGCCCACTCAGCTCACTGTCGCAGTATGACTTCTGGGTGCTGCAGATGTGGGACTGCATTGCTACACGCCAGCAGCTCATTGCCTTTATGGCACAGACGGTGCATTACGACTGGTAGCATCGGTCGTCGTACTCCTGGGTTATCTTTTAGCTGACCTCAGTGAGGTTGGTCGGGCACTTGGACAACATGGCAGTGACTCAGCCAGGTCCACTCCCAGTCGTACTTGCACTGTCTTCTGCTAAGCACCAGGAGATGGACTATGCGCTAGCAGTCATACTGCACAGTTTGCTGCCAGTCTAAGATGTATAAGATAGATGGAGTGGATCAAAACAAGAAAGAGACCAGATTTGATTTGTATTCATTTGCTCCCCTCTGCCTCCATGAAATCAACAGCCTGCTAAACCCAGGGTTTTGAGTTCAAACCTTGAGGGGGCCATTCTGTGAGACAGTTGTTTGTGTTTCTCCTTGATGCAAAGCCACCCCCTTTGTTGATTTTAATTCCCTGTAAGCCAGGTCGTCAGTCACCTCTCCCTCCGTCAGAGCAATGGCAGACAATTGTTTTGCTCCTTTTTTTCAGCGCAGACACCATAGCACTGGGAACATGAGGCCCGCTCAGATCAGGGGCGGCTCCAGGGACCAGCACTCCAAGCGCGTGCCTGGGGTGGCAAGCTGTGGGGGGCGCTCTGCCAGTCGCCGCTAGGGCAGCAGGCAGGGTCCCTTCAGCTGCTTGCCTGCGGAGGGTCCGCTGGTCCCGCGGCTTCGGCCCATCCGTGCTTGGGGCGGCAAAATGTCTAGAGCAACCCCTGGGTCAGATCACCACGGCAATTATGAGCACTGTAAACACCATACGCATTATCCTGCAGTATATGCAGAACCAGAACCTGCAAAAGTGAAACCAGGCGAGGAGGCGATGGCAGCACAGTGACGAGAGTGATGAGGACGTAAACATGGACACGGACTTCTCACAAAATACAGGCCCCTTAACTCCTGCCTTCTGTCAGCAAGCTGACGCCACCTATCATCTTCAGCCTGCCATCTCTCCTCACGTTCATATTGTGCTTTCCTGCACTCTGACATTGTCTGCCTCCACACATTCTGCTGTGCTCTGTCAGTGTGGGAGGACAGCAGGAGCTCAGAGAACATTTCATTCTGAGTGCATTTTTTTCTCCTTCTAATCTTCGCTAGCCTCTGGAAAGGAGAAACATATGCAGCTGGTGGAGGGGAAAAAAAGGGAGAGTGATAGTTAAAAAGATACATTTTATAGAACAATGGGTACACTCTTTCACAGTAAACCTTGCTGTTAACATTACATAGCACATGTGCTTTCGTTACAAAGTTGCATTTTGATGGCTTCACCCCTCCCCCCACCACCTGACTAACAGCAGGGAACATTTCTGTTCATCCACAGGCAAACAGCCCAGCAGGAACGGGCACCTCTGAATGTCCGCTTAGTAAAACCACCCTATTTCAACCAGGTGACCATGAATGATATTGCTGTCCTGAGAATAACACAGAGAGATAAAGAATGGATGTTGTTTGACTGCCAGCAAACACCATGACCATACGCTGCAATGCTTTGTTCTGCAATGATTCCTGACTATGTGCTGCTGGCCTGGCATGGTAAAGTGTCCTACCATGGAAGACGGAATAAGGCTGCCCTCCCCAGAAACCTTTTACAGCGGCTTTGGGAGTACATCCAGGAGAGCTTTATGGGGATGTCCCTGGAGGATTTCCACTCCATCTCCAGACATGTTAACAGACTTTTCCAGTAGCTGTACTGGCCACGAATTCCAGGGCAAATTAATAATTAAACACGCTTGCTTTTAAACCATGTCTAATATTTACAAAGGTACACTTACCAGAGGTCCATTCACCTTCAAGGTCTGGGAGCATGCCTTGGGTGGGTTCAGGGGTTACTGGCTCCAGGTCCAGGGTGAGAAACAGATCCTGCCTGTTGGGGAAACCGGTTTCTCCACTTTCTTGCTGTGAGCTATCTTCAACCTCCTCCTCATCATCTTCTTCGTCCCCAAAACCCGCTTCCGTGTTGCGTCCTACTCCATTGACGGAGTCAAAGCACAGGGTTGGGGTACTGGTGGCTGCACCCCCTAGGATGGCATGCAGCTCATCATAGAAGTGGCATATTCAGGGCTCTGATCCAGAGCGGCTATTTGCCTTTCTGTTTTTTTGGTAGGCTTGCCTGAGCTTCTTAATTTTCACGCAGCACTGCTGTGAGTTCCTGTTATAGCCTCTGTCCTTCATGCCCTTGGAGACTTTTTTCAAATGTTTTGGTGTTTCGTTTACTGGAATAGAGTTCAGCCAGCATGGATTTGTCTCCCCATACAGTGATCAGATCCCATAACTCCAATGTTGGAACTCTTTTGCGATTCTGGGATTCCATAGTCACCTTTGCTGATGAGCTCTGCATGATCACGTGTACTGATCAGCTCACAATGCTGGCCAAACAGGAAATGAAATTCAAAAGTTCGCGGGACTTTTCCTGACTACCTGGCCAGTGCATCCGAGTTGAGAGCACTGTCCAGAGCGGTGACAATGGAGCACTTTTGGATAGCTCCTGAAGGCCCACACCATCAAATTGCATCCATACTACCCCAAATTCAACCCAGCAAGGCCAATTTCAGCGCTAATCCCCTCATTGGAGGTGGAGTAAGCCCTTTAAGGCGAAAAAAAGGGCTTCATTGTGTGGACGGGTACAGGGTTAAATCGAGGTAACGCTGCTAAATTCCACCTAAAATCGTAGTGTAGACCAGGCCTCAGACTGTTTGCTTTGTGACTACCTTCAACTCATGGAAATTCAGGAGAATATGGAGAACCCAGCTTTTACTCTGTCCTTTCTTGTGCAGATCTCCATTGACCTGGGAGTCTTGCCTGTGTGGGGACCTGAAGATTAGTAACACTACTACTGTTTCATTGCTATGAAAAGTGCGTTAGCACACACAGTCTCAATCCCTTCCCCAAGGAGCTCAGCCTGCACAAGACAGGATCCAGGGACAGTTCCACAGAGGGGATGGTTCTAGGAGACTCTGTGAAGGAGGTGAGTTAGAGGGAGGGATCAGAAGAGGGAGGGTATTTGCCAGATTATCACAGGGAGAGTGTTGCAGGCATAGAGAACAGTGTGACAGGAGGCACAATGCCCAGAGTGGGAGGAGACATGAGCTGAGAGGAGTGTAGCTTATTTAATATACCTCTCAAACACCTTGGCTGAAAACAAAGCTGTCTCCAGGAGGTGAGGTGAAGGTAATTTAGATTGGTTGCTCCTTAAGAGGAAAGCACATTGTCTCCATTAGCTCTGTAATTAAGCCCTTTAGGATTAAAGACTGCAAATAACTGGATGTGGCCTTAATGCCGCTGCAGACTGGAGTGGAAGGTTTGCTTAATATCCTATTACATATAGCAGGGGTGTCCATTTAACATGCCAGCATATCATAGCCAGCATATCATGCCAGCATATCATGCTCTGAGCCTCCTCATTGATGGCCGGACACTAGAGTAAAAAGAGCCAGTTAAATCCCCAATTGGATGGCTGGTATCCTACAGACTGCCCTTGAGCCTCTCAGGACATCCAGGAACCAGGTGAGCTAGAAGGGGGCCTCTCCTGGGCTCAAGCTGATTTGCTATGCTAGAACGGTCTCAGCTGGAGGTCATTCCCCGGGTGTCTTCCAGACAGAGCAGTCACCATTCTGGCCTGTTATTAATTTGCCCATACTCTATAACTATGCCTGTATTCCAGTACAGTGTCAGGTCATTGTACCCATTACATTAACAAATGTATCAGTTTCCTGTGTTCTGTCCATCCCTTCAGGACAAAGTTCTCCCTACAGAGGTGTCCCAATGGTTTGTTATCTAAATCTGTACTTTCTAGGTTAAACAAAAGCTGATATTGCTTTAAAATGTTTCTGGGGGAAGACTGCTGAGCCAAATGGCTCAACCTTAACATTGTACGACAGTTAACTTTTGCTGTTAAAATTCATTGATAGTTTTCACCCACTTTCAGTTCTGTATTGTTTTTTCCATGTAATGATCACTTCTCTCCACTAGATGACTCTGTGCTAGGTATCTTAAGTAGCCTGGTTGGTGACACCAAACTTGTAGTATCTAATTTTAGCCACCACCACCACCAGTTTAGCCATTGCAACTCTGCTTTCTGATGACCTACGTTGTTAAGGACACAGAATATCAGCTGATTTGATTTGGGACCAGATCTCACACGGTGCTGAGCTGTTCTTGTGATGGGGAGGCAGGCCTTCTGGTTCCGCTGCAGGACTTGCGGGGATTTGGGGGCAGGAGGTGCTCGGTAGCTGTCAGGACCAGCCCTCAGTTTGTAAACCCTGACTTGCATTGGTACAACCGGCAGTTCTAACCTTCTCCTCTCATTGACCTCTCCTTAAAGCCTCAGGGCCCACACTTGCTCCTACTGTCATCTGTGGGAGCAGGATTGAACCCGTGTTCAGGGACTTTCTCTCCTTCCTCCATTCCCACTTCCCATTTGCCTTAACTGTAACCTTGGCATCTCCTCCAGTGTTTTCTATGCCTGCAAACTCCCTGTCAATGCTGCTGCAGCATTTCTCGTGCACACCCCTGGCATGCCTCCACCTCTGCTGCCGTCCTCCATGCTGGTGTTCTCTCCTCTCACTCGGACTACTGCAGGCTGCAGCCCTGTTCATCACTGCTCTCCAAATGGGGCAGGCACCTGGAGGGCCTCAGCCTATGCCGGGGATTAGGGGTCATAGAAGAATAATGGGGATGGAGATGGTTGCTTGACCCCTCCCTTCTCCCCCCCAGCTGTCCCTCCCCAGTGCAGCTCTGCAGCTGAGGCTGTGTCTAAAGCAGTCAGTAGTCCTCTATCCTCAATCTTCCAATAGTCCCTACTGTAGCTGACCACAGAAGCAGCCCACGTATACAGTGTTGCAGGGTAAGACTCCAGCTTCTCTCCTCAATTCCTATGCTACAGAGCTAAGCTGCAGGAGCAGGTGTGACCTGGCTCCACGGAACCATCAAAGGATGCAGCCACCCCCAGCAGCATGTACCTTTCTAGCCTGTGGGGAACAGAGAAGGGCAGCCACAAAACCTGACAGGGACAAAAAAAGAAAGGGAAAAAAGACAGAATGAGAGAAAGCAGATGTGGGGAGGTAGCATCTGTGGGACGGAACTTAATGGGGGGGTGGGGCAATCTGCTAATCTATTGCAAGAGAAAGAGGATGCACTAGAAAGAAGTTGAGTGCCAACACCTTCCTTCATGACCCATCCCAGCCCTCGGGGTTCCTGCAGATGCTGGATGCTGCTGATTGCCTTCTGACACAAATGCAGAAAAACTACCCTGGGAATGTTAACTGTGAATGTTCTGATTTTTGTACAGTTAAAGTCTCAGCACTGCATTAACGTAGCCTTGAGTGTGTAATTATACAAACGTAGTAAGATGCAGGGGTTTGAATAATCAACTCCTCGGCCTTTAGCTTTAAGCCACAGTGAAATCAGAAGCCATTTCGAGTCAGCAGAAAAATCCAGCTGCAGTTTATCTGCTACTGGATTCTGTGAAAGCTTTTAATTAACAAAATGTTTGCCATAGGGATGTGCATCAACAAACTCAAGCAAGTGCCAAACCCCCTGCTGACAAAACTTCCATTGACTTCTCTGGGAATTCTGCCTGCCTAGAGTTTGACCCAGCAGCAGCAGCTAGACCAGATGCAAACAAATATGGTTAAATTTTATGTACAGAATGTACACAGCACCTAAGAGGAGGCACAGAATACATGAGCCCCACGCCAGTGCCAGTGCAAAACACCCCTTTCTACCATGTAAAATGAGAATATAGAAAGATGCAAGTCTCATGGAGTTGTGTAGCTGACAGTAAAATTGGATGAATGCTTAGAGTGTACATGCTCCACAAATTGTGTTCAGTAGCCTGTCTGGTTTGGATCTTGACAAATAGATATTAAAAAGAAAAAGCTAAACAAGCCCTTTCAGCTGCTAAGAGGTGCATAACTCATTGGAACCAGGGAAAACACCTCCTGAATAACAGATTTAAGGGACAGCCTGAAGAAACTATCACCTCTATGGCTTGAGGAACTCCAGGAGCGTTTGACACAAATATGGGGATGGATCTATAGATACAATCTAAGCACTACTTGCCCATCTTGTGATGAGAGAAATGGAGCAGCCATCAGGAGCAGCATGCATGCCCGCAGTATATTCTGTCCAAGTTCCGACTCATGAGCTGTAATACCCTTTTCAGTGCCATATTTTATTAGTTAAGTAAAAATCAATATAAATGCATTTTTAAAAGCCCACCTAAACTAACATGTCAGCTAGAAAGAGGACTCCTGCTATGTGATCACTTGCTTGGCAAAGGACCAAGACGGGGTTTCTGTGCCCAGCATGAATGGACTTTGGGTGCAAGCCCCTGGAAGGAAAAGAATCAGAAGTT
Source organism: Chelonoidis abingdonii (assembly GCF_003597395.2). NCBI lineage: Eukaryota > Metazoa > Chordata > Testudines > Testudinidae > Chelonoidis > Chelonoidis abingdonii. Next base: position 14,014,410 of record NC_133784.1, read on the forward strand.
GAATGGAAGATGAATAAAAACCAGCTGAAGCTGACTGGCTTCAGGCACTGACTTTAAGTTCAATTTTCCTTAAGTTCTAGAACAGCCAGTGGCATGTCTCTCCCAGAAGAGGGAGCCTTTGCCTTCTCACACCACTAGAACCAACCAAAACGGACTAGTTGCTTTGGAGATTCAGCCACGTGCACACAGACACTCGGGGCTTTATCCTGGGAGGTGCTGAGTTGGGTAGTGTCAACTCCTGGTAGCTGAGGGCACTTAGCTCCTTGCAGGATTGAGCTTTTAATAACTGCCAAAAGCAAGTGAAATCTCTAAAGAAGATATTTGTGCTGCTGGTTTTATTACACCAGTCAGGTGCAGCTTGTGTGAGAAAGTGGCTCTTCTCATGGGAATGATTGCTAACAGAGTGCTGAAGTCACCAAAAACCTCAGCATGCAGGTTCCATTCCACCATGCTGCAGAGCCAAAACACGGACAAAAGCTGGCCCATGCCAATACAAAAGCTCTTCCTCTGGAGCCATAATCCTTGCACAAGTGTAAATTTCCTTCCTCTTGATGAACACAGTTCAGGGCTCCACTGCACCTGTGTATATAGATTGTCCTACTCCCAGCTATGCACACATCTCTGCACATATCAAGAGCTCCTTCACATCTGTGTGAGTGGAACTAGGGTCCCACTTTATCTATATGCACTTCTGTGATTTGCAAATTCTCCAGAAACAATTTCCCGGTCTGGTGAGACCTTATTCTGTGGCTATGAGACAGCATTTGTGAGAGCCTTTGTTCCATACCAAAGGGACACTTAATATTGAAATAATACCCTCTTCTCTGGCATAGAAGTTCCTTTAAATATTTTGAGGCATTTTGATTGAGCAAATATTTGTGTTCCAGCAGAGTCAGGTGCACGTTCTTTCTGCCCTTCACTGGGAGGAAGTCCTTATCACTGCAGAGGTCACAGTGGTGGCTTTTTAATGGGGATCCCAACTCAGACTGACAGATCCTGGATGTAATGTTTTTAACCTGTCAAGAACTATTTTTTTCCCCCTTTTGCAGTTTATTTTTGTTAACAAGATACAAAATATGCCCAGAAGGAGACTCAGGAAGAAATAAAATGTGCAGTCACTCCTCAAAAAAATGCGTCAGGAGCCTGGCTAGGAGCCCATGAGTTTTCAATTCTGGATGGCAGTTGGAGTTGATGGAAATCTGGTGAGAGTCGGAAGCCTTAGTGCCTTAGAGTTAGGACAACTAGGCTACCGTCTGTGGCTATTTGTGTCTGAGCAAGGACACTGAGGTCTAAGCCTTGCTCTGCCACTGCCTTGCTCTGTGGCCTTGGGCAGGTTCCTGCACTTCTCTCTGCCTCACTAACTACCCTTCTCCCATGGGTGTTGTGGGGATTAACAGTGAATGTTTGTGAAGCACTATATTATCATTACTTAGGTGCATTAAAGTCAACAAAATGTACCTGTCACATAGGTGAATAACTGAAACCCTGATAAACTGGAGAGTCTAGTTCACAGAGAACTGTAATCCCAGCTACCTCTTTGCTGTGTTTGTTGGCTTAGCCTCTGTTTGTAAACAGTCGCAGGGCCTGTCTCTCAGATTGTTCTCTGGAGCCAAATATTCGTTTGATGTTTAACAGGATGTGTGTGTTAATTAATTTATTTATTTTACTCAGGGTAGGAAATTGCTGCCAATGTTCTTTGAAGAGTTATGCACACTGTGTCTCTCCTCGCATAAACACTCAGGCAGCTCTGGTTAACATGTTTGTTTTTTTTAACAATGCATAAATGTTAATCTGGCTGTCTCACAGAGGAAGGGCTATGCCAGCTCCTTTAGACATGACCTTGACATTTTAAAACCAAGTCAGTGTTTATACAGACGAGATGTAGTTCTGGATCATGGGGATTCAAAGGAAACAAAAACCAAGATCTTCCATTAATGGATCTTTAGAGTTTAGGGCTGGTGAAAGGTGTTGGCTGGATAGCCTTGGAGAGTGATGGCTGATTAGCCTCTATATTTATTCATCTGCAGATAGTGCAGGGGCAGTGGTAATGCCAATTTTCCACATGTGCTCCACTGCCTGTCGTATGTTGGCCCTGATCTTGAGGGACCACTTTTGCCCAATCCTTTGCTCTCTATTGAAGTTGCCAGCAGAGGCCCACCAGCTGTGGCAGTGGTGTTTGATGTGGGAGTGGATGGATACTATGAAATGCATTTCACAGCACAATGAACAGCAGGTTGCCATGGCCTTTCAGCCACTGCTGAAGTGGGTCACGTTTGAATCACTGTCTCAGAGGAAAAAGACTCCATATTTATAGCTGTTGAAGGATTATTCCATTTAGTGCGTTATATTGCCCTCCTCTGAACACTCCAGTTAAGGTTTAAGAAGGGGGGGTCTGTTCAAAACCCACTTTTCAGTTAATAACTTTGGCAAAAATAATCTTTTTTTCTCTGAAACTTCTCAAGCTTGATGAAATTCCATTAAGCTAGTTTAGAGTTGGAAGACAGTAAAAACCTATGACTTTTTTCATGTGTTTTTTTTTTTTTAAATCTTTAAAATTCTTTTAAATCTTAAATAACTCAATTGTGGTTTAAAATCTCATAGTGGATATGAGGAATTGGAAATAAATGCAGTTAATATTTATTCATGTCTCTTTTATACCTGGAAAGCTGTTCATAGCATTTTGTAAAACAGATTAAGATAGAGTCTCTGCCCTGAGGAGATAGTAAGCTAAGGCCCTGATCCTGCAATGAGCTCTAGGTGGGCAGATCCTGAGCCCCCAGGGATCTCCACTGACTATGCTGGGGCTCTGCACAAACTCAGTAGTCTTCCTGCACAGAACTCACTGCAAGATTGGGGCTAGAGGGCCCTATCCTGCAAGGCACAGAGGCTCAGATCCTCAAATGATATGTAGGTGCCTAATTTCCACTGAAATAGGCATCCACATATCTTGAAGGATCTGAGCTAGAATGCCTTCAACAGCTGCCTAAGCCAGCAGGAGCTGAGATCACTGAGCACCTCCCAGAAAGCACTGATCTTGGCAACAGCTTGTACCATAAGTGAAGATGACAATATGAGGAAGGGGTCAGAGATGGGTTGAGTGAGAGATCTATGGAGCAATATATCTTTAAATACGGGGTTGAATCCAGCCTATAGTGACCCAAACCATATGTTGGTTGTTCAGTGGCCTAAGTGAAATTAGACTATTTCTCCATGGTTAGATGTCCACATTACAAAACTCACCATATTTGGCACTAAGTGGAACCCTTTTTATCAATATCTCTTCTTCAGATGATAGAGTGAGCACACACTGTTAATCATTGACATAACAGCCAATGCATCGGCTTAATCTTGGTACAACAAACAACATGAATCTCAAAATAGCCACTGAATGTTCCATCATGATGGCTGTTTTAAGATGAGTGTTCAGAATGTTTCATGCCAGTATTTCATCACCACTGTACCCTCATCTACCTGCCATCCAATGGCAAGAGACTTCAGGGTCAGGGCCAGGGCCAGATTTTAGGGCCTTCCACTCCAGAAACACGGACCTTTTCCACTTGACCTACATAGTAGGAGTATCTGCCTCACACTTGCCCAACCGTGGCATGAGACAGCACCAATCTGAGACTGTGTCCAGTTGAGGGTAATTTTAACCCCTACCCCCACTAACTGCCGTGTTAGCGGATGAATCATGATTGGTGTTTGCAGAATGTGATAGTGTTTTCATTTTAGATTCATGTGAATGGTGGGCAATGTTTCCTGCTGCTGACTTGATCAACAATTGATACTGACCGTGTTTGTGGATGAGAGGACAGAAGAAGGAGGACTGGAAGCTTGATATGTTTCTAAGTGCAATACTTGAATCCCCGCCCTATAGCAAGGAACTTCCACTTCGGATAAGCACTGCTGTAGTTCAGCTGTACTACATCTCCTCGGTGTTTTATATAGCTGCTGTTTAAAGTTACCATATAATAAAAGCATCAATGTACTATGGGATCAACCAGTTAGGGGAGTAGCCAGGGCCGGCTCCAGGCACCAGTTGACCAAGCACATGCTTGGGGCGGCACACTGGGGCAGGGTGGCACTTGGGTTGTGGGTTTGGGGTTTTTTTGGTTTGGCTGGGTGGCGCTCGGAGGTGGGGGTGCGGTGGAAGCAGCTTGGGCAGCGCGGCGCTCGGGGGGGTGGGAGCACAGGGGTTTAGCAGCGCGGGGCTCAAAGGGGCGGGAATTTGGGCGACGTGACGCTCAGGGGTGGGGACTTGGGTGGCATGGCGCTCAGGGGGATGGGGGGCTTGGGCGGTGCGGCAGGGGGCTCGGGAGGGGCAGGGGGCTTCGGCGGTGTGGTGCTCAGGAGGGGCAGGAGGCTTTGGCAGCATGGCACTTGGGCGGCACGGCACGGCACTCAGGGGGGCGGGGGACTTGGGTGGCTTGGTGCTCGGAGGGGCAGGGGGGTTGGGGTGCGCAGCGAGGTGCTTGGGACGGGCAGGGGGCTTTGGCAGCGCAGTGCTTGGGAGGGGCAGAGGGCTTCAGTGGTGTGGCGCTTGGGGGCTTGGGTGGCATGGCACTCAGGGGGCAGGGACTTGGGCGGCGCTTGGGGGGGTATTACGGAGGGGCGGCACTCTTTTTTTTTGCTTGGGGCAGCAAAAAAGTTAGAGCCAGCCCTGGGAGTAGCAGTGGTGTTTGCAGCTTAGAATGCAGGGAGAGAGTAGCAGTCCCTTCCTTAGCAAGGCTGAAAGCTTGAGAGAGGGTGCCACAAAGGCTACTCCTGCTGACAGTTAATGTAGCCTCTCCTATATCATAGAATATTAGGAATAGAAGAGACCTCAGGAGGTCATCTACTCCAACCTCCTGTTCAAAGCAGGACCAACCCCAACCAAATCATCCCAGCCAGGGCTTTGTCAATCCGGGCCTTAAAAACCTCTAAGGATGGAGATTCCACCACCTCCCTAGGTGACCCATTCCAGTGCTTCACCACCCTCCTAGTGAAATAATGTTTCCTAATATCCAGCCTAGACCTCCCCCACTGCAACTTGAGACCATTGCTCCTTGTTCAGTAGCTCTATCATGTACCACTGTGGGAGCCAGATATGGCTGGCTCATACCATGGAAGGGCTAGATTCCTCCCAAGACAAGAAACATGTAATGAGATTGTTGGGGAGACTCTCACAGCTTTGCTGGTGCCAGCCATGCTTGTGTCAGGAATCAAGAACAGACTTTCCATCTGCCCCAAATGCCCATAAATGACTGTGCCTCGGGCAGGGGCACCACTTCAGATTGCGAGGAGGGGCAACTTTAACCATGATTCCAAGGCTACTTAGGTGCTTGTAAAATCTAGTTTTCTGGCAGATAACTTAGCAATTAGCTGACAGGAGCCCTGTATCTAATTCCTATCTAAAAGAAAGAAAAATAAATAAATATTAGACCCACTCAGCTCTCATACTAACATGTTTTGACATCTTGTGGCAAGTCACTTAAGGGACACTGGTTGGATTTAAAATTCTAATATATATTCTTTCTTTTTTACTAACTCTGTTAGGACTCCTGGATTCAATCTCAGCTCCGGGAGGGGAGGGGGGCTCTAGTGGGTTACAGAGGGGTTCTATTAAAGAACATCAGAATGGCCATACTGTGTAAAACCAATGGTCCATCTACTCCAGTATCCTGTCTTTCAAAAATGGCCAATACCAGGTGCTTCAGAGGGAATGAACAGAACAGGTGATCATCAAGATATCCATCCCCTGTCGTTCACTCCCAGCTTCTGGCAAACAGACGCCAGGTACACCATCTCTGCCCATCCTGGCTAATAACCATTGATGGACCCATCCTCCATTAAGTTATCTAGTTCTTATTGGAACCCTGTTATAGTTTTGGCCTTCACAACTTCCCCTGGCAAAGAGTTCCACAGGTTGACTGTGAAGAAATACTTTCTTTTGTTTGTTTTAAATCTGATGCCTATTAATTTCATTCAGTGACCCCAATTCTTGTGTTATGTGATGGAGTAAATAACATTTCCTTTCAATTTTTCTGCAACAGTCATGATTTTATACACCTCTATCATATCCCCCCTTAGTCATCTCTTTTCCAAGCTGAAAAGTTCCAGTCTTTTTAATCTCTCCTCATATGGAAGCTCTTCCATACCCTCAAGCATTTCTGTTGCCCTTTTCTGAACCTTTTCCAAATCCAATATATCTTTTTCAAGATGGGATGACCACATCTGCATGCAGTATTCAATATGTGGGTGTATCAGGGATTTATATAGAAGCAATATGATATTTTCTGTCTTATTATCTATCCCTTTCCTAATGATTCCCAACATTTTGTTTGCTTTTTTGGTTCCCACTGCATATTGAGCAAATGTTTTCAGAGAACTAGTCACAATGACTCCAAGATCTTTCTTGATGGGTAATAGCTTATTTAGATCCCATCATTTTGTATGAATAGTTGAGATTATGTTTTCCAATGTGCCTTACTTGACATTTATCAACATTGAATTTCATCTGTCATTATAAAGAACAGGAGTACTTGTGGCACCTTAGAGACTAACAAATTTATTTGAGCATAAGCTTTCGTGGGCTACAGCCCACTTCTTCGGATGCATGAAATGGAACATATATTGAGGAGATATATATACACATACAGAGAGCACGAAAAGGTGGGAGTTGTCTTACCAACTCTGAGAGGCCAATTAAGTAAGGAAAAAAAACTTTTGAAGTGATAATCAAGATAGCCCAGTACAGTTTGATAAGAAGCATGTCGCCCAGTCACCCAGTTTTGTAACTCTTTACAGTCTGCTGTGGACTTAACTGTCATAAGTAATTTTGCCACCTCACTGTTTACCCCTTTTTCCAAATCATTTATCGATATGTTGAATAGAACTTGTCCCAGAACAGACCCCTGGGGGACACCACTATTTACCCCTCTCTATTCTCACCATTTATTCCTACCCTTTGTTTCCTATCTTTTAACTGGAGTTCCTGACAATGCTTTCAGGATCATCTAACAAACCTTTATTTACTTTAATGACAAGCCTTTAAACGAACTCCTTGCCCCAAAGGCTGTGCTGCTCCCAGCTTCCAAACTTATCACACTCAAGCTGTGTTGCAGTAAAAGCTCCATGTGCACTGTGATTAAACCTCAGGTATGATACTTGGGGATGCTGCCCCCTAAAATGGTGCACCTGGCCTCAGGTCCCCGGATATGTGCTGCCTGAAGTCCCACATTGGAGCACTGCGCAGAGAGTGAATTCAGCAGGCTTGTTGCAGCACAGGGAGACAAAACTCATTGTGAAGACAGCCATCTCCTATGCCAGGATCCAAGCTTCACTTAAGAAATCCAAACTCTCAAGCCCTTAGAGGTGAGAAGAAAACCAAACTTCTCTTCTACTAAGAGTCCTGTATTCCAGTCCTTGTAAAAAGAGTCCTGCAGCCAGCAGGGCAAGGGGGAGAGCCAGCACCCAGGAGCCAGTGGGCAACCCAGCAACTAAACAGAGACCCACAGCAGCCAGAGGTGGAAACACTCCTGAGAGGAGCTGTTAGTCCCTTCCCCATTTCTTTGAGCCCCTTCCAGTGCTTTGCAATATCATGGTATAGGCACATAAAACAGGGGATGATGATCAGGCATGCCTATTTTCCTTCTCCCATAATATGATCACTAACAAGCACTCAGTGACATTAAAACAGAACATATTTATAGTATTATCAGATTGTATTTTGTAGGAACCATCTAATTAACATGCGGCACTCTATGCTATAGGATATTATTGACTTAAATATCTTTAGTAAGAATCAAAAAAGCATTAGGTATTAATGTGAAACAGAATGGCATCTGTACTGATACAAGATAGGATTAAAATTACAAGTGATACCAATCCTCATGCTTCAGGGCATATTCTGATTAACAGCTGGGGAGGGGACAAGAGGAAATACCCCTCCATGATACAATATTGCACAAATGTGTAGGTGTGTTCTCTGGGTCTCTTGTTTGTTTGATTTTTAACTCCTTCACATTTATCATCTGGAATAAGTCTTTAATGGAGACAAGATACTGAATTAGATGGACTGTCGATTGGTATGTTCTAATATGGTTATTCCTATGATTGCCTCTGTCCAGTTCTCCAGAATCTAGTGAGTTTTTCATGTAAAATTTTTAAACTCATCTGTTTAAAGTTTCCTCGGTTTCCTTGCTCACTTCCTTTTGTGCTTAGGGATGTGTGTTACCCACATCTGTGAGTCACTTATATGTACCCAGGTCAAGATTGTCAGAAGTGAGTAAAAGCAGCAGAGAATCCTGTGGCATCTTATAGACTAACAGACGTTTTGGATCATGAGCTTTCGTGAGTGAATACCCTCTTCGTTTCATCTGATGAAGTGGGTATTCACTCACGAAACCTCATGATCCAAAACATCTGTTAGTCTATAAGGTGCCACAGGATTCTCTGCTGCTTTTACAGATTCAGACTAACACGGCTACCCCTCTGATACTTGACAGAAGTGAGTAGTGATTTTGGCTGCCTCACTTTTTGAGTATCCAGCCTGAGACACCTTAAAGGAACCTGATTTCACTGGTGGGTTCTCAGCATTTTCTGAAAGTCAAGTTTGGCATCTGAAATAACTAGTCAAGTTTCAAAATCTGCCCTCTATATATTTAGAATCAGTTTTGTTCTGTACATTCTACTTGTGCCTGAGCTGTCATTCCTAGGGAACTGTGCCTGATTAAGACAGCCCTCCACACTCTTCCTCTGCAAAGACAGAAGCAAACTCACTACTTTTCATGCCTCAATAGAAGCTCTTAGCACTCATTTGTAAGATGGCTCAGTATTTTCTATCTCCTCTGTCTGGATTTATTACAGTGGTGCCGAGAGACCCTACCAAAAGCAGGGCCCCACCGTGTTCAGTGTTGTACACCAGGCCCTGCCCCAAAGAATTTGCTTCCTAAATAGACAAACAAAAGGAAGGAGGAGAAACAGAGAAGTTTGACATGGTCAGACCAGGAGTCTGTAGCAGAGCATGAATAGAACCTTGAGTCCCTCTCCAGTAACCGATACACTAAAACACATGTATTTTAAAAACTTTCACTGGTTTTTAGATTTTTTTTTTAAATTTGTTGCTTATCTCTCTCTTTTTTTTTTTTTGGCTCCCCCTAATTTCCCCCTATTTGTTTCTCTCTCTCCATCTTCAGCCTTCCCAGTTTCTTTATCATTGTTAATGTCGGCTGTTCATCTCTTACGCAGCTTGGCACTACCCTGCTTGGCACGTTAGTACCTATTGCCTTTTTCGCTTGTTTAATATTACTGAAATGATTGCTGTGTGCAGCTTCCCTGACAGCTAAATATTGTACTTTCCCATTTTCCACTGTGAGTTGAATTCCAGCCAATTTCCTTTCACTTGCTTTGTAGCCCTGCATTCTGCTTTCCTAAGGTCCAGTGCTTTTATGTTCCTTCCCTTCCCACAGATACTCATCAACATTCCAAACCTAACATTAGGGTCTGGGGGTACCTGGGGCCTGAGCCAAAACCCATTAAAATCAATGGAAAGGCTCCCATTAGTTTCAGTGGGTTTTACATAAGGCCCTAGATGATTTACATATTTTTGTTTGATCATATCTAACTCAGTGCCAGTTATTAAACCCAGATTAATCCCTGACTTGGCTGGCGGTATAATATAAGGAAGCAAACCTGTACTACCCCCATGAACATGTCCTCCTTAGAGTTTCCACTGTTGTTTTTCTAGTTGGTAGGCCAAATTCTGCCCTCCCAGCCAGTGTAAATCTGGAGTACTCCACTACAGGCAACGGACTATCTCCAGAGTTTATATGGGGGAACTGAGAACAGGATATGGCCCAGTATCTGGTAGCTGAAATCCCCCATGACCACTGAACAGCCCTTTTCAAAAGCCTCCTTTATCTCTACAAATATTTTCTAGTCTCTACAACATAATTCTGTCCAGGCACCATCCAAGCTTCCCCTTTACTGCAGTGTTATCCTTTACCTCGATGCAAGTAGACTCTGCTGTGTCAGCCAGAACGCTCATATTTCTTTCTGTTGACACCATACACTCTTATGCATATTGCTTCCCCTCCTCCTGCTTCATTTTGCTTAGATTCCTTCTGAAAACTCTATACCCATAATTTAGTCTCCCACTCGGTACTTGGTTTAATTAAGTCTGTCACTCAATTTATACAGCACTTCTCTCTTAATGCAAGCTTTAAAAACAGGAATCTGTTATCTGCTCCCATAACACAAGCAGCGTAGAAAACATGTTCAGCTTTCCATTCCATGTTTGTTGTCTCCTTTTGTTGTCTTCACTCCCCACTTTTTCTTGTAGCATTTCTGAATAGCAAACATCCTCCTTTGTACCCCTCCCCTCGCTATTGTTCCTCACCTAGTTTTGTGGGATCAGCACAGCGCTCAGTCACTGAGTCCGTATTAACTGGATGAGCTTGATCCAAAGTCTGTTGTAATCTATGGAAAAGTTCCCATTGACTTCACTGTGGGCCTTGGATCATGCCCGGTGACTATCTTATAATTAAAAGAAAATCACATTTCCCCTCCCTTGTTTAAAGACAAGAACAGTTGCTTGTGATCCCTGGAGTCTGGATCTCTTCTGTCCCCTCCAAACTGCCCTTGCTCATTACAGAAGGTTTTCTGGTTTCAGTATATCCTTCGCTGTCAATGGTTGTCCCTTTCTTTATTGAACGGTTGCTATGTATCGGGTTTTTCATCTCTGGATATTGCCTGGGAAGTGAAGCTCAGCCTGGTTGCTGGTGCATGTGTCCCATTGTTGGTCTTAGTGAGCCTGGCAGGCACTTAGCTGACCAGGAGGTGAAAGATGCAGGTTAGCATTCTCTTCGCACTCTCATTGCTACTCTCATCCTTTCCTTCCAATCTCCTCCTTTCAATAGGTAGGGTCAGAGACAGGGTTTAAAATGGACTCTTAATATAGTGCTAGGTCATGAGCTGACAATGGATTTTCAACAAAATCTAGATTGTCAGTTCTCTGGGGCAAGGACTGTCTCTGGGTTTGTTGGTACAGTGCCTAATACAAAGGGATGATAATATTTCTCTGGGGTCCTCACATGCTACAGCAATAGAAATAATGACATTCTTTAGAACACCATCATTTCCTAACCTGAAGAGAGAGCTTTCTGGCTTTTTAAAAAACGGTTTCATTCTTTATATTTCTTTCCATCTCTCTGCCCCCTCCTTTTTTTTTGCTCTATACCTCTTGTTCTTTTTCCTCCTTTTGCTTTCCTTTCCTCTCTCCCTTTTCTGTCTGTATCCTCCTTCCCCTGGGTTCCCATTTCACTTTCTCTCTCTTCTCTGCTTGCTCTATCTCTGAACCCAGGCCAGATCCACCTCTGTTTATTTATTTTGGCTGCATCTGTGACCCAGCACAATCTGGCCCACTTTAAGTTCATAAGGTGCTAAGAATTAGGAGTCTTTCCCCATCTCTGTTTCTTTCCCATCTCTCTACTTTTCCTTCACAGTAAGGAAAAAAGTAGCAAGCAGCCTTACTATGATGTTGGACCCTTCCATCCCTGCATGCTGCTAACTGTGGTGCTGCCCCTCTCCCCCCAGATCCCACCTGCAGGGGCGGCTCTAGGCACCAGCAAAGCAAGCATGTGCTTGGGGCAGCCCATTTGCAGGGGCAGCAGGGATCCAGAGTGGGAGCTGAGAACCAACAGGTAGTAGTTCCTTGGTTAGCTCCCTGCCTATAGAACCAGCCCTGGAGCAGGGAAAGAACTACATTTCCCAGCATTCCTTTGGCCACTACCAACTGAAAAGGAAGGAGGGGGACCTCATGCGGCAGCGTGTTGTGAGTGGAAGGTTGCACTGTGGATGGTAGGGATACCGTATTTTAACATTCAAAAAACAGGACACTCCACGGGGAGGGAGGGTAGCCCCAGCCTGACACCATCCACTCCTTTTGACTGCCCTCCACAGAAACCCCAACCCATCCAACCCCCCCTGCTCCTTGTCCCCTGATTGCCCCCTCCCGGGACCCCTGCCCTTAACTGCCCTTTGGGACCTCGCCCCATATCTGATTGCCACTGCTCCTTGTCCCCAACTGCCCCCTCCTGAGACCCCACCCAACTTCCCCCTAGAACCTCACCCTCTACCTGTCCCCTGACAAAACCCCTGGGACTCCTATGCCTATCCAACTGCTGCCTGTCCTCTGACTGTCCCCCCGAACCTTGGCCCCATCCAACCCCCCCTGCTCCCTGCCCCTTGACTTGCCTCCCGGGAACCCCCTACCTTCTCAAACCCCCAGCCCTTACCGTGCCACTCAGACCAGCGTGTCTGGCTCCTGGATGGTGGCAGGCTGCCTACAGCGCCCGTACTCCCCGCGGAGCCCACGCCCCCCCCCGCACGACCCACACTGCCTTCAGATTTGAACACCTCAAAATTCAGGAGTGCTCAAGCTCAGTTTGGGCAGCTGTTACTTCATTTCTCCCAAATCAAATATACTGATCCACTGTAACTTGCTGTAGAAAAAGTAGGATAAAATTGAGCAAGAAATGCTTCTCAGTGGTTATTTGGGCTGGGATTGCTATTTTCAACAGCCATTGCCTTTTTGTTTGTTTGTTTGTTTGTTTGTTTAAAAGGAAGACAGTGATACTGCATTGGCAAATTCCCCATAGAAAGAAAGAGTGGAATAAAAGAATAATAAAGGCACCTCAACTTTTCCTCATTTATGTAGGACAGTCTTATAATATGCACGCAGATATCCTCCATCACACAAGCTGAAAATTGTTCCACTTTACTGCAGTTCTGTAACCATATGGGAATCAATCCTGTCTGTGTTCTGTGCACATCTAAAATTCCTGCTGAATGACCTGTCCTAGGAGCGAGTTACCAGTGACCCAGGGGTAAGGGAGTTGAGAGCCCAGGGATGGGGCAGCAGGAGGTGTGGGGGCAATGGTGGGGGGGAAAGGGGTGGCCCAGAGTTGGGGCGGCAGGGGGTGTGAATGTGGGGGCAGAGAGCCCAGGGCTGGGTCAGCAGGGGGTTGCGGCGAGGAACCCAGGGCTAGGACAGGGGGCAGCCAAATTTTTTTTTGCTTGGGGCAGCAAAAAACCTAGATCCGGCCCTGCCCACTTGCATTGTTTGGATCTCTTTTGTACATTGTTGGGCTCCCATGCTCAGATTTGCTAGCTTAATACATGGTTTGGGGTATGTTCTTCCCACTGCTGTATCCATTTGTGGTGGTTTGTGCTGCTTTTTCCTAAATCCTCTTTCTTCTTCCTGCAGGACCCCAGGACCAAAACACAAGCTCAAATTCTCTCCTCCTGACCATTCATGCAATACAAAGTGGTATGACCGGGCCCTAAGTGTCCACCCTAAAATTTGCTTGATGTACAGAAGCTACAAAGTGGCATAATTGTCTCCTCTGCTAACTGCCTCCAGATGCCCTGATGCGGGGAAAGGCTCAAGTGTGCCTGTACTACACCAATTTACAACTGGCATTACGTTCCATCTAAATTAATACAAGAGACCAGAGCTAGCTGACATAAGTTAAAGCAGCCCCTGAGCTGCTCCAATTTATGTCAAGTGCTGGGTTCAGCATAATTGCACTGTGGGAATCAAGTGCTTCTTGCTGGCCCACCTCTTCTGCATTGAGTGTATCTGATGGAATTTGGGCCACAGAAACCTGTTACTAGGTGTGCATCTGCTGGATCCATAGGTGCTGGGACTAGGGGTGCTGGGGTCCTGTTGCACTCCCTGGCTTGAAGTGGTTTCCATCACATACAGGGTCTACCAGAGATGGATGAATGGGGCCGTAACAGCAGCTTCCATTCAGCACTAAAGGGCCTGCTATATGCAGTCTCAATGAGGGGCAATGGCTGGTAAGATAATTTGAGAGTCTTTAAATGATTCTGTTTTGTCAGCAGTTTCCAGCACAGTCAGTGTGGGCACAATAGGAGGTGTGGCATGCTGTGGTTTCCTACTCACCTTTCTGTTGTGTTGTTTTTTTGTAACGTTATTGTTGTATTGCCCTATTTCGGCTGCCTGTTTTCCACATTTGCCCTTGCTCTATTTCTATCATTTATGTGGCCTACACTTTGAAGGCTCAGACAGGCTGTATAAGCCCTATACAGACAGACGGATAGACAATTGTTCACTGCTGCTATGTGTTCCTGTTACTTTGCTGAACAATAGAAGAGGGCTTCCTTGCTGGTCCTTTCACATACAATAATAATACCTAGCATTTCTATAGTGCTTTCAATCTTCAGATCAGTTTAATACTAATGCTCGATACTGCTAGAGTGAGTTGGTCTCCCTGTGTCTGTAACATGCTCCTTTTCCTGACTCTTTGGAGAGGTCAAAGAACATTTGCCCTCTTCAGCTAGGCCTGCCACTGTCCCAAAACACAATCTCCAAACTAGACTTGGTTTGTCATAAATCAAAGAATATTTTATTGGCAATCACTCAGAGGAAGAATCCTTAAACAGGAGAGGTGAAAATAAACTTGCCTATAAAGTTGCTATGGAAAGCATCTCCTGAATGGCACAAACTGCAGAGACAGAATGGAGTCTGGTTTACTTTCCTGGAGAGCACAAGGCTGGTCCTTTGGTGGGTACCTTAGTGGGACGAAGCCCCATCTACCAGTGAGTGTGTGTGAGTGCAGGGTAAGGCTCCATCAGTTTTAAGGCACTGCATGAGTTACTATTCTGCCATTTCACCAGCTGGTTATTTTCCTCAGTGATTTCTGTAGGTAACCAACGAGACAAAGCACCCTCTGGCGAATGTTTTTTCCTCACTCCAGTGTGTGTTGTCTATGAATCCTGGGCTAGCTGCTCAGGGTGTATCTATTTTCCAGTTCACATCAGCACTCCTAGTTTCTCTTATCAGAGTGTAGTTCCTTCTCCTTGGTGCCTGGAGCTAGCAATGTCAAGGTGCAGTTAGTTCCCCCTTTTAGGTGCACATTCTCCACCTCGCAGGGCCTGCAGAGATTATCCCCACTTCACAGGAGACCTGTCAGACTGCAGTTACCACCCTCTATGTGCATACTGGGGTTAGACAGCAGTAGTTTTCTCCCTCTTAACTCGCCCTTCCTCTCCCACCC
The DNA here is from genome assembly GCF_003597395.2 of Chelonoidis abingdonii. Classification (NCBI taxonomy): domain Eukaryota; kingdom Metazoa; phylum Chordata; order Testudines; family Testudinidae; genus Chelonoidis; species Chelonoidis abingdonii. Next base: position 14,029,472 of record NC_133784.1, read on the forward strand.
CATTGGCCCATGGAGAGAAGAAAGGAGAGACTGCAGTTTTCCTCCTCCCCTCTGCGTATGGTGGGGTCGGGCTGCACTAGTTCCCCTTCTCTTGGTGCACACAAGGATTAATCTCCTGTAGCCTTATTTATCTGCGCGGGACTCTCAGCCCGCCCTATTGCACGTTCCTCGCGCAGGGATCTCAGGCAGCAGCCCTCCCCTTTTCGGTGCATGCAGGAAGTTTATCTGGCTGCACTTCTACCCCGCCCCCGTACCTAGGAGCAACAAGGGGTCAGACCCGGCCCCGGCCAGGCTGCGGGAAGCTCTCGGGCTGGTTTCCTCCTCACTATCGCTCCCTCCCTTATGTCCCCCCGCCCCATCCACGGTCATAGGGCTCTCGCCGAGCTGGGGGTGCTCTGGCTGTGACTCGGGGGCGCACGCGAGGGGCTCCCGCGCCCCGGTTACTCCGCTGCGTCTCCTCCTGCTCTGTGCTGGGGCGGGGGGGGGGGGGTCAGGCTGTAGCACCTTCCCCCGCGCAGACAGGCAAGGGTAGGGGCTCGCCTGCTGCAGCCTGCACGCGGCTCGCCCCTCGCCTGCGCCCCCAGGCCCAGCACCGCCCGCTTGCCCCGAGCGCCAGGGCACGGCCCCACCCCGGGGCCGGGCGGAGGCTGAGGGCGGGCGGGCTGGGGGTGTCTCCCAGTAAGATCTCGCGGTGCTGGCGGGGGCTCAGCCTCCTTCTCCTTGGTGAGCGGTGACTGTGCAGGGCGGCGCGGGGAGCCAAGCAGACGTCGGAGGAGGCTGCCTGGAGGACAGGGCGATCCGCCCGCGCCGGCCGGCAGCAGCCCGCGCCTCGCCCAGCCCCATGCCCGAGTGGCGCTGAGCCCAGCCCAGCATGGCCACCACCGCCCCGTGCACCCGCTTCACCGACGACTACCAGCTCTACGAGGAGCTCGGCAAGTACGGAGCCCGCCCGGCCCTGCGCCCCGTGGACCTCCGGCTGAGTCCCTTCCCGCCTGTCTCTCCCCCGGGAGCCCCCGCCCCTCAGCCCTGCCACGAAGCCTCTGCGGCACCTGGGCTGTCCCACTCCACCTTCCTGTGCCGGACAGGGTGCCCCTGAGCTCCTGGGCTCCTCCTGCTGCCCTGGTCCTGGGACGGCAGCTGGCGTCTGCTACACCCGGGTATCCTGCCACTGCCGCCCCTACAGTGGGACCGGGAGGCTCTGCTGCACCCTAGGGCCGCCCTCGTCCCCGTTCTGCACGGGGAGTGGGTGCTGCCGCCCCCCGGGGTTAGTCACATCCCAACCCCAGGTGGAGCTGCAGGTCAGGGTGCCCCCCGTCCTGCATCATGTGCGGCTGTGCACCCCGGGACTGCTTGGGGCTGCTGCACCCTGCTCCCTCAAACCATCCTGGTTATAGCCATAGCCCGGGACACTCACTCCAGCTGTCCCTGCTGTCGCTCTGGCTTCCTCCTGAGATACTCCCCCAGCCCTGCAGAAGGACCAGGTTCTGCGGCTGTATAGGGGATCTCCCCTCCCCAGTTTTGGGATCAGGCACCGCTGGACCCAACTCCCCTGCCCCTAAACGCACACCTAGACCTGCAGTGGGATCTTGTGGGGACATGGAGGTGATGCAGCAGTATACAGGATGGGATCATTGTGTGTTGATGCATCCCTGAGTACTGCTGCATCTTTCCCTCTCCTTCCCTGCACCAGTCTCTGGGCACTGCTGCATCTCTTTGCCCCTTCCCCACACGGATTCCTAGGTGGCTGCTGCAGCCTGTGTCTCAGCACCCAGCCGTGGCCCAAGGAATGATGCTTGTAGTATTTCTCTTTGGTTTATATGGAGTAGTTGGGGGTGGGAGCGGAAGCTGAGTAGGGTTCAGGACTCTGGAGTGTAGGGAGGGGCCTGGTTGTCTAGGGCCAGATCCTCTCTGATGGGTTAAGTTTTCTGTGGGGCTGCTGTGGTGTTCTGGTTTGTTTCTAGTTCCAGTGTACAGACTTCTCTCGGGACTGGTGGGACCTAGTTCCCCACTCAGAGGCTTGGATACTTCCCTGTCAACTTCCCCGTATTCACCCTTCTGACCTTCCTGAGTTTTTCTTCCATCAAGCCCGTTCTCTTGTCTCTCTACACACCATTTTTTGTTTTGGGACCACTTTCCAAGTTTTCCTTCTTCCCCACAACCTCTTAGGGCTTGGGCTGTCTTTCCTTACACCCTTTTTTCTTATGCCATCTCCCTTTTCTTCTAAGAATCCTTCCCCTTTCTGTTCTGCCACTCACTGCACTTCTCCTTACAGCCTGTTGAGCAATAATAATTCAGATTTATAAAATGTTAACTTACAAACAAGAATTAGCCTGCCAGCCCCCTTGGGAAGAGGTATTTCTTCCTAGTTCACAGATAAAGAAATTAGTGTAGCAGAGTTAATGTCTTGTTCAAAGTGCTGCAGTGATTCACTGGCCCAGCTGGGACAAGAACCTAGGAGAATTGATTCCTAGTTGTCTTCTCCAGCCACTAGACCATTACGGGATGGACTTCCTGGCGATGTTTCCAACCTTCTAGGCTACTCCTCTTTCATTCTTCAGCCTCTGTATGTTATGTCTGCACTCTTCTCCCCTCCCCTCCATGGTGCACTGTTTGTACTTTCCTGCTTAAGGCCCCTAGGAGGCCTCAGCCAAGCTCTGGTGTATACACTTTTCCTCTGGCGTTATTTGCTGACTTGACATGTCCAAGTTGAGGGTGGAAATTGTTCCTGTTGCATTATTATTTTCAGTTTCACAGCCCCCGCTCTCTTTCTTCTAGGGGAGCCTTTTCTGTGGTCCGCCGATGTGTGAAGAAAAATTCATCCCAGGAATATGCTGCAAAAATCATCAACACCAAAAAGCTGTCAGCCCGAGGTTAGTATCCAGATCTGTCCTTCATCCCATCGCCTTTCTCTACGAACAGGAGAAACATGATTGGAATTTTAGTTGCAACAAGTTTATGGGTTTTGTAGGTGGTTGTCTTGTAGTATGAAGTAATAAGTAGTGATGCAAATGGTAGCCTGAAGGATTGTTGCAGGGATCCCAACTTCTGGGAGTACTTCATGTCATCTTTTCTCTTTTTGAGGACCTACTATATACCCTCAATGAGCCAGCATTGCTAGAGGTCTTCTGTGCTTTTGGGTATAGTCTTGCTGGATAAAGGATCTTTCTAGTTTCAGGATGTTGTCATAGGTGGTGTATTCCTCTTGTAGCTAATCCTATGTCTGATGTGTTCATATTTGAACTTGATGGAAGAGGTCTCTATAGCTTCTGAAAGAAGCAAATTAAATTTCTGTTGTTCTCTGCTGCCACCTAACTCCCAAAGCCTCTCTTCAAAACCTGTATGTGTCAGCTGAACTCAGAATAGTGGGACAGGAAGGAACAGAGAATCTGTCATCTCGAATTTATTTGCTGAACTTTTCTTGTGATTTGCCCTGGTTTATTTCACAAGGCAGGCTCTATATGCATGGAGTGTGAGGTGGCTTCCACTGTGGAGGGACATGGGCAGGAGCTGAAATCGATGGGGAAAAAACCTGAATTGGATTGCAGCAGGAGGAACTATAAAGAGAGATGTAACTGCCTGAGATCTCAGAGGGAATGAATGTGGAAAAGGAGCTAAGAGAAGACTTACTGCACTTAGGCTATTCCGTTTTGACAGAAGTGACAAATGCTATGTTCCTGATGAGCTAGATGATCAGCCAGAGGCTGAGAACCAGGTAGTATATGACCAGCAACTGAAAGGGTGACACCAGAGCGGCAGAAGTTGGTGACAGATAATTTTGATGAGCACTTTGGTAGCAATGAGCATAGCTCAGGCTGTCTGACTCGTAAAAAAGAGAAAAGGATGGTATACTATCTTCCTAGTGCCAGGGCGTGAAATGTGATGACAAGAGCAAAGCATAGCCTGCAGAGTAGCAGTGAATGTTCACCTAGTGTAGTTCATGTGAAAGCTAATGACAGGTTCAAAGGGAGAATGAGTGGCTCAAGAATGACTTTAGAACCCTGGGAAGAGTGCTGCAGACCGAGGTCAACATAGGTGGTGATTTGTCTTTCTAGTAACTAGTGCGAGTAAAGTCAAGAGTGACACTGGAGACCAGTCAATGGATCTGTGGATGGTTTAGAAGGGAAAGGCTGTTGATGTACAAGACAGGTGCCAGTACTCCATAAAATCTCCACTGAAGCACAAGGGGTCCCAGTTCTGTGGGTTCAAAACTGGCAGGGCTAGTTACAGAGGCTTTACACTGACTAGGAAATGGGTAATTGGGAGCATTTGCTTAATGAAGGGAGAATATGATGTAGTGGACACAACTGAAACCTGATAATTCAGAGAACCATCCTGTCAGCATTAGGGGTACAATCCTCTTTGTATGAGGGATGGGGTAATACTCTAAAGTAACAAAACCAGCGAGAAACAATTTCCCCATTAATGGAGTGGTAGCAAAATAATCTGGTACGGTTGCAAGAAATGGCTATGTGGGGCTAGAGGAAAATAAAAACAACAATTCCTAAACCAGTTACCATGAAGTCCAAAATCTCCAGATAATGTGGTCGTGTAGGATTTCAAGCACTCAGAGAGTGGTTGGTTACAAATACAAAAAGTGTGGAACATCATCACTTCTCAGATTAATTAAAGGACACACATTTGAGCCAGGAAGTAGGGAATCCAGCCAGAGGAGAAATTCTTCTTGATCTACTTCATACCAGTAGGGAGTTCTTGATTGAAAACATAAGTGGAGTAGGACACTTCCGTGCTAATAACTGTGAGCTCTCTTAATTCAAGGTATTGATGAATAGATTCATAGAACACAGCTGTCCAAAGGTATCTGATTTGGAGAGATCAAGTGTGGGGGGAATTATGAAACTGACTGAAAGAGAGAACTATTGGGAGGAGGAGGTAGTGACTGATCAGGTTTCTTGAGGTCCCACTGAAATATCTGATGGCCACAAGGAACTTTGTGTTGGAAATTAAGTGAGGAAAGACAAGGCAACAAAGAGTTAATGATAGTCAAAACGGTTGGTGGGAATAGGGGCTCAGATACGGTGGGGCTGGGAGCCATGTAAGAACCTAGATGGATAAACACTGTAAAGACTCTTCAAAGTAGAAATATTAGAGAGATGTTAGGGCTGTTAGCCGATGATAGAGATGAAATCAACAACTGTAAAACGGTGGAGCTGATGAGCAGTTTTTTAAAAAGCTGTTTGTTATGGCAGCAGGACCGTGAGATGAATTCTGCAATAGCTTGGGTTTACCGTGCCTGCTGCTCCTCATTCCCATGTTAGCTCTCACCTCACTGGGAGCGCCCACCCATCTGGCTTCTGCACATATTATGGTATCCTCCCATTGCCCCACTTCCAACATCCTCCTCAGACTTCTGTAAGGTGTTTGACTTGGTCCCACACAACACTTTAATTAAAAAAACTCTAATGATATGAAATTAACATGGTACATGTTAAATAGATTAAAAACTGGATAACTGATAGGTTTCTAAATGTAACTGTAAATGGGGACGCCTCATTGAGTGGGTGTGTTTTTCGAGTGGGGTCTTGCAGGGATCTGTTCTTGGCCATATGCTATTTAATATTTTTTTTTATCAGTCATGTGGAAGAAAACCTAACATCACTGATGAAGTTTGTCGACAACACAAAGATTAGAAGAGTGGTAAATAATGAAAAGGACGAGTCACCGATACAGAGCGATCTGGATTGCTTGGAAAGCTGGGTGCAAGCAAACAGTGTTGGTTTTAATATGGTTAAAAGCAAATGTATAAGGGTAGGACCAAAGAATGCAGACCATGCTTATAGAATGGGGCACTCTATCCAGGGAAGCAGTCGCTCTGAAAAAGATTTGGGGGTCATGGTGAATAATCCCAGTGCGATGCTGTGCCCAAAAAAGAGGGTTGCAAGGTGTCAGCCCTGCCAGGAGTGGGGCCGACAGCCTGAGTCCCTGTTAAATTAAATTACCCCCTCTTGTTTTTAATTGATAAGGGGGGTTGCACACAGAGGCTTGCTGTATGAAAAGGGTCACCAATACAAAAAGTTTGAGAACCACTGAGTGCTAATGTGATCCTGCGATGCAGAAATGGGAATCTTGAGCAGGAGCAGAGAGATTATTGTATCTCTGTATTTGGCAGTGGTGAGGTCGCTGCTGGAATAGTGTTAAGTTCTGGTGCCCACAATTCCAGGGCATTGATAAATTGGAGAGTTTTCAGAAAAGAGCCACAAGCATGAATAAAGGATTAGAAAACTTTCCTTATAGTGATAGTGACAGACTCAAGGAGATCAAGCTATTTAGCTTAACAAAGAGAAAGCTAAAAGGTGATTTGACAACAATCTATAAGTAACTACATGGGGAACAAATATTTGATAGTGGGTGTTTCCATCTAGCAGAGGAGGTATAACATGATCCAGTGGCTGGAAATTGAAGCCATGCAAATTCAGTCTGAAAATAATGTACATGTTTTTTACAATGAGGGTAATTAACCATTGGCACAATTTCCCAAGGGGCGTGGTAGATTCTCCATCACTGACAATTTTTAAATCGAGTTTAGATGTTTCTCTAAAAGATCTGCTCTGGGAATGGTCCCTTCTGGCCTTGGAATCTTAGACATTTGCTTAGCTCCTGCCTTCCCCACAGGTCAGCCCACACCTTCTGACCTGCCTCTTGCACTGGAGGAGGGCCCCCTTTGGCTTGGCTTCTGCATTTCAGAGCTCTCATATGCATTGCTAAATTGAACATTTAAAACCTGCTTCTAGAGGATTTGAACCTGTGTTTTTTCCCAGAGTAGTTACTACTGCTTCAACCAGAGGTGCCACACCACTGGCTAGGAATATAACCTATGCCCCCTTCACAGCGGTTGACCTGCTAGCATGCTTCCCCTGAGTACAATCATAGAATATTAGGGTTGGAAGAGACCTTAGGAGGTCATCTAGTCCAACCCCCTGCTCAAAGCAGGACCAACACCAACTAAATCATCCCAGCCAGGGCTTTGTCAAGTTGGGCCTTAAAAATCTCTATGGATGGAGATTCCACCACTTCCCTAGGTAACCCATTCCAGTGCTTCACCACCCTCCTAGTGAAATAGTGTTTCCTTATATCCAACCTAGACCTCCCTCACTGCAACTTGAGACCATTGCTCCTTGTTCTCTCATCTGCCATCACTGAGAACAGCTGAGCTCCATCCCAGGGCTTACTAAGGTCAAGGAGATCTGACCTGCTTCCACTCTGGCTTTGTGGGAAGAGGTACTTCCAAAGAAGTCTTCCTCAAGAAAAGAAAAGCAGTGGGGTGTGACTGACTTGGAAGTGATGGAGATCATGATGTGTAGCTGAAAAGCAGGGAAGGGAATGCTTAGGGAAAATTAAATGTAATATGAGAGAAATCTGTGAATCCTAATGCCTCTGTTAATGAGCTTAATGAACTGCAAACTGTTGTTTCTTTCTCTTGAAAGTCCCGAACTGAAGGGGAACAGGATGGTTAGAAATAACCCTATGTGGCATTCATACAGTGTTTCCCAACCTAAAAGCGTAGAAAGCAAATACTGTCCTGATTTTTATTTTAAAAAGGGAAGTCCTGGTAATCGCGGTCAAATAAACTCATCCCTTTATAAATTAATGAGACAAATATAAAGGGCAGATCTGTAAGGACCTCACACAACTCTAAACCAACTTCCTGGCATTATAAAGAATGAACATTGTCAGATTAATCTGATCTAAATGCAGAATCAGTGGACGCTTTTGACATCATAGTTGGACTTCATTAAGCTACTTGGTATTTGTGTTACAGTGGAGTCGATGAGGCAGGGCCTACTGTGCTAAGCACCGTATAGACGCATAACAGAATGCCAGTCCCTCCCCCACACGGCTTGCAGTTAAAGTCAGGGGTTCTCAAACTGGGAGTCAGGGGGTTGTGAGGTTATTATGTGGGGGATTGCGAGCTGTCACTATCTCCAAATCATGCTTCGCCTCCAGCATTTATAATAGTGTTAAATATAAAAAAATGTCTTTTTCCTTTACAAGAGGGGGTTCACACTCATAGGCTTGCTGTGTGAAAGGGATCACCAGTACAAAAGTTTGAGAACCATTGGTCTAAGTACAAGACAGTAGCCAATGCTGGGAGGGGGATACAGTGCTTCAGCCACCTGAAATTCAGGTCCGCTTGGATACAGTCTCACATGTCCTGAGAACTGGCTGGAAGGACTAAAGGATAACGATAAACAGCCATGTCTTGACTCGTGGGGAGGTGTCTTGCTGAGGCTGCCGGGATAGTTGTTAGTCTTTATTTTGACTTTAGATGTGTAGAGTGGCTTGGAAGATACCTGTGAAGTAGGAGTGAGTGAATTGCTTAAGGTGAGCCAATGGGTCTGACTAGCAGTAATCGCTTCAGAGGAAAGAACCAAGGAAAATTTAATCTGACTATTGGAGGGAGGTGGAGATACAGATTATTCTGTAGGGAATCCATCTCCTGAAGGAAACGATGGAAACCCCATCAATAGCGTCTTTTCAGAGTATGCTGCACAGATTCCTCCAGAATAAATGGTATGAAACAGTCTTGCATTGGCCCCAACTGTTCTCTTGACTGGCAGGGAGGTATCTGGAGCAGTTCCCGCACAGTAATGGGAGGCAGGAGAGGATTTTCTGCTGTTGACCTTTGCCCCTGTTGCATTTGCTGCTGAATCTTTGGAAGGTAATGTCCCCAAGGACATAATGAAGGGGGCAGCAGGCTGCCCTTTGCATGAAAATGTTTCTTTTAGGCCTGATCTTTGTTTCTGAATCAGTACCTATAATAGGGTAAATGTCCTTTTTGAGATGTGAGGTGGCACCTCACTGGGTGCTGGAGCTGAAACTTAGCCTGTGGTTTGTTGCCAGGATGTGGCGCTTGTGGGGTTCAAAGCAGCAGCAGTTTTGCAACTCTTGATAAGGCTCCCCGGAGAGTCCTGGCAGTCACGCCTGCTCTCTCTCTCCTGCCCTCCTGCCATTAGAAACAGGAGATGATTCTCACCCTGACTGGGGGAGGAGATTCTCTGCTGCACCCAGGCTTGTAGTCTGCCTCATTTGTTGCTCCTGGGTGTGCTAAAGAGGCAGTCTGACAGTTGTCCCTCTTGGGGGTCTGAATGGTAGGAGGGCTGGGATGGCTCATCACCCATGGATTGAGTCCTGCTCCCTGTAGCTCAGTCGCAGAAGGGGCTCAGTTCCATGAGGGCTGTGGGTGGTGGTTCACAGTAGCAGCTTCCTGGCCTCCAAAGGCTCCAGTACCAAGTAAGTGCAGTATGTGTATGTGTGTGTGCTGACCTGCAGTCGAACGTGGACTACTTTAAATCTCAGTCTGGCAATCGTGAGAGCAGCCGAGGCTCCTCTGTAGCTACAGCACATCCAGCTGAATTGGGTGCAGGCAGCAGTGGTGCACTGCAGCCCAGTGCGTAGGCTTCTCATTAAGGCGAGGAGAGCCCACACCACCACTTGCAGGAGCCTGAAGCACAGATTCTGGGGTGTGTACAAGTGCCTGTGTGTGTTTCCTTGCAGAGACACTGCATCAGACCCTGCCTGTCAGGCTGCACTTGGGACGTCAGGGTGTGTTAGATGATGGAATCTGGTGGTCTGGGCAGGGAGTAAAACAGCTCTTCTGTCAGGGTGGGCCTTGCTGCTAGCTTCTCCCATCCCGGCCCCTTCCTCCTCCTCTGTTAGCTATCTGAACTGCGTGTGTAGGGAGTATGTGAGAAATCGACTGCAATGAAAACTTGGGATTGTTGCTGTCAGTGTGTATGTGAGGGACACTGTAGAGGTTTCTGGGTCACTCACTTATTATCTGGTGTGGATAATGTTCAAACATAAGGAGTAGGGTGGGGTGGGGTTAATAAGGTCGGGGGGGCTGAAAAATATTTCAAGGGCCCATCTTCTCCATTAAATGTATCAATTACCACTGGCTGGACTCCTCCAGTTTAATACACGTGTGGAGCAAGAAAATAAGAAGCTGGGGGGAACGGGGGAGTATTAATCCGCTGATGTCATAAACTGCAGACTTGCACCTCATGCTAGCTGTCTTTCTCTCTGCCTCTCCCTCCTCCCGCCGTTTGTGCTCACCTCTTCATCTTGCAGTGTCACTTATAGTACACTTTTTTAAATCATGATTATCACTGCAGGAAACTTACCTGGAGAAGTGAGTTGTGCATGTATATGTGAGTGAGAGAGAGAGAGACAGACCGACCCTGACCTTGGAGAAGAGATGGGGGAAGGGACTAATGGCTGCATTTCACTTTCACCAACAGCATTAATTGCTTTGAGTGTGGCAGGACAGCCAGCAGTGGGGAGTACGGCTTGTGCTGTGGTTTGCAATGGCCGGAAGCTGGCTGCCTGTTGCCTTACGTGGGTTTCAGTGCAATGGCCAGGGTTATCCCAGGTTGCCTCTCGGTTTACGCTGTATATTTTATAAAGGAGCTGGAGCAGGGCAGGCAGGATTTCAGCTCACTGTATGTCTGTCCTCTCTGGTCCCATGAGGTGTTAAATTACCAGCATTAACAATGGGGAGGGGGAAGGGAGAAGTGGCAGGCACACATATTGAACAGGAGTTCCTGGTGTGGGCGTGTGGCCTCTGCGAGGTCTGGGAAGAGGGGCTGGAGTTTTTTCCTTTCCTGTTTTTAACACTGGGTTTGTGCATGGCCCAGATGTGATGAGACTAATTCCTGCTGGTGTCCCAGAGGTCCTGGGCTCTGCAGCACTAATCCTGTTGAGGAGCCCGGTCTGACGCATGTCCTGGTGTTCCTCAGGCTCAGCAGGTGAGGGTGGGGGTTTTGGAGCATACTGTGGATTCTTGGAACAGGGAGCATTAGCTGTGCTTCTTGTGTGAAAGAGGCTGTGCAAAATCAAGTTGCACATAGTGGTTGTATTGAATTTGGGGGAGTGTGGAAATTTTCCTGCTGTGGATGGATTTAATCTCCCTCTCTGGATATAGCTAAAACCATCCCTGCCAGAGAGAACGCTTATCCCTGGATCATAGAGACACTTCTGAAGAGGGAATTTTTTTCCTCATCTACCAAATGGCAGGTTGTTATCGCAGACCTTCTCAAGGAAGGATTGTGCGAGCCTCCTCCCCTCCCCCACAGGATTTTATTTCCCCAACCCCTGCAAATTGCAAGATTAAAGCACTGGCTGTGGGTATTATTACGTATGCAATAACTTGTCAAAGACACTCTATAAAAAGGGGAACATACAAATATAAAACCTAGGTTAATTTTGTCCATTTCCCCCCGCCCCCTCCAGCCCCTTCACCTGCCCACTGTCTGCTTAGGTATCTTCCCCCTGTCTCAGCATCTCATGGTTGTTGCACATTGTGGGTTTTTCCTTGTGTAAACATTGTCAGTGTGCACACCTCACCTCTTGAAGTCTGAGGGAGAGTTAACTAACCAAACATTTTAATGACCATTTGTAAGCTGTAAAAGGAAGAGAGGACACAGGAGTGAGCTAAAACAGCTGGTTTTCAGAGCAGCCTGTGGCTGGGAACTGCTGGCCACAGAGGTGCTTGGGCGCAGGGAAGGTACTAGCATGGGAAGGTAATGTGGGATATTGTAGGAAGCAATTTGCTGCCCTTTCCTGGTTCTGCCTACTTGCAAAGCAGCTGGCTGTGGAAGGTAGGAGGGAAGAGAAGCAGCTAGAATGAACAGGTTTGTGATCTGCGAACACACTTGCTCCCTGGAGTTTCTGCCTATGGAAGGAGCGAGGAAGTGTAACTCTGCAAGTCGTACAACTCTTGTTCCTGCCAGCCATTGCCACAACACACTTAATGCTTCAGGCTATGGGGTTCTGTGAGACAGGTTGACCTCAGATTCTCTTCCATCCCTTCTTAAATTAAATCTCTGTTGAAATACCGCCTCATACTGCAGTAATGGCTCCCCCAACTCTCTAGTATCATTGCTTATATGCTCATTGAATATTGCAGTAGAGTATTTCCTAGGAAAAGAAGTTGGTAGAGTGGAAAATCTTCAGCAATAAGCATCTTGACTATTGAAAGACTAGTAGGGCATGAACTTCGAGTCCTTCCTGAGGGAATTGCTGGTCCCTAGTTGTGCGGTTTTGTGCTCTGGTGGCTTTTTGCACCTGTTACCTCAGGATTCAGTCCTAGCTCCTACTTGGACACCAAGATCCTCGTTGGGTGAGTGTTCAGCGTGTCCATCAGTGGCAGATAATTTAATAGTAAAGTAATAGAACAGATTGTTAAGATCAAACGTGTGCCTTTTTAAAATAGATGCTCCCCCCCACCCTATCTGATTATGTTGCAGAGCTGCTGTTATGTGTAATTCTGAAGTAGGGGGAAGCTGGTGGCTGGTGCACATGGCTGGCTCCAGAGAACTGCAAGCATAATTTAGTGCTGTTTGGAGAGCTGATTAATGTTGGATATAGTCTGCCAGATCTAGCCTGTTTTGTTACCAGGGGGGCAGGAAGTTAAGAAATGCCTGTGGCTCGCTGTGTATGCTTGAAACTCTCTGTTCTAGCTCACACTGGCAGGGTAGAGTCAGGAGGAGAATTCTCTCTCTCTGAGATGGAAGTTGAGTAAATACGCTGACCTTTTGAGGAACCTGTGTGTTCATGTGCCCAGGTGTGATACTGGAGCCTCAGCATTTGTGTGTTAAGCTCTTGAGAGCTGGAGCTACCAGTGTCCTATGTAATGAGCCTGTTGTTTTGATGTCTCAGTACCAGGTTCCTGCTCTGGGGGTAAGTCCTGTTCCCGGCACGCACTGTGGTTTAAGGCCTTGTCTGAATTGGGGCAGGAATCATACTATCAAGGACCATGCACCAATCCGATTGTTGTGCTCCATTTCACTGGTCAGCAAGGCTACTGGTCTCTTTCTGAGAATCCTGCTAAAATGTGCTGTAGGCCAGCCCCTCTTCACTGTTCCACGTCCTTTCAAGCAGAGTTGCAACACAGCTCTTCAGATACACAACCCTTTCTGCACTGATAAGCCCTGGGAGCAAAACCCACAGTTAAAATGCTGCTATTGCTAGCATGGTATCATGCTTGGGGCCAAAGGCCTTGTCTACAGTGCAGTTTTGTTGACAAAAGTCAGGGTTTGTTGACAAAACAGTGGAGGTGCACGTACTGAAATGGTCCTCCCACTGGTGCAACTCCCCTGCTATGCCGACAGTAAAACTGTCTCAGCGAGGCGCTGCAGTGTCTGTGCAGTAATTAACATGGTGGTTGCAAGTTGGCCTATGTTAGGTCGACTTATCTTTGCAGTGTACAAATGGAAGTTCTGGTCTGTTGGGGAAGGAGTGGGTGGGGGGTTGGAATGAGGACCTAGTTCCCTGAACAAAAGTGGGGAATGGTGGCTGGACAGACTGGCTCAGCGGTGGGCATTGATTGAGTTTGGGCATAGGGGTTCAGGCAATAAGTGCCAAAGAGGTTTAGGGATGGCATTGAACCTGCAGTCGTGGAACTGTTGGATTAGCATTTGGGGGTATTGCCGTGATGGGGGGTGAGGAGAGGGATTGACAGATTTACCAGATGCCTGCCAACCATAGGATTCAAGCTACTCCCTGGAGGGAAGGGGATCTGCCAGCAAAGCCAAGAAGGAGCGCTGCTTTGAGAAGCCCAGCTGCCCTACGCTTCAGCTGCTGGAATTCCTAGCCAGGTGCTGTCTCTGGACTCCATGTGTGAGCTCCATTTGCTAGATCTGGCCCTGGAGAGTTGGGGTCTCACAGACTTCAAGTTCTACTTGCTCCTTAGCTGCAGAAGAGTCTCCTTTCCCAGAACCTTTTGGGTGTGGCAAGTTTGCAGTGAGGAGGGGGGGAGAGAGAGGTCTCTGCTACTCTTCTCCTCTCAGCCTCTTTGCTTTGGGGTGTGTGTGTGGGGGGGTCCTTTCGCCTCCCCACTAGAATAGCTCCAGTTGCCTACCTTGTACTCCTGCTAGGAAATTGGTGTGATTCTTGAGTTTCGCTGGTGCCCACAGGCTTCAGAATAGCAGGCACAAAGCTGACTAGCTTGGCAAAGCTCTGAGCAGCAGCTGAGGTAGTAGCTTGAACTGTCTGCCTGCAGACTGGGAAGGTGATGCTGCATCAGCTTAAACCCAGTTTGTCCCCAAAAGGCTTTCTTCACAATACAAGCTAGAAACTTACTTCACTTTTTAAATGAGAGCATGAACGTTTTCTATAGAAACTGTGGCACAGGTCTCTCCGTCTCTTTAGGGTGTCCTGACTTGAGGATGAGAATCAAAAAGTTCAGAGACCTTCTGGTGAGAGCTAGGGACATGGGGGAAAGGGTCAGGGGAACATTGCCCCCCCCCCCCACACCTCCATTTCTCTTTCTGGAAGATGCAGGGGAGCTGATGCTTTCAGTCCTTAGTAATGTACTGTCCTGTGGAGGCTGCCCTGGACTGGTAGAGCAGGAGGTGTTGTTTGCCTCTCTTACTCCAACCCCCTTCTAGCTCTGGTTGGTAGTATGGGGGTTCTTGACAGGTATTCCTGGTGGAGGGGGAGGAATCATTGCGTGGAGATGGTGGCTGTTATGGAGGGCAGGGTTCTCCCAATCCCAGGGGATCGCTGAGAAAAAGGGAAGCAGCTGTTCAACACCCCTGGGTAGAGTCAGAGGTACTGGATGGGGTGGGGAGTGAAGAGAGATGTTCTTAAAGATAACCTGAGAAAGCACTTGTTCCCCCTCCCCTCCCAGGTGGGGCTGAGTACACTGTACTCCAAGGAGAGGAGTTTTCCCTGATGGGTCTCATGCAGAGGAGCCTGGATTATTTCCTGTCACTGCAGTTCTGTTTTTAATGCACCTTACATTCCAGAGGGGTTTGCAATGGGCGGCTGAGCTTCTAATTGAGGGATCTCCTTAACTGTGTGGCAGAATGTGGTGTGAGTGTAAAGTTCTCCCTCCTCACAGAGATGATGTGTGTGTTCAACCTTCTGGCTCGCTTGCTGCCTGAGACTTGATGTCATGCTCCTGATCTGCAGTCACACTTCATACTTCAGAAGGGGTGGTTGTTCTGAGCCATCTTTGCTGGGATGTGCCAGTTAGATGCAGGTCGCAAATAGCATGGATCCCTTGGAAGCTCTCCTGGGGAAAGCAGTTTGTTAAACCTTCTCTTGCATTGGTCTCCAGTGCTTGCCAAACATGTTTTAGCATTTCTGTACAACACTGAAAATTCTAGCACAATTTTCACTGCTGGAGAGCGCTGGCCTTCCTTGCCCCCAACATATGTTTGAACTAGGTTTTCAGCTACTGTGGGCAGTGTCAGCTGAGTCCAGTGCTAGTTCTAACACATGGGTCACCCTGTGTGTGGGGTCTGCTGTGCATTGTTAGTCTGGAATAACTGAGCCGACCCTCTCCTCCACCTGCTCAGAACAACAGCATTCATCATATCTGGGGGAGGAGCGTGGCAGCCACTTTTGACACCCATGGTCAAATACTGCTGATTAGGTGATTCTGATCACTGGTCACATCATGAGCGGCTGCAAAGCAGGTGACCTAGTTTTCTGGACCCATGTTGCCTCCTTAGCACTTTGTATTTGTCTGGTACGCTTAACTTGGGCTGGTGCCTTTACCATGCAATAGGCTGCTTATCTACAGCACCAGATAAATGTGGAGTGATTTCTAGGCTTGCAGATGACTTGTTTCATAACTTCCTCTGTCGCCTTTGAGCTTGTGGCTGAATACCTCCGCTTTGGAAGTTCACTTGTCTGTACAGAATTTTTCTCGCCCTGTGTTGGCACTAAATTCAAGCGTCATCCACACCTTTAACTTCTCTGGAGAGAGGGAGGGTCCTGACTTGGAGAGGGACTGAGTGGGGAGCAGAATTGAATGATTAGAACATGGGAGTTTGCCTTCCTTCTGCATCTCTGACTTCCTGGTTGCTGCTTTGCAGTGACTTGGAGCTCTCTGCTGACTTGTCTGTCTGCTGGCACCTAAATAAATGAATTTGCGTACTAGTGAAGAGTTCCTTGCGGCCTTTGATCTAGCCCAGATGGGTTTCTTCCAGTTCAGGGATGAAATGAAGCAGTGTGGCAGAAACTCAAGAGTCACTGGATGCTGTGCGTCTGGTTCCCCCTCTTGCTTAAGAAAAACGGGTGACTGTGCAGAGTTCAGTGGGATTAAACCAGTGCAAAGCCATGTGGGAGGAGGTTCAGGCCCTAAATGTCTGTATAGGAAAGTGCCACTCTCTCCAGAGTGGGGTGGGGGCTCCCTTGGTGGAGTGGCACATTCTGGACTGAACAAATGTGGAGCATGAGTTTTCTGAGTGAGAGTGTGGGTCCCTCTAGGTGGTCGTGCGTCCCTGGTAAGCCAGTAGCTTTTACCATCTCCTCTATCAAGCTAGTGGTTGATACGTAATTCCCTCAGCCAAGCCTGGCTTGAGTTCATTCGATGGGAGAGTGCTCCTTGGGCCTGAAATGAGCTCACTTGGTTGGAGGTGTGTGTATCTAGTTAAGTGCTTCAGGACCCTTTGCGTGAAGTGGCAGTGGGCTTGAGGCAGAGGTTGAAGTCCTGGAACAAACAAGTCACTGTGCTTATTCAAGAGATGCAGCCCACATATCTGCATCTGTTTCTGAATAGCTCTGTGCCCTGCAGTCTCAGTTGCAGTGTGTCCACTTTAAGAGGGTTCATCTGCAATGCAGCTGTTAGTATGGAAGCTCTGTAAATCAAGAGGGAGCGAGCACAAGCGAGTCCAGCGCTTGCAGTTGTGGTTGGGACCTTGTCGTGGCAGAAGGAAACTCCTTTGGAGAGGCTTTCTGTGTGAGTGAATAGGGAGGGAAGGAAGGAGGGGTACAAAGATGCAGATAATAGAAGCCTCCTTTAGTGCTTCTGTGTGCACCAGCTGCTCAGGGGCTGCATGAAAAGCACAATGGACAACAGCGATGGAACTAGAAAATCCTGTCACATTTCTCCCCCCACCCCACCCCCAGCCTAACCAGGTGTTTGCTTTGAATTGACATGTCCTGCTGTCTTTATTGCCTGCCTGCCCCCACCCCCTTCTCACACAGGATGTCCTGTTACAACAAAGGGCCTGGGAGCTTCCGTGTGGAACTGTGATCCCAAATTTGGCAATCAGGCTGGGCTGTGTTGCTCTAATCTCTCCATCTGCTCCACCACACGCTGCACAGTCTGGCCGGAGAGTGGGTTGCTGCTGAAGTGGGGACTGTGCTAGGGACCTGTCAGGCAGGATTGAGGTGCTGCTGCTGTGCAGGAGCTCTGGGGTGGGAATTGTGTGTCCAGCGAGCAGGGTGCTGCTGAGGGCTCCTGGGGAATGGGGTGGGTAGGGCACGGCTGTAGCATGGTAGCTGTGAGGGCTGCACATCCAGTGGGCAGGATGCAGTGGCTACAAGGAGCTCTTGGGACCTCAGCCCAACAGGCAGGGCACTCGTCTGGTGCACTCAGTATTCAGTTTCCTACTTAATTCCTTTCCCCATTTGGCGCACACAAGCAACTGAGTCATTGAAAGACTTTGCCCAGGGGATCAGTGTGGGCTGGTATCACATTCAGAGTGAACTTCCTGGTCTTCCAGCTGGAGGCTGGCTGCCTTGCATGTTCAAGGAGGAAAGTGCTCCATGGTTTCTGGAGTCAAGGGTGTGTCAGTTCAGAGCATCTGCACCTGTATTCCCCCTCCGTGTCCACCAAGGGGACCCACCCTCAGGCTTCTGGCTCTCCAGCTGTTCTCTCCAGGGTGGAGACAGGTGTGTCTCTCTCTCCCGATCAGGGTATTTCCAGGCTGCACAGCTCCCTGTCTACCTGATTATGTAGTAAGCCAGACTGCATAAACAGGCCAATGTCTGCACTTTGCTTTTTCTCCAAAGTTTGTGAACAGTGTGCTGCTACAGGTACCACCCAGCTCTTTCTAGGCAAGCACTTACTCTTAAGGTGAAAGCATCACAGAGAAACCATGTTAAAAGAACCTATGTTTGTGCTAACAAGCTTACCAGAGGTCACCCCAACTCCAGCCTCAGGCTCTCGTAGGTGTCAGTCCTTCAAAACCCACAGCTGGGTTTTTCCCCAGGTTGCATCCGACGAAGTGGGTATTCACCCACGAAAGCTCATGCTCCAATACGTCTGTTAGTCTATAAGGTGCCACAGGACTCTTTGCTGTTTTTACAGATGCAGACTAACACGGCTGCCCCTCTGATACTTGACCCCAGGTTACCAGTTCATCATTATCTAGTTTCAGAACCAGAACCACTGTGAATAGCTCAGTCATTCCTTTTTCAGCTTTGGCCTTAGATCTTGGCCTCAGGTAAAAGGTAACCAGCAGACAAAGACCTTTCCTCAGGGCGTAGCTTCAAAAGGCTGCGTTTTTGCATAACTGGAGGTGGGGAATTTACTTCCACCTCCCCTAGGTATTTGCCTGGAAATTCACTTCACCCATATGTCCCCAAAGTCCATTCTAGTCTGGCACATTGTTCAATATAGTCCTGTGATCATCCAGGCCTTACATCACCTCTCCTCCCAGATAGGTTACATGCAATCCCAGCCCACATCAATACATAAATTTTGCATTTAATATAATGTACCCCAAATAGACTTAATTCAGTAAGGTCTCCTAAGGATATTGCTGTATCTGTCACATAGGCGTTGGGGCTGTTGCTACCTTTAGACTGGACCCGCCTGGAACCGTGGCTTGGGGAGGGGAGAGTTGCGGAACAAGCATATGCATCCTTTGACACTGTCCACTTGATGTGCATCCAGGGTTGGTTGATTTAAATCACCAATTTAATTAGATTGAAATCAGCATGGAGGAAATCTGGATTTAAATTATAGATTTTAATCAAATTTTGCATTTATAATTTTCAATTATTTTCCTAAGGTTACGTGGTCAACATTAAAGCATGTTATTTACAACAAAATATAGCCTTTCTGCTAAACTTGATGCTGCTTTTTGCTGACCAAGAGGATGTACTATATCTATACATATTTATTTGAGCAGTTATATAGCTTAACTTGCATTTATTCAATTTCTTAATTTTTACATTAGTTTAGAAAATGATGTCTGCATTTCTTATTTACTAGTTTAATTTTTTACTTGTGGTTGTGTCACTCTTTGGATGGAAATTCAAATTAAATTAACAGTGAACAGTATTTTAATTTTTTTATTAAATAAAACTACCTGCAGTGTTGGATATATAAGAAAAGAAAATGTTTATCAAAACATGTTTTGCAGTGAAAAGTAACTGATTTATTAAACACAGGGAGCATTATCTGTAGATAATGAATTGAACTGATTTGTTCCTGGTCACAATGTCCTTCAGGAATTTATAACTAATAGATTTTATTCTCACACCTAGTTTGATTGGAAGAGGAAAAACAAGCTTTCCTGTTTTGCAGCTCCCAATTGGTTATTTAACTTTGAAGGAACTAGTCATTGAACTGAACTAGCTGAATAAACTGACAGGAAGAAAGTATTCTCTCTGCACCTACAGAAGAGGCTGCTGATGTCAAAAGGTGGTTCCGCACTTCAGTAAACTCTGACTCCAGGTGCTTGTCCGGTGACTTCCTCCAGTTCAGTATTTGACTTTCTTTGAAACTTGGCAGCAAACATGTACTACTTAATATTATTTTTTTAATTGAATTTAAATAACTTTAATACGTTTAGGCCTGAACGCAGGTTATAGATTTCAAACTGGATTTTAAACAGTTTTATTTTTAATAATAAATGTGGATTGAATTTAAATAAAAATAATCTGTTTTTTTCTTTAAAAAAGTCCTTGATTTTTCTCTGCCTGTGCAGCACTCCCTTGCCTGTGTCCTTCCCACCCCTTGCCCTATGGTTAGAAGTGCTACTGGGAAGGTTTGTTCTGGATTTTCTTCCTCTGCTTTCGCACATCCCTCCTGCACTCCTTCTCTATTGATTAAGCACTAGCATTGGCAATGTGTGTTTTGTAAAAAGCCACTCGATCTCTCTCCTTTTCCCTCATTAGGCAAACTCTTACTCCTCCCTTTGCCTTCATCATGAGCTTTTATCCTCTTTTGTTTTGTTTTGTTTTGTTTTGTTTTGTTCTTGTCCTGACTGAATTGCTCTGATCATGTATGAACTGTGCCCCTCCCCCTTTGCTGGCTGGCTAACTGGCTGCAAGAAGCTATTTTTAGGGTCTGCTTCCTGGGATATTCTACCCACGTCTGGTTATGGTGATAAAAATGTCACCGAGGCACAGGATGAAAGGACTTCAAGTCCACTGCAAACATCCCTGCTTCTCTGTTGTAATGGTGAATGGCGGGGATTACTCCACCCGCCGCATCCCCACTCCCATGAATAGGGAGACAGCCACTAGGACCCCATGATGTGTGCCCCTGTGCACAGACTTCCAGTAGCATCCTGCATTTCTAGGAAATGCATTACAGTGTGCTGTATTGCACCTGAACTTGTAGAGAGAAATGAAAGGCTTGCCATGGTTCTTTTGGCATTTTTTCCCATCATTCTTCAGGGTTGGTGGAGGGCATTTAGTTTCCATGCGTTGGAAAGTCAGTGCTTCAGAGTGGTGTATGTTGTATTCAGAGTTGTCCCAGATTGGTAATTGGCTTCCTCTGCCAGGTGAATTTGATAGCAATAAAGAGAAATTTAAGGTCGAGTCTAGACTACGAAAGAAGATGCTTTTGAAAAATATGTTGGCATGTGGCATAGGTTTAACATCTCTAAGAATCCCTTGGGAGGTTGTGGTCAACCTGGGCTTCTGTGCAAGGTTGACCATGACCAGATGACATTGTCTTAAAGGCATCAACACCTAGTATAGACACTCTATACCTAATTTAAGTGCTCCTTAATGAAAACTTGTTAGTTAACCTTTCTTCCTCTCTGTGTTTTCTCCATGTCTAGATGAGACATAAATATTTCCAGTTCATGTAAGTGCAGTTGGCAAGGACCGTGTTGCTTTCTGTGTCCACGGTTTGTCTGTAGGGATGAGGCTACTATTCTGTAATCCTTGGAAGTGAGAGGTGGCCATTTTTCTTTTCCTTCACTTGTTCTTGACCATTGGCTGGACTAGCCATCTTTCTAATCTCTGCCTTATGGTGTCCTTTGTCCTTTAATATAACATGCATTTTGAGGGGGTTGATATGAGTGACATCTAAATTACAGGTGATCTGAGCCTTCTCTCACTCACTCGAATTCCTAGGGAATTTGATCTGTACTTACAGGGGTGTCTGCTTAATTTAAAACCATCCCATTTTTGCTCAGGGAAATTAGGCCAGATCGTCAGCTTTTGAGACTTTTTTAATTGCTCTGATCTCCTGAGACTTCTCTCTTGTGAGTTTCTCCTCCTCCAGATCAGGGTTTTCCTTCCCTTTCAGAGAGTGGATGCTTAACAATTGGCTATAGAAGTGCTTCATCTGTGCATTGGTCCCAAGGAGGTTATATGTCTAACTTACCCTTCCGGTTTCTTTTTAGTT
Source organism: Chelonoidis abingdonii (assembly GCF_003597395.2). Classification (NCBI taxonomy): domain Eukaryota; kingdom Metazoa; phylum Chordata; order Testudines; family Testudinidae; genus Chelonoidis; species Chelonoidis abingdonii. Next base: position 14,050,818 of record NC_133784.1, read on the forward strand.
CCCACCCCTTGAAATATTGAAGATAGGGAGCTTTTCTGGTGGCTCTGTCTCCTTGTAGGAGTTTTTATAGGGGATGCGGTGAGCACTGGCTCTGTTATGTTGACCACTTCTCTGCTCACCCCACTCAGCAATGCATGTTCTGCTGCATCTTGGGTGTGTTTAGAATGTGCAAGGATTCTCTGCTTTTGTTTCCTTTGAATCCGAATCCCACTCCCACCCCTTGTTCAGAGCTGCATCTCCTCCAGATAAACAGTAACTCTGAGATTTAAAAATGGCAGTGTCTTTTGGAAAAGAACTCTCGTAGCCCCTCCCCTGTGAGACAGCCAGGTTAGCACTTATGCATTGTTAAAGGTACTTTGTTGGAGCCTGGAATATCTACCCAAGGTTTTGTCATGGATTCAGGCTGGCTCTGGAGAGATGCTATCACAGGGAGATGGGTCACCGTTCACCTGTGACAAGGTTCACTCACATCTCCAGGTGGGGGAAATAAAGGACATGTAACATAGGTACCAACTTTCTTCGGCACTGGTGGGTGCTCGCGCCCCCTGGCCCCGCTCCGATTCCACCCTTTCCCTGCCCCAGCCCCTCCCTCATTCCAACCCCTTCCCCAAATCCCCACCCCAGCCCTGCCTCTTCTCCCAGCGCACCACGTTCCCCCCCTCCCTCCCTGCCCCACAAAACAGCAAGGAGTGGGAGGGAGGGGGGAGAAGCAGGACGCGGCGGTGCCCTCGCAGTGGAGGCGGAGGTGAGCTGGAACGGGAAGTGGGGTGGAGCCCCAGAGAGCTGCCGGTGGGTGCTGAGCACCCACTAATTTTTCTCTGTGGGTGCTCCAGAGTCGCCGCCTATGCCACGGAGTGGGCGTCTAAGCCATGTGATGAAGGACAGGTGTCATTCAAGGGAAAGCACAGGAAAGTGCAGAGAGTGAGACAGGCTCCTGCAGGGAAAGAAAACACTGTCACCAGCTAGCCAGAGCCAAAAGGCTGAGCTCCAATCCAGTAAAGCCTTGGGGATAGTGGTTGAATCAGAGGAGGGAAGATAGATCTCTCAGGAAGGAAGGGTTGGACCTAGTTTAAAACCAGTGTAAAGTCTTTGATTGTTTTGTGCTCTCAGGGGAGAGACCATTGAGTTCTGTTCATCGCAGACTTTGTTGCAAGCCTGAGTGGAACTGGTGAAGGGTGAATCAAAGGGACTAGGGAAGAGATCAACCCAAGCCCAAGATCTGCGGCCTATAGAAGTGGTTTTCAATCTTTCCAGACCGCTGCCCCCCTCCCCCTTCAGGAGGCTAATTTGTCTTGTGTACCCTAAGTATACCTCACTTAAAAACTATTTGCTTACAAAATCGGACATAAAAATACAAACGTGACACAGCACACTAGCACTGACACACTGCTTACTTTCTCATTTTTACCATATAATTATAAAATAAATCCCTCCCCTTTAGAACACCGAGACATGAGTCCATATCACTTCTTAGCAGTGTCTGTTCTGTCAATAGTTCACTCTCAGTGACTACTTAATGCTTGTGCCGTTCATCCAAATTGCTCAGAACTGCTTAGAGAACATTTTATCCTCCCAGTACTGCTGTTGGGTAGGCTAGTGTTAGCAGCGTTATTTTATAGAGGTGGGGGAAAACTGAGACATGTATGGAGCAGTTCTCAGTGACATGCCTGAACTCTCACAGCAACTCATGGACATTAGAGAATCCAGGACCAGTTTCTCAATATGAAACTGATAAGAAAAATGAAGATTGTAAGGCAAATGGCATCTGATTAAGAACATACGTGAATGTGTAAGCGAGGGGGCAGTGTAATCTAGTGGCCGGAGCAGGGGAATATCACTCCATCCTCCTTCCTATTCCCTTGCTGGGTTCTTCCTCATCACATAAACATTTGGAATTCCTTTTGTTACCTATTACTGGGATGGCTTACACCTCACACACGTAGCTTTAGACGCTCTTCCACGCTCCTCTGTCCCAGATGACGCGAGACAACTCGAAGATATTGAGAGAAACAATCTGTTTTTGTATGTGAGAGGAGTAAAAAGCATGTGGATATGCTGGACCCTTGGGATATGAAGGGTTACTGAAGAGGGTAAAAGAGACTGCATAGATGCATCAGTCATCGCTATAGAGGCTGAGAAGGAAATACCTACCCAGGAGCTACTTTACAAAAGGGAAGGCCCTGTCTGATGCAAATCATTTTTAAAAAATGGTGGGACAGCTACCTGAAGGAACTGAAATGGGCTAAATCACCCAGATAGGGAAACATTCATCTGTGAGATCTGAAGGAACTCAACTGCTAGCTATAAGCTTATTTGTCACTAATACAAGCTATTGTACTTGAGTGTAACAGCCATCTTCCCCATCCGTATACTAAAAAAAAAACTCAGAGGCATTATAGGCATAGCTTTACCTCAGAACCAGGAAAAGTAGCTGAGTCAATCACAGAAACTTCGGACGGCATAGTTGGGGAAACCTGGGTTTTATTCCTTTCTTGCTATGTGTCTTTGGGCAGATCACTTAGGCTACGTCTACACTACAGGGACTACAGTGGTCTAGTTATGGAACTGTAGTTATGCCAGCATAACCCCGTAGTGTAGACGCAACCTACAGTGACTGCAAGGTTTTTCTGTTGCTGTAGGAATTTCACCTCGCTGAGCTTCTGTTGACCTAGCTGTACAGGCCAGCATAGCTGCAGCACTCACAGGGGTGAATTTTTCACACAACTGAGCACTGTAGTTGTGTCAACCTAAATGGAGGATAGATCATGCTTTGGTCTCTGTGCCTCTGTTGCCTGTCTGTAAAATGGAGAAAGGGAAGTATTATCTCCCAGGGGTGGTTGAAAAGATTTACCTTATGGAAAATGCATTTGAGATCCCAGCAAGTGGCTATATACTACTAGAAAGCACCTTGATTTTATGATACTAACAAACTAGCATGTCTTAAAGATAAGTCATTCCTTTCCAACTTCGTGATCGTTAACAGAATTGTGGCTGTACTTTATGTGGATTTCTAATAAAAATTCTTTCCAAGTAGCTGTTATGAGAATCTAGTAACCACATGTGAGATGTCCTGTTGTAAATTAAAAATTAGTTGGTGGGAAATGAAAAGTGGGAGGAAATGGCCAGTACTTGGCTGGAAAGAGATTAGTAGTCAAGGCCCCAGGGATCAGTATTTGGGAGCTTTGTTCAACATGTTAATGATCTGGAAGATAGGATGAGTAGCAAAGGTAGGTGAAATTTGTTGATTCCACGGTTATTTAGGATGGAAATTTTGAGGAACTGCAGAGGGACCTAGCAAAATGACAACAAGATATGAGGTAACAATCAACAATGTAACTACCAGTGGGTTATGAATTAGTTCTGATTTCTCAAGAAAAAGATCTAGGCCTTTTTGGAGCTCAGTGAATCTGCTCATTGTGCATGGGCTGTCAATACTGGGATGTGGATAGAAAACAATGAAGAAAATATTCTAAAGCCATTGTGCACTTTGTTAATGTGCCTTGGATGCTGCATTCAGTTGAGATTATCTGTTCTAAAATTTCCCATAGAGTGCAGTGGAAAGGCTATAGAAAAAGTAATGTAGAGGTGTTGAGGGCTCTTCCATAAGAGGGAGGGGGAATTGAATGGAAGGGAGAACAGCGAGAGAAGTAGTGACAGAAATTAAGCGTGCTGTGAAAGCCAGTGTTTCATTTTGGCCTGTCTCGAAAAGAGCAACACCTTTGAGGAGACCCATAAAAATTAACTCTTCTATACAACCAACTGATAGAACTTGATGTCAGTCTCTTGTTAAGGCAGATTCCTTGGATCAGGAAGAAGGATGAGATGCATCTGTATAACTAAAGTTAGCATGTGCAGTGATGGAAGTAGAAAGGGCTCTCAGTCCTCTCCCTTCGGGTCGTAGCTTTGGGGCCAGGAAGAAATCCCCTTTTTACCCTATGCCATGGTATGTTACATACTGTGGCTTGTCTGGTGTTGCCTTTGCTTGAAACATCAGGCTCTAGCCTCTGTCGGTGGTAAAATCGTAGACCGAGTGGGCCCTTGGGTCGAGCACTGAGCACATATTTACTTCCAAAGCTTCGCCAACTTTTTCACCTGTGGATGGGAAGTTGCATTTGTCATCACTTGGCTTTTAGCTTCATTTATTTCATCTCCAGCCGTCTGTAAAGTGCACATGACCCTACTGGACTAATGGACACGTGGGGATACAGTACACTTACTGGCCATTGCTTTTTGGACTCCAGGCTGAAAGGAATATCTTTCCATTTGGAGACCCTCTTTTTGTAATCCCAAGAGCACTCACTCATGCACCAGAAGCTTAAAACTTCAGATTGCCACTTTACCATAACAAAATTAATCCTTTTATAATTAAAGTAACTGCAAAGTAACGATCTCTTAATTACTCACCAGTCTGCTCTGTGTGTTTTCAGAGTTGTCTGACTTTAGTAACAAGGTTTTTGTTTTTTGTTTTAGCTTTGGTGGTGGTTTACTGTACAACAAGACTCATAGGACAGCGTGAGCAGGCTTCTGTAGCGGAATGCCAGTCATCAGTTATTAGCCAAGTTCCATACTCAGAATCTGTTTTTGATGGTCATGTGTGAGCCCGAAAGAACTCAGCTTGTTTGTCTGGTCGTTCCCAGGGGGATTTTGCAAGGCCGACAATTAGGAAAACTCTAGCTAGAAACTGAGCAGGTTTGACTTGGGACATATATAGGAACCCACTGTGCCATTTTTATAGTCGCTTCTGGGTATGACTACATATCAAGAAACTATGGTTCATATTGTCATATAAGTCTCTTCCCAGCATGGGAAGGTGCTCGCTCCTGGTGAAGGAAGAAGTGAAAAGCAGTATTCCCAGGATAAATGTTTGTACAATAACTGGACATAATGGATCAAAGTAATTATTACACTGTGAATATGAGCAATGTTCTAGTTAATGTGAGCTGCGCTGAAATTAACAGCCTCCCCTGTTTTCAGCCATAGGAGTAGGAATCCAGTAAGTTTTAATTAGTTTCAGTCTGAAGCATTAAAAGTGCACTACACAACTTTTTTACAAATAAAATAAGACCCTGAATCACTAGCCAGTTCGATGTGCAAGCTTAAATTACAAATACAACTATTTAAAAAAGTACAACACAGCCCCGGTTACCCTGCAGTCTCTGTAGGACACCTGAAACCTCTGGATAATTTGGGGAGCCGGCCCAGCTCCTGGATTCTTAAGTGCTGACTTTAAACGTCAGCTGGGGTGACTCCTGTGACTGTAGAGAGCCTGCCAGATTCCCAGGGCCCAGGCGCTCTGCAGGACTGAAGTGCTTTCACAGCTCACCACTGCAGCACTCCTCTCAGACCTTCAGCTGAGAGTTTGTTATCCAGGCTCTGTCTGTTTGAAAATGGGCTCCTCCTCGTATTTGCCTGCTGGCCCTTGAATTCAAAGGTCTGTATTCAGCTCTCAGAAGCGATTCCCTTGGAAGTTTTTGAACATGTCTTAGAAGGTAGATAAAGAAGAAAGTGGTGATTCTGAAATAGTTTTGATGTGTGTAATATTTAAGCCCACACAGGTATTATTTAATTGCTGATCGGAGATCTCAAACTGTCCTTTTTTAAAAGCCTTTCAGTTACACTGAATAACGGTGCTGTGGACATGCACAAAATGCAAATAACACTTGTTCTTCAATTATCAGCCTCTGTCCTCCCATAAAGTCAGTTCTCGCCTTTCTCCTGCTCTTGCTACGGTGAGAGCATTGCATTTGTGCAGTGTAAACTGCATTCAGTAATGGTCATGTGCTTAACCACCTCTTGTTAATTAACAGTAATGAAAAATGGGAGTCCTTAAACTGTAGATATAGTCAGAAAAGTGTCTCCCTAAGAATGACATTGTAGGGCTCCGTATTTATTGTCTGATCTCCCCCCCCCCCCCCCCCCCGATCTAACTTGTCAGGGAAAAAGCCGCCTTTTGACCTTTATACAAATTGCTCTGCTGCAAATGCTGTTTGTGATCTGCAAATCCAGGGCTGCCACTTCCCCAGCAGTGAAAAGTTTTGCCATGGAACACAGCTGATAGTCTTGCTGTGTGAAGCAAAATATGCTCGAGCTCCTTTTCCTGTGGCTGTGTTGGTTCTGCAGGACTCCTTGTAGTAAAAGCTAGCTTTCATCAGTAGAGTGAACAGATCTGACTCAGCAACACAGAGCAGTGGTAAGAAGGTGCTGTTTTTACATAATTACTCATCTGACTATACTCGTGCTTTAATGTGTTGCCACCCCCACATGGTGTGCCACGTTCACTGGGAGGGATATGTGTTACTCCTCAATGGATGAATAGTTCTGCCTGAGGAGAGGAGGATTGGCAACCTGTGCTGTACTATACTTCTTAAAAATAGAACATTCCTACTGAGGTATCGTGGAGACGGCTGCACAGATTAGTCTAGTCATGCAGATAATAGGTACCGTGTGAGGGCTATGATACACCACAGGGAGAGTCTGGAGAGGTAGGAGCACTCCTTTCCACTTTCTCACCCTTCTTCTCTTTGCACTGTGCCCAGATATCCTCTCCAAACTTTCGTAGCCCTTTCTAGACAGTGGAGCCTTTTATGTCACACTGTAGACCTGTAATAGCTTCTCCTTTTAATAACGAAGCTTTTGAGGAGGATGGATGAAGCTTGTTCGTTCTGTTGCTCCTCTGTCTGATGGTATGCTGTATGCCACCCACAGTACTTCTAGATCATAAGCTCCTTAGAATCTGGGGGTCAATCTCTGTTTGCCCCACCTAGCCAGGTGTAAGGACCTGTGTATGTTAGAGCTGTTCTCACAAGTGTGGTAAAGAGTGTGGCCAGGGGAACAATCCCTGCCTTCAAAAGGGAGCCTGGGGGATGCTGGGAGGCTCTAGGGTGGAGAGTGAGTGTTCAGAGGTAAAAGGTGCCTTGGTTCTCACAGCTTATGCCCTGAAATGGGAAAATTCGGAAGGAATGTCCCTTCCTCCTGCCCCAAACACAACCACATCTGCTGGACTAGTTGTATTATGTGCACTTCACTTTCCATTGAAGTACAAGCTATTAGCCACTGCCTTTGGCGAGATACTGCAGTAGGTAGAGCAGTGGGAATCTTTATGGCAGCTCCGTCCTCTCTCCTCATTTGATGTGAGGGGCAGGCAGCTGTTTGCTCCTAATGAAGACAGACAGTGTCAGACCCCTGCATGGGGATGGAAGAAACCTGGGACACAAGAATCCTGACAAACTGTACCTGTGGGCTAATGAGGGTTTGAAACCAGTTCCTGGGGTAATTCCAGAGCCTGCTGCAGTGTTATCCCAGCCCTGCTGGCTGCAGCCTTTATAGTGATGTGATGGGGGGGCTTTTCCCCCTGAGGTTTGCGTAATAAAATCCCGCCCTGAAGTGCACTCTCCCCTTCCCCTCCACACCACAGCCAAAGTCCTCTCATCCTGGCATACATCTCTCCAGAGCTCGGCAGGGTTGCTCTGGAAACAACTTGGTTGCTGCCTGGTGCTTCCAGCATTCCCTGGACCTCTCTGCTGTCTCCTGCAGTGCAGTGTTTCTGTTAGCCTGGAAATGAAAGGAAGTATTTTAAGTTTCCATGGCCCAACCTGTATGGTAGGCAGAGCAGACTTTCTATGTCTTGCTCCTTGGTCTAGGTCCAGGGGGATTGGAAAAGACTGATTGGCTCTGCCAAAGTGTTTCCAGCACTGTGACATTCCAAGGTATTGGAACATTAAAATGTCACTGTGATTGCCATTTTACTTTTTCTGCCCCTTCAGTTCCAACATGATTTGAGCAGTTAATGAATCACTAATTAAAGAGCAGTACTTCATAGCATGTGAAAAACAGTTCTGCAAGTTTCAGGCTGCATGGAGCATTGCCTTGTCCTGTTCCTGGGACAGCAATTGCTAAACTTAAGTGTAAAATTGTGGGAGAGGAAATACGACAGTTATCAGCCTGACACGGTTTTAAGGTCTGTTATCTTGGACTCGATATGCATAGGTGCTAATATGTTTGTCATTGCTCCAGGCTTTGCTGAGAAGATTAAAGGCTGGGTCTAGGAGTTCTGTTACATGCCTGACTCTGTGATTGAGTCCCTGGATGGCCTTGGGCAGGCCTACTGTCATGTTTGTAAAGCGCTCTGAGATCTTCAGGTGGAATGCACTGCAGAAATTTATATTTAACAAATGTTTCTTTCCAGTCCTTCTGTTTCTGAAGTTCTGACCTGCTTCTCAGATCTTGATCTGTCAGTTCTGGGACTGGTTCAGGGACTAAATAAAGCCAAGTCTTAGACTAGTGTAACTTTAGATTCCTCACAATGGATTGTGATTCCTCACTGCCTGGCTGGCTTTTTAAATATGAAAGCTGAAAATAAAAACCTCTCTACTGCCCCTTCTAACACTGAAACTCTTGGCCAAACTGTGAAATAAAGAACTGAAATGTTGTAAGTACATTGGTAAATCACCATTCGATGTTGGTCAACAATAAACAGCTGCGGTGTGTTCTAGACTGTGCTCGAGGAAAATTTCTGTATGTATGGATAGTGTTTGAAACAAGACTCTCCTCTTCTTGGACTCATTGCGTCTTCCATATGGGGCCCAGGGGCTTTGGAACATGTAACTTCTCAGTGTTGTGTGCGTGTACAATTGCCTTTTATGGAAGGAAGGGGAAGTATTTGCACACAGGACACCACAATCCTACTCTAGGGACTGTGGAGCCATCTGAGAGAGGCACAGCTGCCTGAGCAGAAAACACATCTGTGGTTTGAAGTCTCTCCTTTATGTGCGGAAATTAGAAACTGATGGACGCCTGAAGGGTGCAGCCAGATTGGCTGGTGGTTTCAGCTATACCGAAACCAGAACAAAGCTCTCTGGCGACTTACAGTATGTATCCCCCGTGGAGCTGAAGGGCAGCAAGAATGTAGAGCAGAAGTGGCCTGTTGTGTCGAGAAGGAAGTGGCTGTCAGTCAAAGAGGAAATGACCCCACCCCTCCGTAGTGATGTTGTCCAGGACACTAGTGAGCAGATAAGAAACTAGCCCTTGGAGCAAAATATTCCGCAGCCTTTAGTTGAGTGGCACAGTAAGTGTGGCTAATACTTCCTCCACTGCTTTTGTGTACATGGTTTGGCTGGGTCTTACTTACCAGTAAGTGGTGCCACTATCCTGAGTGCACAGGACCAGGTTTTTGTGAGTTGGGCCCATGAGAATCTTCCAAATCAAGAGGATGTTTTTATTCTGCTGCCTCAGTTTGTCTTGTCAGAAAATTTTGTTTATGCTGAAACTAGAAACATGCTGCAGAATCTTCCTGGGATTTGACTTAAGCATTTTAATATTTACATTAAACACAAAACAAAAACCCTTTGCAAAGTCAAACGTGTTTAAAATCAGGAAATGCCAGAAGTTAGGAAATCCCAAATTCTGTCACTAACATAGGCAATTCTGAACACCCAACGCTGTGCTCCTCTCTCTAGACTACACTGTCTTATGACCAGATGCACTGAGTATTCACAGCTTTAGTTGTAGTTATGAGTGCCCAGCACTTCTGACAGAAAGGCCCCAGGCATCCAGTGTGTGACCGTGGAATGAGACTGTCACAATGCATACACAAGGGCATAAGGCAGGGATAGGAACTTATGGCAGGGGTGCCGAAGGCGGCACACGAGCTGGTTTTTAGCGGCACTCACACTGCCCGGGTCCTGGCCACTGGACTGGGGGGCTCTGCATTTTAATTTAATTTTAAATGAAGCTTCTTAAACATTTTAAAAACCTTATTTACTTTACATACAACAATAGTTTAGTTATATATTATAGACTTATAGAGAGAGACCTTCTAAAAAGGTTAAAATGTATTAGTGGCACACGAAACCTTAAAGTAGAGTGAATAAATGAAGACTTGGCACACCACTTCTGAAAGGTTGCCGACCCCTGGCATAAGGGATAGAATTAAGAGTGCACAGGCAGCATTAAATTTAGCATATCCTAGATTTCAAGTGTTTAACCAACCTAAACATACTTAACATTGTTTTTGGTAACAATTTAAAATTGCAGGAAAAAAGGTAAAAAAACAAACTCAGTGTGCAAATACATAGTCCCTGGGAAGCCCTTTTTTCCCCTCCAAGTGTTCATTAAGGGTCAGTAGAGTTTAAACCCTGCCTCTTCAGCCAGACATCACCATTCGAGCTATAGGAATAACTAGCTTGGCTGGCAGCTGCAGGCCTTCACCTCGTTTAGCAAACCAGCCACTAAAGGAGGATGCGTAACACACTGAGAGAATGGGTTACCCTGTGCACAAGTAGCTCTATGTAACAGATAGCGTAGGAAAGGACAAAGCTATGGTAGGCTCTTTGAGAGGTAGTGAGGCTAAATTGATGAGATTTGGGTCTGCTGTAGAGAGCTGGATTCTAATCCTAGTTTATGTAACCTCTCACCAGGACGTCTGAGGCCTGACTTAAAAGCTATAAAGAGTAAAAAATCAACACCAATCATTAGAAGTGAATCTAGAATTCATGCTTTCTTGGTTCCCACTTGCCATTATTTTCTCTCTCCTCTGGCGTGTCTCATCGCACACCCCTGGGGCATATGGGCAGAGAATCTTCTTGCTCTGTGCTGTAGTCTGGTGGCCCATCTTCCCCTTTACCGAGAGGCGGCTCCATGCACCAGCGCAGCAAGTGCGTGCCTGGGACGACAAGCCGCAGTGGGCGGGATGCTGGTCGCTGTGAGGGCAGCAGTCAAACAGCCTTCGGCAGCATTTCTGCGGGAGGTCCACTGGTCCCACGGTTTCAGCGGCAATTCGGCGGCAGGTATGATGAACCCACGGGGCCGGCAGATCACCCACAGATAGGGGGACCAGACAGCAAATATGAAAAATCGGGATGGGGGTGGGGGGTAATAGGAGCCTATATAAGAAAAAGGCCCCAAAATCGGGACTGTCCCTATAAAATCCAGACAGCTGGTCACCCTACCCAGAGAACCGCCACTGAATCCGCGGGACCGGCGGACCTCCCGCAGAAACGCTGCTGAAGGCTGCCTGACTGCCATGCTTGGGGCAGCAAAAAGTGTAGAGCTGCCCCTGCCCTTACCCCAAAAAGTGATATTTGCTGTGTCCTGGATGAGTTTGGCCCGATTCGTCCTCTGCATGCCTGACCTGGTACACTTGTTCCAGCAGCAGGGGCCCAACGCTAGCAAGGCAAAAACTCATAACAGTCTTTCAAGGTGGAGCAGTAACACCACAACCTACAGGAAAAAAATAGTAATGTTTCAGGAGTTTCTAATTCAGTCAAATCTGAATGGCACCAGCAAAAGGCACTTTCCTGACCCCAGAGCTCTTCCCCTGGTGAAGTTCAAAGTCTTGCTTCATGCAAAGGAGGTTTCTGAGTCACAGCATGTAGTTTCACAAGTCCTTTATACTGGAAAGAGTCGGAGGACTTAAATATAGGGGTCGAGGTCGGTGCAGGCTCCCATGTTAATATTCAAATTAAAAGGGTAAATGTGTTGAAACAGCAAAGAAGTCCCTGTTTTGAGTCTAGTCTTTTATTGGGATGTAGTGGGGAGCCATTGTGCTTAGCTGCCATCATAGTGTCTGCAGTAGACAGATGCCCCAAGCTCTGAGGCTTAAAACAGGGAACTAGATTGTTGGAAATTGTGGGGAAGAGGTGGACCTGTTTCTGGCTCTGCCACAGGTTTTCTCTGTGGCCTTGGGCATCTCACTGTTTCATTAATTTTGGGTGCTCTACTTGCACTTGATTCTTTTTCTAGAAGTGTTGAGCCCCTTTACCTCCAGTTAGTCTATTGGAGGTGTTTGGGTGCTCAGCACTTAAAGAAATCTGGGCCCAGGAGCATCAGATTGGGCTTACCAAGTAAATGGATGCTTCTGGGCCTCACTTTCCGCTGCTGTAAACTGGCCTCTTTGTCACTGGGGTATTGAGATTAAATTAAGTAATTCATAGAGCACTGGTGCGATCCTCAGCTGGAAGGTGTCATAGGACGGGCTGGATGTTTACATATGGAGTAAGCAGCACTTACACACTCTTCCGCCTCCAGGTGGCAGAAAGTCCAGGGATTTTTCAGAATACTAGGTGTCAAAACAAACCTGACTGTATTACCTTTCTTCTTCTCCCTCTTCCTCCCCCCCCCCCGTCCCTTTTGTAAATACTTCTCAAAGCTCAGCGGTTAAGGGAAATGAAATGAATTTGTCCAGATTACAGAAAAGACGCTACTATGCTCCATGTGACTTCTTAGGGTATGACTGCATTGCACTCACAGAGCAGCTCGTCCAGAGATACCTGAGTTACCTTTATTCCAGCTAGCTTGGATACCGAACAGCGAAGCTCTGGTAGCACAGGTCTTTGTATAACGCACACTGCCATGGTCTCACTGCTCCAGTCTTTGAGCTAGTTAAAGTTAGCTTGGGTCTGTCTGCCCTCATGCCCCAGGACTGCACTGTAGCCATATCCCTAGTGTGTTACTAATAGTGTTACTCGCTACTGCAGAGCAGCTCCAGTCTCAGTTGTGATAGCTATGCAGGGGCGACACAGTGTACCTACAGAGCTGTAGTCTAGCAGAATGACAGTCATTGGGTGGTGAGAGCAAATTGCTAGAGTTGGGAATTTCTCTAACATCTTACTTTTACTAGCACCTTTCTTCCTGTAGGATCCCAAAGCACTTCACAAACTAAATAGACCATGCATGTAGCACCAGTGATAGGAGCTGCCTTTGGGAAGGAGCACGGAGCAATGCTGACAGTTACGGGCTGGAAGTGACGAGGTTTGGAGAAAAGGCAGTCGGCATGTTGGAATCAGAAAGGGAACGAGAAGTACTTGTGGCACCTTAAATTTGTTAGTCTCTAAGGTGCCACAAGTATCTTTGTTCTTTTTGCTGATGCAGACTAACACGGCTACCACTCTGAGCAATGGGATGCTGTAGCATAAAACCAAAGGACTTAATAAGGCCCTGTTACTTCCTCTTTTTCAGAAATTGGAGGAGTGAAGGCAAATAGGTGGGTTAAACTGCTACAATAAATTTAAGTTACAAAATTAAAGTTGCTTGTCTAGGCTGGGCTGTTTGTTCATGCCCAGGTCTGGGTCAAACTGTACCCACCATCTTAGCCTGCCTTAATCATCCTGGGAGCATGTTGCATCAGTAGAGCAGAGTGGTGTCCAAGCAAGTCTTATCCAGTTCAAAGGGACATAGTGCATTTGCATTATGAGGACAGCCAGCAGGCGTAAAATAAATACAGCCTCCTGGGTCAGGAGCTGGCTCAGACATGGCAAATAGACATCATGGCGATTGGAAGTAGAGAACACTAGAAAAACTCATAGGAGCTCCAGCCTTGCTTATTTGCAAAGGGCATCTGTCCCCATTCCCTGACTTCTAAGGTGGTGTGCAGCCTCAGGGTTCTTTGTAGCTACTTCTGGACATCCAAACTGGTCCAAAATAGTACCTTGCGTCTGTGACGGGCTAGGAGTCGGCATTCTCCCCTCAAATGCAGCCCTAGCAATAGTGATCCATGCACTTATCCACTCCAGCTAAACTCCTGTAGTATTCCCTACCTGGTACTGGCCAGGAAGGCCACACAAGCTATAGCTAGCCTGTCGTGCTGCAGCTTGCTTGCTACTTAAGACTGCATGTCACTGCAAGGCTCTGTTCTCTGTGCTGGCTCCTGGTCCTTACCCGTGGAACCGTCAGTGACCATTTCTTGCTCTAAGACCCACTGCGAAATATCTCTTTTTAACAGACCAGCTGGAGGGAGAGATTTCTGTAGAACCTGTTTCCACTTTCATTGCTCCTTCAGTAAATCCTGCATGACTAATGCCAGCTTTCCTGCATTTGCATTTCCCCTCGTATGCATGAGAGCTGTACGCTGGGTTGATTAATTCATCTCTACCACCAGTACTCAATATTGTATTTTCTAAATCAGTCACTCCTTCAATTATTGTTCCCCTCAAAGCTTCCATCTTTGTTAGTCATGGAGTCTGGTCGAGTATCATTCTGATTGGTACGGGACTCCACCTGCCCTTGTAGGGTGAAGGACTGGGAGCTCTAACAGGTCCTTTTCTTTTCCAAATTCTGATTTGATAAATTCCTTAAGATCCTGGCCTGTTAATTCTCCTAACCAGCTAGAAGTAGTTAGAAAATCAAGGTGAGTTATACGTAAGATGAGAGACCAGCAATGTAGGACATGTAAAAGGGTGATCGTTGTGTAGGCTCAGGAGTGGGGATACTGTATTCTTGGCTGTACCTGTCATGGCAGCGACAACCTGATAAGGGGTGTGTGAACCCTGTCTGACTGTTCATATGTACGTTTCTGATATACTCGGACTATCAGCAGCTATACATATACCTGGGTAACTTCTGTACTGGAATCACTTATCTTGTGGCTGGCTAAGTAGCCCATGTCTAAAGCAATGAATCCATGCCACATCTCCCTCACATTACTCCAGCTCTCATGCCACATCCCTGGTGTAGAGGGCTGAATTTGGGCATAGGAACTAGGGGTTCTTGAGTTTTAATCTTAGCTTTGCCATTTGCTTATTGCGGTTTTAGAGCATACAGTACAGAGAGCCAAATGGTCAGAATTTCCCCAAAAACATCTGAAGAATAATTATCCAAAACATTCCCAGACCCAGTCCGGTGTGATTTGGAGGCCCCTTCCTGAGACATATTCTGTGCAATTAGGAAATCAACTGTGTTTTATTGTGCATACAAACGCCATGGCTCTGCTGCTTCCATTTCAATTGATGGAGCCCTGTAGCCTCAACTCTGGTTGATAGGTAGCTGGTGCTCAGCTGTTACATTAAGGGCCACACTTTCCCTCTGTACATGGGATTTGAGGTTTGGGGAACAGTAGCATGAACTGTGAGGAACCGTTCCCCCTCCCCCAAATACCTCTCAAGTTCCTGCTGTTTGGGAAATCACTATAGTGAGTAATAGTAAAGTGTCTTGTAATTACTAGGGATCCTCCTGTGACCGCCATGGGTCAGGCCTTCTGGGCTGGATTCACCATGGTACAGTATGTCAAAAGGAGAATGTCTCTTGCACAGACACACCGCCTCTAGAAAGTGGAGACTGAGCTGAGCATGGCTGGGGCCTTGTTCTTCTTTAGCTTAATAGATGAAGATCAAATGTGGAATCAGCATCCATATCTCTACTGGGGAATTTGTACCCTGCATGGGCAGGGTGTGGACTTGATCTAGTAGATCCTGTTTATGTGAGCTTCACTTCCCCTGTTGGGCCCCTGCTGCAGATACCATCTGCAAAATTAGGATCTGGTGCGAAGGGTCTGTTTTCCTAAGGGAGTGGCAGTGGTGGAGCAGGAAACTGCACAGAATCTGGGCAGTTGGAGCGGTGAGAGCTGTCTGGTATGTTTTCCTCCTCTTGCCGCCTCAGAGAGAGGTTTTCCTACGGGCCTACAGCGGAGCCTCAGGAGCTGGGAGCAGGTTTCTTTGTGACCCCCTCACAGTGTCATTGCCTGCACAGGAAGTTACTGGTAATGTCTGAGCTCTTATTTTTAGTCCTGATGCTGCCATCGGTCTGTGGCCGTTAGCCAGTAAGAGACTTAACCGAAGAGATAAACATGTTAATCTCTCTAGGCCTTTCCCCTCATCTGCTGCCACTGCTTCTCTGTGCATCTTGACATGCATCTCTCCCAGGCTCTGGGGCTGGCCTGGGCCCCCTGGCATAATGTCATTCAAGTCTCTTCTCAGCAAAGTCGCTGAAGCCCTCAAGTGTGTGATTTGTAGTGTTCAAGGGGAAGATTTGTCCCCTTATTCTGACTTCCACGCTAGCAGCAGGAAGATCAGCCATTCTTCCCCAGCCTGTCTCCCCGCCCCCCATTTGACAGGGAGCAGCCTGAGCTCTCCCCTTGCTTTATCTCCCTTTTCCCTCCTCCCTTGGAGAAACCCTGTATAACTTAACAGGGCTGGAACAGAAACCTATGGAATGTAATGAAGGACGCTTACCCCTTTCTATTGGGTTTAAAGCATCCTGTAGAAGTCTACAGCAGGGAAATTAGTCTCTGTGAAATTCTGTAGGACTTTCTGGTAAAAGACATTTGTTTCATTCCCCTCCCACTTCACCAGCTGCTTTCCTAGGAGGATGGAGGGCAAGACTGATCAGAGCATCCGTCCCCTAAATGGCCATTGAGCACGAGCAGAGGATCATTTTCCAGGCCCTAGGATTCTGGCTATCTCTTTCCTCCCTCACACCTTTCTGATTGCCTGCCCAGGTATGATTTCATGGAGCCTTTGCGCATGGATTTTGGAGAGGAAGTGCATTCCACTTGGCTTTCCTCTGGTCGTGGGGTCAGATGAGTTTTAAAGGCTGTGTGTGTTTGGAGTTGTTTTGTTTTATTGGGGGGGGGATGAGGGAAGGTCTGAAAGACAGGATATAGTGCTAAACAGCAGTGGTGCCCTTAGACCTGTGTGGCAGCGTAGAACCCTGTTCTCCAGGGAGCCCCTGGCCACAGTGCTCACCTCCTGATGTGATCCACAGGCTGAGAAGATACTGGGCAGTGTTGTGAGCATGTTGAGAAGGGAACCAGTCATGCAGGAAGGAAGCTGGATAGAGTTCTGCTGCATTTTTCTGGATTCTAGTGGCACCTCCCTGTAGAATCAGCCCTATTCAACAGTGCAGTGTTTCTGCAGCTGTGTCCCATTTGTGTGCCCATTCATGGTGCTTTGAGATCGCAGAGGTAGAGTGGGAAAGGGAGTAAGGCTTGTGTGTAGGATGCAATTAGTTTTCGTAGTGATACCATAGTGATGGGTACTCGATAAATGTGCTGCTATAAGCACCGTACTGCACTGCAGTGCGCTTGCTCGTGGCACTGACACTTGAGTTGGCTGCAGGTGAGTGCGCTGTGCTCTCTTGCCCACAGAGGATTTAGCATGAGCTGGTTTCACAAGGGGACATTGGGTGTTGAAGGGGTAGATTTCTAGGGTGACTTCCCCTCCGCAGCTGCTCAGGATTGAGGGTTCTTGGTGGGAGCAGGGTTTGACTTTGGAGTTGAGCCTTGTGTTGTATCGAATCCTTGTGTCAGATCAAGAGCTGGACTCCGTGGAGGTGCTGCAGGGGATGGAACTGAGAGCTGGGTCCCTGGGAGGCTTAAAGTGAGGTTGCAAGCCTCCCGTTCAGGACTGATCGTGTCCAGCGGGAATGATGTCAGACATCAGATGTCTGTGTTTCCTGCCCGAGAGAGAGCAGCTTGTTCGGCCCTCTCCTCTTTTTCCTAGTGTTCAGTTTACTTCTGCAGTTTAAAGTGACGGTCTTGGCTTCGTGAAGAATAGCTGTCTTTGGTGTTCCCTTGCAGAAAGTCTCGTTCACTGAAGCCTGGCCCCTGGGAATTTGTCCACCCACCAAATCTACCAGGAAAACCCCAGCTGACTGCTTGAGCCATCGTGGGCAAAGTATCCTTGCTAATGCTGGAAACTTTGCTGGTCAAGCACAACAGAGGGCATTCCTTGACTTCTCTGTGTTGATGCAGGTGGGAAAGCAGGTGTCCAAAGGTGCTACAAGGGCAGCACTGCTGTCAGCTCAGAAGGAAAGAGTGAAGGGGGCAGTGGTGTGATAATGTTTAGCACTTGAGTAATTCTTCCTGTCTTTAGACTCTCATATTGCTAGCACCTGTTTGTTGAGAGGTGGTATTCTCCCCATTGTGTGGGTGGGGACACTGAGACATAGAGCTGTGTGCCTTGCCCAGAGTCACAGACCGCATGGATGGTGGGGATGGGATTAGAACATGGGGGTCTGCCTCATTCTGGTTTAAGTTTTGCATCTTTCCCATTGAAAGAAATTGTCATATTTCACTCTCTGCTTCCTTACAGAACTACTGCGTTCAATTAGCAAATCCTTCAATCTTTTTGTAGCCTTGCTAGGAAATAAGTCAGACTTGACTGAGCTGACCCACGGGTTTGGCATGGGCCACCACACAGTTGGTCAGGTGACCTAGAACCAGCCTTGCCCCTCTTTCTGCTCTGCCATGGAGCCCAATTTCTGAAATTGGGCCTTCTGCTGCTTACTTGACATCCACACAGTCCTCCTCACTGATCAATGGCTTAGTGGGGGGAGAGAGAGACAATAGCCTTAGTGCAACTGTGGGGAGTGTCCTTTGGTGCCAAGCAAGACGCAACCCGAACAGGAGAGAATGATCCCTGGTCTTTTGGCTAAGCAGTGTCTGGAGTTGCATTGAAATTGATGTGACGGGGAAGGGTGGGGGTTCCGAGATACTGAAGACCCTGAATGCATGGCAGTGTGCCATGACTTCCCCTCCTTGCCTAAATCAAAGGAATTTGAGCGCAGCGGTGGCAGGTGTGTGTCAAGCCACCTTTCTACGGAATAGAAACGGATCAGAGCCATTAGACATGGTGGCCCTCCTAAATCTCAGCAGCTGCATTGTTTTTTGGCTTGAAGTGGGTATGGGTAGGCTCCACTTTCCTGAAGGCCTAGAGAGACACTCTCCATAGTTTGTAAGTGTGCGCTCACATGCCACACAGCTCCTTAGGTCAGGGGCTTAGGGGCTGTGTACCTAGCTTTCTCACACCAGGAGCACTGCTTGGGGTATGCACTGGGGTGAGGCGGGAGAGGAATTCCATGCGCGGGTGGGGATTTCTTCTGCTGTTTCTTGGGGTCAGTGTAACAAACTGAGGCTGTAGTGAAAAGTGGTGGACATGCCAATTCCTAGCACACACTGGTGATGGGAAGAGGAAGGTGGAACCAACCCCTCAGGAGCCGTGATTGACAGCTAACCATCTCCCCATCACCGGCACCTGTGGCTTAAACACTGAACTGGAAAACGCCATCAGATGTAGGGTGTCCTTGGCAGATGGCTCCCTGCCCCTGGCTCCCCCACCCACTGCATCCCAGTACAATACCTTCCCTGCTTCAAGCTTCTCTGGACCCTCTTGGACTCCCTGAAGCAGGCCATGAGGCAGGATGTGACCTCCCCTAAGTCTGCAGTGTGGTTAAGAGATTGGTGCAAGAACCTGACTGGTGTATTTTGCTGGACTTGTGTAGCCTCTCCCTGGTTTAGAGAGAGACTTGCATGCAGGAGCAGAGAACAGCTTCTATGCAAATTGTTTGGGCAGCCCCCTTCCATGGCTCTCTTGCCCCAGTCTAGCTTCCCCTTTTGCAGGGTCCTGTGGTGCTCGGTTTGTGACATCTCCTTTGCTTCCAGAGCCACAGACTGCAGCATCCCCCGCCCAGGATTGTGACCTCACTGCAGCCACCGGCTGAGCCCTTCATTTTCCATAACATTCCTGCTGTCTTTGTCTGCCACAGTTCCCAGGTCCCCTGTGTCTGTCCTCCTGCTTCCATCCAACAAAGATGAAGGCTTAAAGCCATAGAGCTCACTCCTGCACTGTGTTCTGGTCCTGGGCTCCGTATTGTTCAGGCAGGGGCGGAAGCTCAGAGCTGTCTCTGCCCACTTAACAGGTGCAAGAGGTGCAGAAGGAACTGCTACCTCTGCCTTGAGTGAGGGAGACTGGCTTCTGCCATAGAGGCGACATGATTGTGGGGCATTGTGTCGCTGGTGACAAATGGAAGCAGGAACAAGGGTTAAGAAGTTCAGGGCAGCATCTGCATAATCCCTTTGCTGTTTTGCCTGAAGCCAGTTGCTCTGCCAGGAGTCGAGACAGAGAAATAAATGCTGTTATCAGGTTTGGTTTGCATGAGGGAGGAATAGCTTTTAATTCATTATTGGAAATGAATGTTAAGTGGGGTTTTTTCCCCCAGGAGATTTCAAGAGCCCTCTGGAATTCTAGAGAGAAGTTGGATTTAAATGTAAGAAACCTTTGCAGTCCCAAAGCTCTTGAACGGTGCATAATGAGGCTCACGATTCCAAGGGGCCAAATATGTATCACGTCACAACTCTCGCTTCCCTCTGGTGGCTTGAAACCTCCCCCTGCCACACACACCCCCAGCTGGCATGTGCGTGTACCGTTCTGCGAGTGCAGATGGAAACAAAGCCCCTCTGTCACCTCTGCACCTTCTATGTATTGCACAGTGTGGTCTGCTTGCCCATCCTGTGCGGATGGCTTCAGCCAGTTCTCATGTGTGACACAAGGAGATTTGCAGCAAAAGGAAAGCACATTATGTGCAGCAGAGAGCTAGAAT
The DNA here is from genome assembly GCF_003597395.2 of Chelonoidis abingdonii. Taxonomy (NCBI): domain Eukaryota; kingdom Metazoa; phylum Chordata; order Testudines; family Testudinidae; genus Chelonoidis; species Chelonoidis abingdonii. The sequence continues at coordinate 14,070,906 of NC_133784.1, forward strand.
TCCTGCCTCCTGCCAGAGAGTCGTCTTTTGAAGGGTGGGGGAATCTGTAGGAGCATCCATTTTAGAAAGTATGGGACAGTACAAGCCTCGTCCCAAGCATTCCGGGTTACAATAGGGTCACTGCAGTGGTTGGGTCTATTGCTTCAGCCTGCTGTAGTTTATTAGGAACAGTCTTAGGAGCAGCCTGGCTTGGAGTGCTTCAGAGCTGGCTGCCCCCCATCCTTGCCTTCCTCTGGGGATGGAGTTTCATGTGAGCTTCAGCAGCTGCTAGAGAGGCTGCGGACGCAGTAGTTTCCCTGCTTTCCTGAGTAAGGAAATTGCTGTACGTTTTGATGTTTAATAGTCTGAGCTGCCAGAGCCAGTGTTGGCCGATGGTGATGTAGGGGAATCGTTTTCCACCTGCAGCTTCTGAGTCGGTGTCTGTCTGAGAGCAGGAAGCAGTCCCTGGCAAAAGAATTATGGATGTTGCTCTGATACTAAGCACGTTCGGGAATGAGCCGTAGCATGGGTAGAGATTGTACTTTTGAGTACAGAGGCCTCCTATCCCATGGAAGCCAGGAAAACAGAGGCCTCTGGTCCCTCTGGAATGAAATTAGCTGTGTGCTGACTACTGTACTACTTGCATTTATAACTTACCCTATCGGTGACTAATGTGTTTGTTTTTTGTTACTCGATAAAATAAAAAATGTTAATGTGAGCGTGTGTATTGATGGGAAGTCTTCCCCTCTTCCTCCCTTACCAGCAGTGTGGTCAGGAGCTTCTCGAGGGGCTGCTTGGGTGGACTTTATACTGAGTTTGAATTGTAAACTGTGCCCGCATAAGCGGGCTTTGATTTAATGCCTGCTTGCCGACGTGATCTCCTGTCTCACGTTCTGATCTCTGCTTCTTCCTGTATCGATTTCTGTATCCTTTTCACAGATCTATGTACTCTCAGGAGGATAAAATCTTATTTCAACTTTCCAGCTAAGTGCAGTGACCATTAAGTAGAAACCTAACAACGTGGCCATAGTATGAAGTATTTGGACCATGATCAAATCACTCCTTCCTGGTGACTTTGTCTGCATGGTGGTGGTGTCAATGGGGAAACCAGGTGTAGTCAGTCCCTGCGCGCTCTTGCTCCCTCCTGGCTCTCCCACCTGTGAGTTGATAGTATTAGGGAAGGGAAATAAGTTGCAGACTGGTTCCTGGGACTCTTCCTATTCTTTGTGGGTGATTTGCAAGTGAATCCATGATGGGCTGATTGGGGAGAAAGGGGGGGAGAATGGTTTGCTGATTTTAAAGTGCCCTGCTGTCATCTTCTGACGAGCTTGCCGCCGGTGCTGGCAAGCTACCCCGAAGGAACACAGCCTAGCTGCTTGGGGGGATTGTCACCCCCTGTTGCTTTTAAGCATATTGTCACCTCCTGGAAGGACCAGGGAGCCCCTGGCTGCAAGTTAATCCCATCCCTCCACCCCAACATGCTTTTAGAGCAGTAGTGATCCACCTGGAAGGAGCAAGCATCAGTTTGATCAGGTGTTACTGAATGTATTCATGTGCCATATTCAAAGCCTGTCCGACGGCTCCACCTCCCACCCCATTCCAATTGTACTTCCCCTCAGTTTCCTTGCTTCCCTGTGCGTGCTACAGCAGTAGCTTGCATACAGTGATAATGATGGGGAAGAAGTGTTTGTTTTTAACTTTATTTTATTTGTTGCCAGAAATAGTGTTTTCCCTTCTGGAAAAAAAAAATGAATCTCACCATCTGCTTCAGCTCTCAGCTTCTTGCTGCTCCCTTGCAGATCAGTCCCTGCTTCCCTGAATGTGTTACCCTGTTGCTTTTTTCCCAGGACACTTCCCTTCTACTGGTTGCCAATGTCTCCTGTCCACGCAGTGACTCCTGTTCCTAATGGTTGTGGCTTTGCTTTCCTCCTCCTGTGCAGCACTGGCTCATAGCTGAGACAGCTGTAGTAGGATGGCTGCCCCTCCTTGTATACAGCTGCTTTATAGGCCTCTAAGATTATTTCTGCAGTAAAGAGCTGGGACCCCGTACAAACAGCTGGGAACAAGAACCAGCCAACTTTCACACATTGTCAGCTGTCCTCCTTGAGCCACAGCTCAGGAACCTCTTCATTACAGGGCTGGATTACAGCCTGTAACATTTCAGCTAAATTATGTCTCCACCTTGTGGTCAAAAGCCAAAGTACCACTTGTAGTGCCTGGAGTGCTCCTCATAACACCTCTGCTATGAGTGGCTGAGTACTCTGATGCATCGGTCAACTGAGGGGAAAAGCTTTGATTTTGTTTTTTATGTTTAGTAGCAGAGTTAGGTGAGATTTGATTCTCCTGCAAGCGTGTAGGTGTGTGGGGAGAAGCAGAGAACAGCTCAGTCTTGCGTTTTGCGAGCAGACGTTTAAACCAGACTACTAGAACAAAAGCAATGTACCACTAAACCCAGCATCGGTTCCCTTTGAGCTGCCCCTTGTGCTCAGAGGCGGAGCCCATTGCATGCGGGCACGGCAGTCTATTTCAGATGGCTTTTCTCCTTCTAGAGCCTTGGTATTTTTGAATACTAGTGCTCAGAGATGGTTTACTGAGGATTCCTGCGCCCTAGCTCATGGGTAGCTTGGCTATAAAGACACCATTTGCAGGTGTGACAAATGGTGATTGATTAGAGAGACAGGATCTCAATTAGTTAATATGAATCTGCCTCTAGCCACAGATGTATAACTGCTGGGGCATGAGATGTTGGTTCTGTGCTCCTGAGCCACATGTTGCAGGCAAGTTAAGGAGAGATTAAACTGGGCTAGAATTGGAGGAGCCAAGTCATCTGACAGACCTGTGAAACTTCCTTTATTTCCATATCCCTTCAGACATGCTCAGCAGGTCTGTCTCTCCCTGTTCTAGAGCACCTGGACCTTTGCTTTTTAAACTTGGTGGCAGTGGAGACCAGGGTGCGAAAGGGGAAGGTCCCTTGATTCTGGCTCTTCCTTGTATGGAACTGGTGTTCTGAGATGTCAGCCATGGCTTTGAGGTGTGAACTGCCCCATTTATCTCAATTAGGGAAGTACTCTGAAGCATGAAGCTGACAATCTAAACAGCGGCCTGGCTAACTTCTGCTGCTGATTTTAGCAGCTAATATGCTTATTCCAGGATCCTAGGTTCCTTTCTTACCTCCCTAGGGACCAAACCGCCAACCTATCGCCAGACCTTTCAGCTTCCCCTACCTGCTTCTATAATGCACTTGTGTGGTTGATTTTTTTTTTAAGAATCTATAGCACATTGAAAGCTGAAGTGTGAAGACTGTAAAATTGAATTTAATACCACAACACATAGCACAAAGGCTCCTGAATGGAGTGTGGTATTTAGGGGCTTAAATCATTAAAACCCTCCAGTCTTAATTTAAATGAAGCTACTGCAGGATTGGCAGTTTGTGGCACCAAGGTGCTGCAGGATCCAGGGATTTTTTCCTCACTTTCTGCAGGATAAGCAGGGCCTTGGCTATAAACTGGGTCCATGATACGGCTGTGTTTGCAGGGCAGACTGCATATATGTGTGTGTGTGTGGTTTAGAGTTGGAGGTTAAATTTTATGCTGCTTCTGCTTTGATTTGATGGCCTCACTGTCACCTCCTTCCTGAACTTCTGCCCTGATATAAGGGATATGAAAGATCACACCACTACCTTGACGACATGGTGGAAGTGGAGAGTAGGAGCTGTTAATAAGCTAGTGTCATTCTGAAGGCGAAGGAATGCCCTTCTAATCAGTGTTGAGGGCAAATCTTTCAGGATTTCCCCATCTGCCTTTTTCACCTGTCCAGTCTCCTCTTTAACTGCTTCCCTGCATCACCTCTGCCCCGGCATGTCCTGCTCTGAAATCCCAGCCCTTGAGAAGAACTTCCAGAAGCTGCACCAGGGACTTGGGTAAAAGTCCATGGTTGCCTCTAGAAAGCCTCGTGGCCTGTTGGCTGTTATGACTCACTTGTTGGTATGGAGGCTGCCATGCGTGATGTGAGCATCGAGCTGGCTGGGAGAAGAGCAGCAGGAATGCTGTAGGCTTGAGAGTTGGTTGGAGGCACCCACCACTGAATGGCAACAGTACTTATCTGGGCCAGCAGGGATTCAGAGAATGAGTGGGTCACCCTAGGATGCTGCGACTCTGTCACAGCTGTGGCTCGGCCATCAGCCATTTGGGAACTGGCAGCTTTGTTTGGTTGCTGCTAGCAATGGAGAGTTCCTATTAATTGAACAATGGATGTGACAGGTTACCTCAGCCTGCCCACAAGCTGGAACTTCTTTACCTTCACCAGGGGCGGCTGGTCACAGCTGTATTCTGTCCTTGCCCCTGGTTCCCGTCTTCCTCAAACCAAGGATTTTCTTTATTCCCTTCTTCACAACCCAGTGTCTCTTTGCATTGCTCTTCCTTCCATATTCCTTCTCTTACCTGTCTCTTTTCCTCTTCTTTCTTGTCTGCTCTGGCTCCCCTTCTGGGTCACTCTCCAGTCTCCTTCCTCTCTTGCCTTCAAGTGCCTGCAGGTGTGTTTATCTTAGAAACACACACATTATGTTAATATTTCCAGGGTCTCTGGGGGACAAATTCTAGGCCACCTTCTTGCTGAGTCTTGAGATTCTGAATGTGTTTGGAGGTATATTCGCTGCCACAGGATTGCTGTCCTTGGAACATGAAAGCACAGGCTCCTCCGCCTTTGCCCTTTTGTCTCCTGATTCCTAGTCCCTGTTGGTCTGCTTGTTCTGCAGGGCAACACATCCTTGCATGGGGTGCAGAGCAGGGACCTATCTACACTCCCCACTCCGCACTTCCTGGACTTCTGTGTCCCACAGCAAAATGGGACCAACAGGTCTTTAATGGGGAGAAGGGGAAGCAGGTTGGAGTGGCTATCGGTTTGCCAGTATTTGTCTTGGAGGGAGACAGCCTTCTTATCTAGCCACCGAGAATGCTAGCGGGAAGCCAGCTGGCTACCAGGCCAGGTATCCAGAGTTTGAAACTGCAAAAACAAAGAAGACACTTATCTGGTGCTTTCTATTTCTTTGGGTGTTAGGTATTCTGGAAACGGCTCTGGTGGTGTGGCCTGGATGAGATCAGTATGTGTTGGGGTATGGAAGGGACGGGATGGCTTGGCGTTGGTCATGGGATATGATCTTCCCCCCTGTGTTGCTAATTGGAATGCAGCCCAGGTGGACAGGAATTGAAGGTTGTGACCAATTATTCTGGAAGTACTTGTTCTAGGGCCAAATTGAGGCGTGCTAGTGGGGCATAGTGGGGAAAGTGTGCACTGTTGCTGTCCATGTTCTGCTTTTCCTGTAAATAAATAAGACTTTAATCTCTGGGCCTGTCGCTTGAACACTTCTCTGTAACTAAAGCTCACAAACAACCTAGATGAAAGAAGGTTGTTCAGTGCTAGTGAATAAGTGTTAGTGTTTTGCTAGGTAGCTGTTCTGGCTCACTTCCTTTCTTCTCCAGAGACGCCACCTCTTTTCCCTTCCCCTGTCTGTACGGTATGAGGGATAGCCCAGTGGTTTGAGCATTGGCCTGCTAAACCCAGGGTTATGAGTTCAGTCCTTGAGGGGGCCACTTAAGGATCTGGGACAAAATCAGTATTTGGTCCTGCTAGTGATGGCAGGGGGTTGGACTTGATGACCTTTGGGGTCCCTTCCAGTTCTATGAGAGAGGTATTTCTCCATTTATTAATTATTATTTGGAGTCCAGCCTAGTGCTGTGTATCTTGCTCACTTGCTCTCTTCCGTCTTTCTGTCCATCCATCCGTGCATGTATGGAAGTATTGATTCCTCACTAAAATCACCCTTCAGCACTGTGCGTACATTGTTCTTTTATGCACAGAATTCCAACTATTGGTCTCAATATCTGGCAAATGATTATCTCCTTCCCGATCTAGTCCTGTGGAATTTAATGCTTAAATGCACTATTTATTGGAGCCAAACAATAAAAAACACCCATGCCAAAAGCTCTAGGCATCCTAACAGGTCATTAGACTTACAGTAACACAGTAATTACAACCCAGCAGCCTTAAATACTCCTAGACAGGTGAGATGCTTAGCCAGCCAGCCAGCAGCGTCAACTAATCGTAAACGGGTCACAAGTGAACTTAGCTAGCCAGTAAATCAAAGCAACAGAAGAACCCCTTTCGCTCCTCCCTGTGGGGAAACCCTCAACTTCCCCCAAAACACCTGTTAAGAGTTTTGCTGCAAAGGCAAGTTACAAGTTTTGACCAAGGGAGGGCAAGTCTTGAGTGCCTTGTGATGAATGACCTGCCAGCAGCTTCCCCTTTGCTATAAGGACACAGACTTTCCCGGGGAGATCACCCTACCCAGCCACCGTTTAGTACAGGTTTTTTACACACTTCCTGAATGATGAGCACTAGGATACAGACCTGTTAGGTCCCAGAGTAGGATTGTTCCCTATAGCACATTCCCCAGTGTCCTGTCTGACCTGGTCCTTGTGTTCCAGGCTTTGGGGCTGCTGCTGTCCCCTTTTGTTTTGGGAAACTGTTCCACAAACTAGTGGATCTCATGGTTGGGAGGAGTGGCTTTCCTGAGAACCTGCCTAAACACCTCATTTTCTTAGTTCTTCCTCCCTTAGAGGATAATCACCTTACTGGAGATAGTCAGAGTGAATTAATGTTGGTAACTTGCTTTGGAAGTTGGAAGGTGCTTTACAAGTGCAATTTATTATTACTCCTATTTATGCTTCCTTGTGCACCCCAAAACCATTCTTCTCCATCCATGGGGTTTGCACTCTTCAGCTATTTGTAAAAAATTGCAAGAATTTCCCTAACTCACCACTTTGTCAGGCTGTAGGTAGCTCTTCCTTGGCCGATGGAGAACCCCTCTGCACAGCCCTGGAAGTTGGCATGCATGGCTTGTTTTGCATAATTTACTTCCCAAATCATCATTTCTCCTCCCACTCTATCTTCAGGGACAGGCTGGGATTGCTATTTGTTGAAATGCATACATGGCTGTTCCACAACTGTTCTGTCCCCTGCTTCAGGAACACTTTAGACCTTTGGCCAAGACACCCAGTTGGACTCAGTGGTGGTGGTGGGGTGTGTGTGTGTGTGTGTGTGTGTGTGTGTGTATGTGGTGTGGGAGATTGGAATCTTTAGTACAAACCTCATGCCCCACATTTCCATAACCTACCCCCCGTTTTCTTCTTCGTCTGGAGAGGGGGGAGGCCAGATCAAACCTTCTGCAATATCCTTTCCAAACCAGCTTCCATTTTGCTGGGCGGAGGAAGAGGTGGGATCCCATTGCAGACTCTCACTAAACCTAGAGAGTCCGCTGTCCTGGGATAGGGACCCATCTACCCTGCAGCATTAACGGGGGCTGTGTGTACTGCTGTCTCAGGTGCTCTCTCTTATTGCCAGCCTCTTGTGAGCAGAGTCTCCTGCTCAGCAGAGGGAGGGACTGTTTTCAAACACAATGGGAGACTAGCATCACTCCCTCCCCTCTGCCCTGCCTCTGTGTCATGGTGTTTCTCTTTAGTCCTGTCTCCCCAGGGCCAGATATCTCTAGTATCTTCTTCTCTGTTTTGTTGAATAACTCTGCTCCCTGCCCGGGAGCTTTGGAAGGGGCAGTACGGAGGAGGAAAGGGGATGAAGATTTTGTCCTGTCTGGCCTGGGTCAGAGGAGGGCTGTATGAAGGCTGTCAGGAGGAGCCTGGGAAAAGAGATTAGCTGAGACAGGAGGGGAAGTCCCACTCTTGTTCTTGAAGTGGCTGGTAAGCTGGTCACACAAAACAAACAATAAAAGAACCTCAGCTCCCCTCCCCTACTCACTGGAACGTTTCTTGGCTCTGTACCCAAACTAGCAGCTGAACACAGTAGTCTTGCTTATAAAATGCAGTGTAAAAAGGGGTGGCATTACAGAGTGGGCCAGGGAGGAGGTTTCAGCACTGACACTGCTGAATGCACAAGGGGGGCTCTGGGCTGGGGAGGGGGCCTGTACTGCTGGATTGCAGCATGCAGGAGCAGCCTAGCACTGCAGGGGAGGGCAGTGTGCTGCAGGAGTGCAGAACATGTATGGGGGGAGCATCACATGGTAGGGCTGATGGGGGAGGGTTTTGTGCTGCAGGATGTGGTGGGGAGGGGTGATGCTGCAGAGTGCAGTAGCAGGATGGGAGCTCGACCAGTGCATGGCACTGCAGGATGTGAGGTCTGGCTGAAGGGAGTACTGGCTCTGCTTTGCAGTGCACTGAGAGGCCTGCTTGACCCATCCAGTGTTTGGAGGGGTGTAGGGGGGTGTTTTTAACAGTAGAGGTTGAGATCTTCTACTCGGAAAAGCATACACCTTTTGTCTGTCATCCCTCGATCACATAACCCTCTGGACTGCAAAGCCCCTTCAGCTCCTGACTGTTATTAACCAGATGTGCCCAGCAGGTGCTAAGTAACCCTTCCCTCCAACCCTAGAGACATGGCAGAAGCCCCTGAGCCTGCCAGTCAAAGAGGGCAGTTGCACTGTCTCTGAGCAGCACCAGCACGGTGACACGGACTTCCCTGCTGAGCCCGCCCTGGAGCTGGCCCCAGCGCACACACCCTGGATTCAGGGCCCCTGTCCTTCGTGTGCCTTTCTGCTAATTGGCCCTTTGTCTGGCCGTGTTTGAGGAGGGGTGAATGCGTGTTGTCTGTGTCTGTATGCTTGTGGACGATGGATGGCCCTTGCCTGGCCCCAAAGGAGGCATGGTATGTGCTGCGGCAGTGCTAGCTCCCCGCGCTGCCTAGCCTGGCCCCTGCACCCAAGAGGCTTCCTCTGGAGGGCAGAAGTTCGTTAATTCCCTGCCCGGACTGTCAAGGAGGCAGCCAGCCATTGTCAGCCATGGTGGCGGCTTTGGTGGTTAGTTGTTTGGGCTCTTTCTTTAGGCCACCAAACAGCAGAAATGGACACAGATCTTGGGTGCTGCCAGCCTGGGCCGTAAATAGCCTGCCAGCCTGAAGAGGAAGTGTTCAGAGTCCCATGACTGCCCCACCCAAATGGGGAGATTGCTTGCCTGGCATTTCTTGGGCGTTTCTGGAAGCAGCGCATTCGCAGCCTACCTGAGCAGCTCCAAGCTGTGCGAGCAGCAGTTGCTTCAGCTATTGAACTAGGAATCCAAGTCAGACAGAGGGACTTGTGATGTTGGTACGGCAACTACAGTAATTAGTTCGCGGGGAAGAGCAAGGCACGGAATAGGGGCGTGAGCGTGCATGAAGGCCACGCACTTGGAAGAGACGGGCAGGGTGCAAGGCTGGTGTTGCTGGGTGGGGAAAATGCGGAGGAATATCCCCTGTCCCACAAGGGGCGCTGGCTTTCTCCTGTGTGGCTTTTACAGATGATCCACCCCCAGTTTGGTTAGCGCCCTCTGGTCCCTGTGCCCCCCATGCTGGGCATGTGGTGTGGATCCCAAGATAATAGTGACATATTCCCAAGTGCCCTTTGTCCTATGGGGGCCAGCCCCCTGAGGTCATTCAACTCCCTCCCGTGCGTGTTTTTACCTCCAGAGGCATTTTCCTTTCCCTGAATACTAGGCATGCTCGGACTCTGACGTGAGATCTTTACCCCAGACTTAGGATAAGAAGTAACCTCCTCACGTGGGCTCTGGGATTCATCCTCTGTGCTCCTCATCCATCCAGGGTCACAGCCACTGGTGACCCTCCTCTTCCCTTTGAGGACTGGGCATGTGTTCACCTTCCGACACACAGTCAGGTGCTCACTAGCTTGTGCCATGATCTCCCTCCGCTAAATGTGGAAAAGCATTGAGCAATGAAGACACATGAGCCAGTCCTGGGGTAGGCAATCTGTGGCATGCCTGCCGAAGGTGGCACGCGAGCTGATTTTCAGTGGCACTCACACTGCCCGAGTCCCGGTCACCGGTCCGGGGGGCTGTGCATTTTAATTTAATTTTAAGTGAAGCTTCTTAAACATTTTAAAAACCTTATTTACTTATAAACAACGATAGTTTAGTTACATATTATAGACTTATAGAAAGAGACCTTCTAAAAATGTTAAAATGTATTACTAGCACACAAAACCTTAAATTAGAGTGAATAAGTGAAGACTTGGCACACCCCTTCTGAAAGGTTGCCGATCTCTGATCCAGTCTCTGGGGATCTCTCTCCTTCCCTGTCCTGTTCCCCACAGCATCGGGAGAGCGGCTTTAGTGCTTCTAGAAGTGCCTTGCGGGAGCTGTGAGCAAACAGTATGCCAGACATTTACCTTTTGAAACATGTGGGTTGCATCTCCTTTTGGCTGCCCTGCCCTGTTGGTGGTGGTTGCTCTGGTGCCTCAGTGCCACTCGAATGGGCTGTGTCTGTGTGCTGCTGCATTTCTTCCACCTGTCTGCCTGAGAAGATGTTTCATGCAGCTATTGATCTGTGGAGACCCTATGCCGGGGTGTCCACTGGGGGTTCTTTCTCCTCACTGTCGCCCCAGCATGTCATCATCCAGCCTGCATGTGTTGCTATAGACCAGCTCTTCCCTTCTACCTTCAAGAGGGGAGCATGTCCTATACCACAGCAATGGGGTCAGAGGATCTTGCAAATGGGACCCAGGGGTCTTGCACATAGAGAATCTGACAGCCTCCTGGGAGGTGATGGGCACAGCACCAATCTGCCCCCAGGAGATGTTGAGGAGTGGGATTTTTACTGAGTTGGAGCTGTTATACTGTAGAGCAGGAGTCTTAAACTTGCAGCCCACGAACCTCCCCAGTGTCGCCCGCGGGGCTCCAGCAGTTTTGGGGCTGGGTCTCTCCATTGGGCCCTGTGCGCTCCCCTTTCAGGAGCCCCGGTGCCTTCCTACAGTCCAGGGGTGGGGTGGGGCTGTGCCTCCATGCGCTGCCCCTGCCCTGAGTGCCCCTGCGGCAAATGGGATGCTGTGGGGGTGGTGCCTGGGGGCAGAAGCACGTGGAGGCCCCCTGGGCTACCCCACCTTAGAGCCCCAGGTAAGCGCTGCCCCACGCCCCCCTCCCAGAGCCTACACCTCCTTCCCCTCTCCACATTCCCCCTCCCACCCCCAAACTCGCTTCTAGAGCCTGCACTCCCTTCCCCTTCCCACGCACCCCCTCCCACCCCCAAACTCCCTCCCAGAGTCAAACCTCTCACCCCTTCTGCACCTCAACTCCCTCCCAGAGCCTGCACCCCAAACCCCTACCCCAGACCTCATCCCCCACTCAAACTCCGTCCCAGAGCCTTAGGCAGGTGGAGGGGGGAGTTTTTTCTGAGTTTTGGGAGGGGCAGGTTCTGGGTGACATGAGTGACATTGGCCTACAGGGAGGATTTGAGGACTGGCACTGGCCATAAGGTAAATTGAATTTGAGACTCCTGCTGTAAAGTTTCTCCCAGGCAGCAGACCATCAGTGTTTTAAAAGCTCTTCCCTGTAGCACACCTGAACAGGATCTGAACAAATGATGTGACTGATGGGGGAACAAAGTGGGACCAGGTTGTGCAGAACAGGATAAGAAATGCCTGTGACTTCCCTGCTGTGACCCAGCGACCTCTTTGTGCCAACTGGCAGAGGGCATGGGGGTACCTAAGACTTGCAGGGATCCCCTGGCTCTGGTGTCTGTGTACTAGCCTGCAGAAGTGACATGTGAAATCTCTAATGAAAACCTATGTTAAGAGGCATGTGGGGATGCCATGTAAGAAGGTGTGTGTATCTACTGGCCTTAAGAACATAATTTCCTTGTCGTGAAAGCTGTGAGGAAGCCGCTAAGCTGATTACCCTTCTGGCAACCAGGAGGATTCTATACCTGGAACCAGCTAGAGCGAATGGCCCAGGATAGAGGACTCTAGAGATCTGTGGCCTGGTCTACACTACGTGTTTAAATCGATTTAAAGAGCGTTAAATCGATTTAACACTGTACCCGTCCACACTACAACGCCCTTTATATCGATATAAAGGGCTCTTTAAATCGATTTCTGTACTCCACCCCGACGAGAGGAGTCCAGGATACACAGCGCTGCGTGACAAGCGTAACGGGAAGCCAGAGACTCAAATGGACGCTCATGGATGGAGGGGGTACTGAGGACTCCAGCTATCCCACAGTCCACAGCAGTCTCTGAAAAGTATTTGCATTCTTGGCTGAGCTCCCAATGTCTGTAGGTTCAAACACAGTGTCTGGCGTGGTTCAGGGAATAGCTCCTCAGTTTCCCCCCCCACCCCACCACGTGAAAGAAAAGGGAAAGAAATCATTTCTTGACTTCTTTCAATGTCACCCTATGTGTACTGAATGCTGCTGGTAGACGCGATGCTGCAGCAGTGAAGAGCAGTATCCGCTCCTCTCCCCTCCCCGGTGGTAGACGGTGCAATAGGACTAGTAACGTTCGCCTCATGAATATCGTGACATGCTCCTTGACATCGAGGGAACATTGCTGGTTACTCCCAGTAGATAGGACAGAACGGCTAATAACCAGCTTCATCATAGCAACTGGGGGCTTCAGCCCCCTCCCTTTCCTGTGTAAAGAAAAGATTCTGTACTGCCTGGACTGTCATAGCAGCAGCATGCTGGGCTCCTCTCCCCCACCGCTTTCCTGTTTTAAAAAGATTGTCCTGCCTGGACTATCATCGCGCCGGGAGGCTGCCTCCCCTCATTTATGTCACTAAACACTCAGTGTTTCTTATTCCTGCATTCTTTATTACTTCATGACACAAATGGGGGGGGCAGGACACTGCCACGGTAGCCCAGGAAGGTTGGGGGAGGAGGGAAGCAACGGGTGGGGTTGTTGCAGGGGCACCCCCTGTGAATACTGACACGGAGCAGCTGTGCTCTGATACACTGGTCCTCTAATACACTTGCCCCTTATTCTAGGCAGGACTGACTCTATTTTTAGAAACCATAAGGGAGGGATTGACTCAGTCCCAAGTGAGTCAATCCCAATTTTGCTTTTGCGTTGCGCCCCCGGCCGATTTCAGCCAGGGGCACTCATGATAGCAGCGGACAGTACAGAGGGGAGAGATAACCGTCATCTCATTGCCAGTTTTCTCCGGCAGTAGACGGTACAGAACGACCGGTAACCATCTCTGCTATCATTGCAAAAGCAAGTGAATGCTGCTGTGTAGCGCTGGAGTATCGCCTCTCTGTCCGCGGCATCCAGTACACATACGGTGCCGGAAAAAAAAAAAAGCTGAACGGGCTCCATGGTTGCCGTGCTATGGCGTCTGCCAGGGCAATCCAGGGAAAAACGGCGCGAAAGGATTGTCAGCTGATGTTTTCCCGGAGGAAGGAATGACTGACGACATTTACCCAGAACCACCCGCGACAATAATGATTCAACCCAGAATTCCAAGGGGCGGGGGAGACTGCGGGAACTATGGGATAGCTACGGAAGAGCTACCCACAATGCAACGCTTCAGAAATCGACGTTAGCCTCGGACCATGGACGCACAACGCCGATTACTGTGCCTAGTGTGGCCACATGAAATCGAATTTATAATATCAGTTTTATAAAACCGATTTTAGCTAATTCGATATTATCCCGTAGTGTAGACGTGACCTGTGGTTGGCGGCCCATACCCTGATTGGGGTGACGGGCATGAGTGAGTGAGTGAAAGGCAGCATGCCTTGAGGCATACTTCTCCAACACACTTATCTCCCTGGGGGACCACTGTGTATTGTATGTCTCACAATAGAAGTCTATTAGCATACTGAGTCCAATGCTAATGAAGAGCTTGTGGAGACTTCAGAAGAAAATTGACAGGAAGAGGTAACAGTGTGGGGAGATGCTCCCTGTTTTCAGGTGATGATCAGACATCTGGTCTGTCCTGTCAGGGGGTGAAGAAGACTCCATGGGATCCTTCACCAGGACATAAGCAGTGGGTTTGCTTCTTGAGAAAGGGCTCTCAGCCAGGCTTGGCTAAAAATGCTGGGAAGAGCTTTGGGCAAGAGACTTCTTGAGATAGGGGATAACTTGTGCTGAGCTTAGGCCACAGAAAGCCTGTTATGATTTTGTTTTCTATGTGAACCTTTGTTTCATTCTGTTTGCTATCATGATTCTGGTCTTTGTTAAATAAATTTGTTCTTGCTTTCTCTATAAACAAGTCTGAGTGCTGTGTTCGAAGGGGAGCTAATAGGCAGCGATGTACTGTTCATTGGGGAACAGCGGGCCTGGTAATTCTGTTGGCGTCCAGTGGAGCAAGGGCTGGACAGTGCAGGGGACACCTGGTGAGATGGGGGTGTGCCTAACGCTAGCCTGGAGAGAGAGTGAGGTCTGGAGGGGAGTGCTTATGTGAACGGTAGCTGCTAGTGATGTCAGTGAGCTGACCCCGGGCAGGCACAGACAAGGCTCCCTCATGCTAGGGAGGTGGTGGCAAGGTGCCTCCCCACCTTGGGTACCTGTGAGAAGTGTCACACCTACTATTGCCTGAGCTCCCGTCTATGCCTCTCTGGCCTACGGTCCCTGTAGGGAAAGATCAGCGATGACTGGGGTGACATGTAGCAAATCTGTCTCCTCCCTGGAGCCTCCTTCCAGTGTTGTTTTTTAATATTAATTTATACATACAATTAACCCTGACTTTGCTGTCAGTCTTGGTGCTGCAATTCTGCACTGATTGAGGAATTTGACGTCCTTCGTCCCCGGAGGCTCCTGGCAAGTTGCTAGTGTAGCATTCAGCGTCTGTCTGAGAGCTCGAGACATCAGTCTCCTCCTCCTCCTCCAGCACAATCACATTCCTTTCCCCCTACTCCTGGCTGCAGAGGATGCTCAGTGTTAAGGTTCCTTCTGAAAATGGAGAGAAGGTTGCCATGTGCAGAAATCTCCTTCCTGTTTCCAGTCCACCTCCCTACCCCACCTGAGGGGAAGAAACCTCCAGTGCATCACCTAGCAAGTTTGCTGAGAGAGGAAACAAAAATATACACAGGGGTAAGGATGCAGCTTGCGGCATTGAGGTAGATGTGTCAATAGCAAGGCTCAGGGAACACCTTTTTGGACCAATTGCTTGATCAGTCTATCTTTAGTGCTTTATATCCTCCTCCCCTTCATTCCTAAAATGCCACACAATTTTGAATTCGTCTGTCCTTGATACCCCTCTGTGGGTTTGGGAAGTGCTATGATTGCCACCTTCCATGTGGGAGCCGTGGCACAAAAAGAATAAATGACTTGTCCCAGGCTAGTGCCTGAACCAGTGGACTATCTTTGCTCCCTGCAGCAATCTTGTAAATGGGGCCAAGTAGCTATTGCTCCTCTGTCTGCATGGTGCGATGTGGTATTCCTCTTTGTACAGCTCTCACACCCAACTGTGGAAACTGCCTGCTAGCTCTTCTGTGCTAGCAGCAAAGAATCCTGTGGCACCTTATAGACTAACAGACGTTTTGGAGCATGAGCTTTTGTGGGTGAATACCCACTTCATCAGATGCATGTAGTGGAAATTTCCGGGGGCAGGTATATATATGCAAGCAAGCTAGAGGTAATGAGGTTAGTTCAATCAGGGAGGATGAGGCCCTGTTCTAGCAGTTGAGGTATGAAAACCAAGGCAGGAGAAACTGGTTCTATAGTTGGCCATTTATCCATTGATTTATATCCATTTATTTGTGGATAAATGGACACAAATCAGATATTAGGAGTGGCAATATACAAAAACCTGTAGGAGAACACTTCAACTTCCCTGGCCACACTATAGCAGATCTTAAGGTGGCCATCCTACAGCAAAAAAATTTCAGGACCAGACTTCAAAGAGAAACTGCTGAGCTTCAGTTCATCTGCAAATTTGACACCATCAGCTCTGGACTAAACAAAGACTGTGAATGGCTTGCCAATTACAGAACCAGTTTCTCCTCCCTTGGTTTTCACACCTCAACTGCTAGAAGAGGGCCTCATCCTCCCTGATTGAACTAACCTCGTTATCTCTAGCCTGCTTCTTGCTTGCATATATATACCTGCCCCTGGAAATTTCCACTACATGCATCTGACGAAGTAGGTATTCACCCACGAATGCTCATGCTCCAAAATGTCTCTTAGTCTATAAGGTGCCACAGGATTCTTCACTGCTTTTACAGATCTAGACTAACATGGCTACCCCTCTGATACTCTTCTGTGCTGTAGCTTTCTTTCCTCAGGCTTTATACTGCTGCCTGGCCCTGTAGTATCTGAGCACTTTCCATGCATAATTGATAAGCAAAAGTGCAGTCCCTAGTGGACTTCAGGGAGTCTTTTTGGCTCTTTTTCCTTTCTTAAGGTATAAAACAATGCATGGGAGGGGTATGCTTTGTCTGGTTTTGGGAGAGGAGGGGGTAAATAGAAGACAGTTTTTGCCATACATGTTATGGCAGAAAGGCTTTGTCAGAGAGGAAGATTTTGCAGCATTTCCTCGTGAAATTGCTGTTTACGAGTGGCAAAAGCAACTTTAGTGCCATACTGGTTTTGCTGGTGCATGTTGTAGCCAGTAGAAGAGGGTACAGTGAAATTAACTCTCTCCTTCCTGCCTTTCAAATCCCTCTTTGGGTGGCGTGGAGTATGACCACTCCTTGCTCTTGACCAGGCCAGCAGCCCCTTCCCTTCAAAAAACCACACAGTGTGCAGTATTGATACACCACTGGGAGTGATCTGATAAGAGGTGGATGGAAATCCTGTGGTGTCCAGAGTCCATTTAAACTTGCTGCTCAGTGCCATCAGAGTTCTACACGAGAGAACAGGAAGCTGAGTTTGGTCAGTAGAAGTGGCTGCTGCAGCTAGTATTATTTGTTACTGCTGACTTATTAATAATAACTAAGAGCATACTTTTTATCCCCAACATTATGTAAGAAATCGGAGAACTTGAGGAAGTCTCTGGTTTCAAGTCCAGAGTGATAGAACTAGGTCTCAGCAAGTTTAAGGGTTCCTGAGAGTGGGAGTTTAAACTTAAATGGATGAAGAAAAGCATAGAAGACTTGAAGGTGCAAATTAGTCCCTTGCTGCAAAATCTGTTTGATGCTAATTTGATTCTCGTCTTAAAGCAACTCAGAAGTTATCTTAGCAGCTGGCACAAATTGACTGTCTCCTGTGTTGGCACAATGACAGCAATTGAAATGAAATTATTGCCCGGAATTTGCATCCTCTTCTGGACTACTCCCATTCTTTTTCTCAGAAAGGTAATCTAAAATGAAGATACCGTTCAACAACAACAACCACAATTACATGTATATGTCTCGTGTGGGACGACTGGCAATACGCAGGCGGCATTATTATGTACTCTAGTTGGTATCAGGAAGAGAGAGACACTGGTACAGAACAGAGTTGGAAGATTTCCTTGATTGTTTAATCTTTTGGATGACTTTGGCTGCCTTCACAGATAGATACACAGCATGTGTTTTTTAATTATAACACTTAGGCCATGTCTACACTGCATTTATGTTGGCAAATTTTATGTTGCTCGGGGTTTGTTTGTTTTTTTCATACCCCTGAGCAACATATGTTTTGCCGACATTAGTGCTCGTGTGTGCAGCATTATGATGGTGGAAGATGCTCTCCAGCCAACAAAGCTACCGCCACTCATTGAGCTGGTTTTGTTATGTCGACAGGAGAGCTCTCATCAGCCTAACGCAGCTTCGCAAGCGATCTTATGGCTGCACGGCTGTATCGGTACAACTGTGCTGCTGTACGCTTGTAAGTGTAGACATGGCCTTAGTGTGTGACAGAGTAAGTGACTGTCTGATCCTTCCCCTTTCTAGCTTCCCTTGGGAGTATTTGGACTTTGAGAGAAGGATGGAGTTAGAGCAGTGGATGTCGCTTCACGTGCGGAAGCTTCACAAAATACATGTAAACTAACTTGGACCATTTTTCATTTGATTTTTGGCTAAGATGCTGTTCTGGTGTGCCTGCCTGTCTACTGCCGCCCCTGAGGGTCTGAGCACCTGCACCTCTGTTAAAGCTGATAACATTTCCAGCACCTATAGCTCTTCTTGTAATTATGGGTATCATCGTAGTGCCTGAAAAGGAGACTGTGGTAGGTGCCTACATATACTCTTGCATGCTTAACTTTTAGTCATCCCATTTTTTTGAGTATTAACCTGCCTGGGACTTCCACAACCTTCCATGGCCATCTTTGTAAGTGCAGGTTCCTGACACAATGGGAACTATCTACTGGAAAACAAACTTGTCTTGAGCCTGAGCTTCCTAATTTGAAGAGAAAAGAGCAGAGGTGCCATTTGTTTACTGGATTTACTTGCATCTAGAGGCAGTCGCTACAAGGTGGTGTTTTTTCAGTGGTCACTCACTCTCTCTCTGCAATTAAGTTGTTTTAGAATGGTGTTTGCTACTTTCTGGAGAAGGTGTGGGAACAGACACATCTTCCCCCATACACTTCTGATGGGTATAAATCCTGATTCCATTTATTGAGGTTACTGGATCCCAGATTCACTCTGGACTCTTTGGAACTTTTAACTCTCATCTCCTCCCCGTCTCCCTAACATGAAAGGAACCCACTTACTGACAAACTTGCAACTAGCAAGAGGTGGGAAATAAGTTTTAAGATGGTCCTGAGCTGAACACTAGAAAAAGACCTTGGCTCTTAGATGTTGTTGCTTTGATTTTGAAAGGTTTGGGTTACCTGCCTGGTAGAAAGTTCACACGTCATGAGAGAATGGATCTTTATGGTTTGGCTCCTAATCTGAGAAACACACAATTCCTCCATCGGTGAACAGTGTTTTTTCTTTATTGTAATACTGCATGTGTGTTCTGACAGCAGTAAGCTTCCTGTTTGTCCCTAGAATCTCCTGTCTTTGTTCCTGTTTGCCATCTTCTTGCAGGTGTATGTTGTATTTTTTTTTTATGATTGCTCTGCAAAATCTCTCTTACTCTTTCTGTCTTAATTTTTATTCTCATGGCCTGAAAGTCATCTAATTGCTTAGCTTTAAATGTTGCCCTCTGCTTGTGTTTGTCAAGGGTGGGAATTCTCATAAGCTGGTGTGGTTTTTGTTTGTGCTTTTCCTAGGACTTTCAATCGAGAGAGCTCTTGGACAGGTGTGTGGGGATGGGATGAGAAATGTGCACATACTCTTGAAATCTCCTGGGTCAGAGTGTATATATATCCTCTTGAGGGCTGTTGGAAAGACTTTGGCTGGAAAGTAGTGTTTGTGGTTACAGCTGCCTAAAGCTGTAATGAAGACCCTCTTTGCATCTCCTGGGAGTGAGAAGCGGTCAGAGCATCCACAGCTACAGATGAGGCTGTTGGGAGCGGGAGTTGATTATTGTGCAGCATATGCATAGCAGGAATGTCATACTGGCGTAATGCACCTGACAACTAATAATCTCTTCCAATATTCTCTACGCCCTCCTCTCAAGTTCTCAAACCTCTGCCTCATCTCCTTTTTAGGTTTATTGCAGGCTTCCAAATCATTCAGGTCTGTCTTTTGGAGTCAGAAGGAAACACGACAGGGATGGTTTTCCCTTTTCTTCTCCGTCTCTCCCCCCTCCCCACTAGCTGATTAGGCACAATGACCTTTTTCATCATATCTTTTTGTCTGTGTTACGTAAACGTTCCCGGTTTACAGCTCTAGACTGCTGTGGCTTGCAGATGTCCTGTGTACTGTGCGTCTGTCTGAAAGCATTCTCCTCCAGGCTCTGATGGCCCTGCAAGAAAAAGCTTCTTAATTATAATTCTCATGGGAGGCATTTTGAGCTAGTGGCTGGAGCAGGGAGGTGGGACTTCTGGTCTCTGTTGCTAGCTATGTCGTTGGACAAACTGTTGTGCCTCAGTTTCCTCATCTGTAATATTTACATATTACTTGTATGTAATGCAAGGGGACTGTGAAGCTAGATAGAAGTTCTTAGTCTTCTGAACATTTCAAACGACTGGGACTGGGGAAATGCACATGACAGTGGTACAGAAGCATCACTGTAGTTAAAGTTACATCATGACACCTGTTTAAAGGTTGACCTTTCTAATTTTTCGAATATTGACATGCTTCGTTTGCTTAGTTGGATTTCTTTTAAATTTGGTGTGCTTCAAGAGGGTGAAGGGTAGGCAGTGACCCAAATTTGGAGTCATTTGAACCAGGGGTTCTAGAGAATAAGCCCCCAAAAGAATAACCATTTTAAAATAAATCCCTAGGTGAGACTTTTTACGAAGTCGGAGATCAAATTGTTGAAGAGCTAGGAGTGAAAATGGTCTCAATCTGTTGAGTTTTACGCCCGGAATTGCAAGGCACTCACTAAATCTTTGGGGGATCCGAGTTCAGAACAGTATTTAGGAAAATGTACACTTTTACACTGCACATGCACCAGTACAGAAAAGCAGCTAGAGAGTTTCCATTCCTACCATTTTATATGCTTTAAAGCTTGACTCTTGCAAGCGCTCTAAAATCTGAGTGGTTAGTCTAGCTACTTTGAAATTCAGTGTGCCTCATGGGATTGCTGGGGTAGCATTAGTGATCCAAATTTGGGGTCATATAACCAAATGGTGCCTGAGCAACAGGCTCACCCTAACTCCCCCTTTCCCCCCAAAAAAGCCCTGTTTTTTTCACAGCTGTGAACTCACTCTTCAAGTAACATAACTATGGATAAGTCTGTCACAAGCCCCTACCTAGGCCAAAAGGAGTTTTGGATGGCGTGGCTGGAAGATACTATGATTTGTGAGTTGTGGGTGGCAATTGTATTTTGAGAGAATGTAATCAAAGTCTTTGCCGGGGCAGGGGGGTGGAATTAGACATAGTGCTTCCTGAGAGATGACATGTATTAGGGGGTAGAGGAATGGGGCACTGGGAGAATAGGGTGAGAGGACTGTGGGGCTGCAGTGAGATGAGGAGGGTTTGAGGAAGGGGGAAATCGGGGTGAATGGTATGGGAGGGGAGAGGTTGGGAGATCAGATGAGGGAGGCATGACCCCTCCCCCCAGTTCTGCCCGTAAACGCCGGTCTCTGCGTGCTGCGCAACTCTGCCAGTGGCTGCCAACCCCCTGCGCCCCAAGGCTATGCCACTGCATTATGTAGCTGTCCTTCACTCCAGGCACTGGAGGTTAGTTGCGTTGTAGGAAGGGGTGTCATAGTATCCTTTCCCAAATCTGAACCTTAGCATCCAGAAAATGAGATACTAGCATGAATCCTCTAAGCTTAATTACCAGCTTAGATCCTGTAGTGCTGCCACCAACCAGAAATTCCAGTGTCTGGTACACTCTGTCCCCCAAAAACCTTCTCTGGGGATCCCAAGACTCAGATTCCTTGAGTCTCACAACAAAAGGGAATAAACCATTTCCCTCCCTAGGTTACCCTGGAAGACCCTTCTCCCCCACCAATTCCCTGGTGAGTACAGACTCAATCTTGAGCCTTAACTAGAAAAAAAAATCAAACAGGTCTTAAAAAGCAAACTTTTAATTAAAAAAAAGAAAAAACATAAAAATTGTCTCTGTAATCAAGATGAAATATTACAGGGTCTTTTAGCTTATAGACCTCCAGCAGAAATACAATTTAAGATACTTCCAGCAAATACACATCTGCAAATAAAGAAAAACAATTTAAAAGACTATAACCGCCTTTTTACTTACTCACTATTCTGAATAGATAAGAGACTGTAGCAGGGAGATTGGCAGAAACCTGGTTGCACCTCTAGTCCTGTCCAGGACCCAGAGAGAACAAAGCCAAACCCAAAAACCACAAACAAAGGCTTCCCTCCCTTGAGATTTGAAAGTATCTTGTTTCCTGATTGGTCCTCTGGTCAGGTGTTGTTTGTTAACCCTTTCCAGGTGAAAGAGACATTAACCCTTAGCTATCTGTTTATGACAAGAGGGAACTAATGGTAATAGAAACCTTTGTGTATCTGGGAGTAAAGACTTCATGGAGACCTTCCCTGCTTGGGACGTGGGGGCTGGGTACTGGAGAGCAGGCTGGTTGGAGTGGGGAGTGTAATGAATGTGTTAGGGATGTGGCTGGGGCCATGTTCTCAAGTGGGGCTGGTGGGACTCTGCTGATGTTAGGGTGCAGGGGAGCGAGCTGTCTGTTAATGGGGCATTGCTGAAAGCGGGGGAGTCAGGTTACATGCGCAACCTCAACCCTGCTTTTCGTGCTTTATAGAAGTTTGAGTTTTGCTCAGCTCCCATGTTCTGCAAGTGTGTGACATGCCACCAAGCAACCTTAACTGCACATTATTTCTTTTTGCCACTGAATGATTATTCCTATCAAAACATGGCTATTCCAGAATATTAGGCTCCTATACGCAGCTGATGTCCATGTGCTTCTACACAGAGAGAAACAACAAGTCTTTAAAAATCCAGTTTTTCTAGGCTTGATATCACAAAGCCAGATGCCTCTTTTCTCTGAGTTATTTCCTTCAAGTGGGCAAAGGTCTAAGTCTTACCTCAAATGAAAAGATTTATATAGCTTAATTTTACTCCACTCCTGGAAATTTCAAATACTTTACTTGAAATTACTGGATGTTTCTCCTGGATGGTCTGCATCAGGAACTCACTAATGAGACTTCCCCATTGTGGTCCTTAATTTCCCCACAAAGTTTGTAGAGATGCTCTTCAAAATTTATTGGAAATTACAAATTAGGAATTTGATACACCATCAAATATGAGAAGATTAGTATTTCCTTGTATTTTATTTATTTAGCAGCTTAGTTCAAAGCTGTTCGTGTTCCCAACACCACTGGTTGGAGATTGTTCTACCAATTTTTCATAATGTACAGCTGATATTATTTTTTTTTGCTATCAGTTGCCAAATCTAATATAACTTTGTTTAACCCATTCCCTTTGGTTTTTAACTGAATGTAATATGTAATATATTTGGAACATATTGCCAATATTGCTAAGATCTTGATTTCTCTCGGCCTACTCTCTCCTTTTGTCTTCCATACACAGTGCTTCCTGTGTGTACGTGGACGCGTGTTTGTGTTTGTTTTTCCCCAGCCTGGTTAGCAGTTTCTAGCAGATGGTCCATATGTTGTAGTGTACAATCACTTTCCTTACACCCTGGTCTTGCAACAAGTGTCTGTTTTAACTTGACACTTGCGAGTAGTCCCATTCAGTTGAGTGAGACTACATGTACGTGTAAAGTCTATGAAGCAGAGGGTCTTACTTTCCACAATCACTCATGGAAAAGCCCATTCTAGACAGCACCTGAAAACTGAAGGGCAAATACAGATTTTGTATTTGTATTAATAATTTTAAAATTTAAATATGTTGTCTTTTTAAAACATTTTTTTAAAACAACCACTTATTTAACTATCTCGTTATTAAGCAATGTTTTGCAGAGTAAGAGTAGTGAGGCTTTTTGTTAGCTTGGAGTTGCTCTTTCAGAATAGTAATGCCAAGAGAGGTAGTGTTATCTAAAATGTACAGCTTCCTGAATGCTGAACAAAAATCCAATAACTGTACTTGCTTAAAGGCAACCTGGCAAAGGGATCTCAGTATTCACTGTCCTAATGTGCACATTAAGTATAAATAAGTTTTGCCCTTCAGTTTTCAGGTACGTTTGTGTTAATCATGATATTACTCAACACCGAGTTTTGTATCATTTCTACTTCACCACAAGCAGTCTATCTAGAATGGGCTTTTTCGTCAGTGATTGTATAAAGTTGTGCTCTCTGCTTCGTAAATTGTGAAGAAGTCCAAAAATCAAAAGATTTTGGTTTATGGCTGGAAAACATTGCAGCTGACTTAGAAAGATATTGTAGAGGATACTGTACCTTAGCTTTGTGAGGTATTAGATATTAAGGGCAAATTTTTATCAGTGAGGATAATTAATATTTGGAACAACCTAGCTAGGGCTATGGTGGATTCTCCATCATTTGAAGTCCTTTACATTGTGACTGGATCTCTTCTAAAAGATGTGTGGTAGCTCAGCTCAGAACTTATGGAGGACAGATCAGATGATTGCAATGGTACCTACTGGCTGTAGAATATGAATTCCTCAAACCCAGGTCAGGATGTGGTGTTTAATTTATTAGCTGCAGAGTTACAATTGCTGGAGATTTGGGGGGAATGAAGGAAGGAATATTTCCTTGCTTGACAGATGGTGTGTGAAAATCTGTGAAGTTTGATCCATGGGAAAAATGACTGGGCTTCTGAACTGTTGGTAAGACAGATATTTGAACACATGGCTGCCTTTCGTCACTCCTGCTGAAGCTGCGAGCTAGTTTAGCAAACAGCAAATCTTACAAACGTCTCTGCTTGGCTTCTGAGGATTCCATGAATGCACTATTTGTTCAGTACCTTGTGCCTGACCCTGATCCCTGTGACTACCTTTTTTCTTACTTTCTTGGTTTTATGTAATCTTCCTTTATTTGTGACCACAATAAACAGGCCAATAAGATTAGAAAGAGCATCAGGAAAAGATTCAATAGGAAGTCGCAATGTATTACAGGGTATGGTGTTAGACTGTATGGGACCAAACAGGCCTCTTCACTTCTGATCTCTGGTCAGAGATTGAGTGTACTGTGTGTGGCAAGGAAGAGGGGTTTAAAAGGACCGTCTTGTCTGGTGGGGCCCTTCTCGAGTCTGGGGTTGAAGGGCTCTCTGTGGCCACCTGGAATCAGATCCATGATCCCCCAGAGCCCATATGAGTCAACCTTTCTGTGTTTGCTTGCTGCCCCGCAGGCTGAACAAGGCTGTTGCTGTTGGGGGCTGGAGCAGCTGCACACGGCCAGGAGGTGCCTTCCTTCTCAGAGCTGTCCTGGAGTTGGCCTGTTTGGTTACCCTGGAGACAGAGCATTGTGGAACGCTTTCCTCGGACCAGAAATAGTTTGCTGTACCTTGTGACTGAAGCGCTCTCCTCCTCCTTCCCTGGTCTGGGGCCAGCCCTTGTGTGTGCTGGGAGATAGGAGTGTCAGGCCATGGCCCCGTGTCACAAGCTCTGGTGCGGGTGGGGTCACAGTCACCAGCCTGGTCCCCTGCTCCTGCCCCCTGCAGTGACAGTGTAAGGTTTCAGGGGAGTAATTGTGCTTGAGTTATGTCCCCTCTGGTGTTTCAGTGGTTATGTCATATCTGTTGAGGCTGTGACGCTGTAAGCTGGCTGTCAGGGCCCAGCAGCTGAGTAGCACGTGGTACGCTCCTACCTCTCTCTCTCTCTTCTCCTTTTCTCAGCTGTTTGGCCTTTGGCTTCCCTGTGCCCTTATGCTTTGCAGCAGGTTCTCTACAGGCGTCACTTGTTCACGAGGGCAGCATGATCGGTGTGGGCAGCAGGGCCCCCAGATCTGTAGGTGCTGCCAAGTGGAGTTGAGAGGTCCTGGGTGGGAGGGGGAAGAGTTTATCTTACTCTCTGACCACTGAGAGGAGACTGATAGGAAAGGGTGCCTGGTGCTCTACTCACTTATGGTTTGAGTGGCATCAGGCACCAACCAGGCGCAATGGGAGTGTGGCCTTTTCTGGAGAGAGCCTGCAGCTCGGGAATGTTCTGCCTTTGGTGTGTCACAGCCTCCATCTCATCCCCAGGGGAGGCAGCAGTCTGTCTCAGATCCCTTTGCTGCTTGTGGCCATAGCTTTAGGCTAGTACAGTCTCTGGCCATTTGGGCCCTGTTGCCCTCTGGAAATAGTCTGCGTTCAGTTCCTTCTTTTTCAGCTGCAGTCAGGCAGTGATACTGTGCACTGGTGCAAGACATTCTGGGTAGAGTTACACAGAACTTGGGAGTCTCTTTTCGGAGTGCCTTGCATCAATATTTTTATCTTCTGTCTTCTCCTGACGTCCCACCCATTGAAGTAGGGGTACAAATGTGTCTACACTCCACCCACCCATCACGGTTTCACATAGCTAACCTCAGCCTTCCAAGGGAAGAGCTTTCAGTGCAGTCTGGAAGCAGCAGGTTACCTTGCAGCTGCTTTGCACAACTTTTGCTGGGAGGGATACTGATACAGGCAGAAACCAAGCCACTCCTTTATCATTACAGGGCCCCTCCAGGCATTCCTGCTTTCTGCTCCTTATTTTGGGGGTGATTCTGGAACGGAACAGTGAAAACATCATAACTGCTAGGACTAGGAAGGAGGGAAGGGTAAGAAAAAGATCCCCCCCTCAGTCCCCAATAGCAGCAGCAGCTGAGGATGTGAGCATCTCTCAACCCATAAAATCGGGCTATTTGCTACGCTGGAGCAATGGGAAAGCTAAGACAAAAATCCTGCAGGTCCTGGGCTGCCCAAGAGGGAGCTAATGTGTGTGGAGCCTTGCCTTGGTCTTCTCCCTGTGTTGCCGCTGTGTTGTTACCTGAGGCTTTCAGGGGCAAGAAGCAGGGTGGCGAAGCCTGGTGAGGAGCCTGTCAATTTAAAGCATGTTTCATTCCTGCCACTGACCACACTGTGTAATCTAGCCAGCCAGGCACCTGCCGCTCATGCTGCAGTGTTATTCCCAGGGGGAAGGTTTGCTTGCCAGAGAGAGGGCCAGGGAGGACACACGTTTTCAACTCAGCCTGATGGAGATGCAGAAAGGAAGAAGTGTAGGAGGGGGAGACGGGGTCAGTTCCAGTTTCCTCTGCCTTCTCTTTGTGTTGGTGGGCAGAGATGAGGGACAACGCTGACTTCTCTGTTTCTGGGGGTCTCCATCCCTGGGAGAGCTGGAGTTTAGCAGCTGTTAAAGTTCCTTTCCAAATCTGGCTCATTTGTGCCCTCTCTGTGAAGCCTTTGCACTCCCCTCAGATGAGTGTTGCTCCCTCCGGGCGGGGCTGGGCAAGGAGAAGATGAGGCTGGGGAGGGCCAAGGCTCAGTCAATTTAATGACACATCTCCTTCCTCTTGGCTCCTCAGTTACTGGAAAAACCCTCTGTTCCCTGG
This sequence comes from Chelonoidis abingdonii, assembly GCF_003597395.2. NCBI lineage: Eukaryota > Metazoa > Chordata > Testudines > Testudinidae > Chelonoidis > Chelonoidis abingdonii. Next base: position 14,097,549 of record NC_133784.1, read on the forward strand.
GTAACATAGGCAGAGCCCCTGCAGCTCCCTTCCCTGCTTCCACATGTGCTAAATTTTAGAAGTGGAGAAGCCTTTTCCCCTCGCTTTGATATTTTCTCTTTTAATCCAGATGACAGCCCTGCTTGGACTGACATTGCCTGTCTGTTGCAATAAATGTGCTTAGCACTTAGCAAGCACGTCTTGAGTGCTTGATCAGCATTCCACCACAGAGCCCATGCACGGGCACTGAATGCAACTGGCAAGTGCTCCCCCCTCTGCTCCTCCAGCCCACGTGATGGCTGTGCATTGCTGTGACTCAGTTTATCTTATTGTCTCTTTTGGAAGGTGGCTGAGGTGATTGTTCCTTTTGCACTGAGACCTGGCAGAACTCATTTCACATGAGAGTTCCCAGTTATCTACTCTCACGCTCCTTCTTGAAAAGAGGGCCAGTCTCAGAAGCCATTGAACTCAAATTGGTATTTTACATCTGTGGCGGAGACTAGAGCCCAAAGCGTTCCATCCCTGCACTACTTGCTTTAAAGGCAAGTTGGGAAACCCAACCCAGCAATGACTGTGGCAGGGGTGGAGGGGATGTCATCCACAGCCTTCGCTACGTGCAGATGCTTTGCCCTGTGCAGCCTCGCCCCATGACAGTGGTGAGTTCCTGGGAGATTGCTGCATTCCAGCATTTCTAGTCTCACTTAGCCTTCTGCTGACCTGTCGATTCACTGTCTCTCTATCCCATCGGATCTAAGCAAGAGTCTTGTCATGGTATAATTCCCAAATCTGAACCTTAGCATCCAAAATATGGGTACCAGCATAAATCCTCTAAGCTTAATTACCAACTTAGATCCTGTAGTGCTGCCACCAATCAGGACTTAGGGTAGAGCCCCTGATAAGCTCTGGTCTCCCCAAAACCTTCCCTGGAGACCCCCAAGACCCAGATTCCCTGAGTCTCACAACAAAGGGGAATAAACCATTCCCTTCCCCCTCCTTTCCTTTCTCCCACCAGTTCCCTGGTGAGTGCAGACTCCCTTCCCTGGAGTCTTATACAAGATAACCAAAAGATCAATTAGATTCTAAAAAAGAGGAAAACTTTTAATAAAAGAAGGAAAACATAAAAATTGTCTCTGTAATCAAGATGAAATATTACAGGGTCTTTTAGCTTATAAAAAAATGGATAAACAGCCTTATCCAGAAAAAATACAATTTAAAATATTTCCAGCAAACTACACATTTGTACATAAAGAAAACCAAATAAAAAGACTATACTGTCTTTCTACCTTTGTACTTACAAATTGGAAACAGAAGATTAGAGAGCCTGTAGAGATGTGTGGTCATCCTCAGAGCCTAGGGAGCGCAAAGTAAAAACCCAAAACTACAAACAAAGGCATCCCTCCACTGAGATTTGAAAGTATCTTGTCTCCTGATTGGTCCCCTCAGGTGTTTGGTTCCCTGTTTGTTAATCCTTTACAGGTAAAAGAGACATTAACCCTTAACTATCTGTTTATGACAAGTCTAGTTTGCAGTTTTCCAGCTTACACCCTCTTTCTCGCTCTCTCTTTCCAGATCACCAGAAACTGGAACGTGAGGCCCGAATCTGCCGACTTTTAAAACATCCAAATATTGGTAAGTACCCCCGTGAGGGTGTGGCTAGTGCTTGCTAGACTGTTCCTGGGAATTGGATGGTGAATGCTCACTGCCCAATTCTGGCCTTATTTGCCATGAAGCCTCATCGGTTATTCCTTCCTTCTGCAGTCCCTGCATATGGAGCCATCCCAGTCCCTCCTGTGACGCTGGAGATAGAACCCTGAACCTCCTGGCTTAGGTATGCACACATGGTTCTCCATGCTGTGCACAGAACTGTCCCAGATCTGGCTCTGTAGCCTTTTTGTTTGGCATTCTGCACCTGGAGCGGGCAGCTGTATTCACCCCACTTCTGCCTCTTGGTGCTTCCTCTGTACACCCCTGAAAAGGCTGCATTCAGTGAGATCCTCAAGTCTGAAGTACAATGGGCTAAGCTGTCAGCTCTCTCACCACAGCGGTCACTAGCTCTAGAAACAAAAGAGCTGATGCTTTGTTTCCTTTCTTGAAAGTGTTTTGTCTTCTGCTGAGTGTGGCTCACACGGTTGGTTTCCATGGTTATCCTGCAAGCAGGTTTATTTTCTTTCTCCCAGCGAAATGGGGAGATAGAGAGAGAATTGCCTGCTTTGAAGGCTTTAGTGCCTGACTAAAAATAAGTGATGGAGTCACTGGGATAGCTTTGACTTGTAATTCAAGGAGAAAAAAATAACTCAACTTCTAATAAAAAAAAACTTATTTACTAAACTTCAGAAACAGGAGCGGGATTGTTTTGCCTTCTAAAACTCCATGGAAGTTTGCCCATCAGTACTGCTCCAGTGAAATTTGCCATTGTTTGCTAGAAACTGCCTTGAGCAAAAACTTTGAACCCTATTCATTACTTTTATTAATGTATTTTATTGTGATCTAAAGAGGTGTTGGAGCCTACCTCGGAACAAATCTGAGATGGTTGCGCATCTCTGGGGCAGAATGCGGAGTAACACCTTTGAGGAGGTTTCAGGCTCTGATATCGCTCCCATAGAGCCATAGTGCCGTGAGCCGTAGGGAAGGCTTACCTTTGTCACAGCTGCCCTTGGGGACGACATGGGTTTTCCTTCACACAAGTATCCATGGTGGTGGTGTGCCCCCCATCCCCCCAAATATTTATAAAAAGTGAATTGGAGCCATGGTGCCAGGTTTGACAGCGCCAACGACTAACCCCAATAGCCTCAGAACAGGGTCTGCCTGGGAATCAGCTGCACAAGTCTCCCCCAGCCTGCTGCACCAGGGTGCTTGCTTGCATCCTGAGCTGGATGAAGCAGCTCCGGTCGTAGTTCAGTCTGCATGGCCTCTGCACTGAGACTTCTAACAGAGACGACAGGATGGCCCTTGCTAGGACATGGAGATTTATGTCTTAATTTAGATTTATATGATCACTTTAAAAAGTGCTTGTCCAAAGCTCTGGGTGCCCATAGCATTATCTGCGAATACAGAAATAAAAGGCAGCAGGTTTCCCAAAAGGCAGGAGGAGGAGGAAGACCCCCATCACTAAGTGCAGCTTCTTTCCTTCATGGCACATGTCCCCATGCCCTCCCTAAAGGCCAGGGAAAGGAAGTGGCCCTTGCAGTGTGTTCTGAAGGCCAACAGGTATAGGCTGTTTCAGACCAAGGGAGGTGGTGAGTGAATTCCATTATTCAGGGTCCCTCATCCAAAATGCGCTGCCAGCAGGTTTCAGACGGAGGCTGCTCCAGCTCTGCTGACTGTGGCTCTGGCCATGGGCAATAGGTGAGAGAGAGAGGGTGCCTCAAATAGACAGAAAACGGAGGCGTCCAAAATGTGATACATGTCACTAGTGACAAGTTTGAACAAGCTCTGTTTAGATCTGCATCACAGGTAAACCCTGAGCTTCCATACTGTCAGGGCAAACCCATCAGGAAACAAATGGAGCAGAAGCTCATCAACAGCGCCAGGTTAGTGGTACCAAACTCAGCAGGGCCCTCTTAGTACAAAAGCAACCGAGTCAGGGCACCCACTCACAGTTAATACTTGCAGCATACATGGGACCGTATGTGTCTGAGCCCAGCGGTGCATGTTTCTAGAATGCCATCAGCCTGAGGAAATATCTTGGAGTACAGGAGGACTTTCACCGGGAGGCTTTAAAACATGATCCTGTCTTCCCATCCCACTTTTTTTTAAGTGATTAGCTTCTGTGAATAAGCTGGTCTATGGCTTTCTTGCATAGTAATGTAAAAAGCTGCAGTGACTCATTTTGGTAGCTAATGTCCAAACTTTTGGTGACCCACAGTATTTTTGCACTGAGAATCATGTAGGAGAAATGGCCATCAAGGTTGTCTCAATATTTTTCTCCTGGTGTGAATTTTTCTTCCTTTTCCTCTCTCCTTCTTTAAATTAATCTATACATCTCTTCTAGGGTGACCAGACAGCAAATGTGAAAAATCAGGACAAGGGTTGGGGGGTAATAGGAGCCCATATAAGAAAAAGACCCAAAAATCTAGATTGTACCTATAAAATCAGGACATCTGGTCACCCTAATCTCTTGTCAGGCTTTCAGCAGATTGTAAGGCTGCATTCAAGGACAGAAATACTCTACAAGCAGAGCTCACTGCATATGGAAACTGACCAGGATCACAAAAACCTAGTTAGTTTCTCTCTGCAGTTGGATCAATATGTGAGGAACTTCAGCTGGTATTGGGTGTGTCCCAGTCTTGTAATCAATTACCTGGTATCAGGGCCGGCTTTAAGCCAATTCACCCGATTCCCCGGATCAGGCCCCTCTCCGAAGAGGGCCCCGTGCCTAAGGGTGCCCCCCTGCAGGGGTCCTTGGTGACATTTCGGCAGCGAGGGGTCTGCTCCGGGGATCTTCGGTGGCGGGGGGTCCTTCGGTGCTGTGGAAAACCTGGAGTGGACGCCCCGCCGCCAAGTATTCTAATCGGGCCCTGCGGGTCATAAAACCGACCCTGCCTGGTATAATGAGCTTCACCACGCATGTGGGAAGACGCTTATGGCCAGTGGCCAACAGTCTTTTGGGAGAGGATTTTTTGTCCTAAAAAGAACTTTTTTTTTTTTTTTTTTTTTTAATTTTTTAAAGGCATCTAGCAGTTATAGAATTAATTTGAAGACCTCAAGTAACTAGGGACAGGGTACGTTCAGTACACCACCAGCTTTAAATCCGTGACATTCAGACCTGCCTGGGCCTAAAGGTTTCTGCTTGTTGCACTGCCCCAGTATGCACTATGCTGGTGACATTGCACCACCACCAAACAGTTCCGCAGATTGGAGGCTGCTTATAAGGAAGTGGGTTAAGTCATAGTCCTTTTGTTTGGAAACACCATTCTGAGAAGTACTGTGATACAGCAGTGAGCTGAAGCAGGCTATTACAGAGTGAACATTTTAAAGTTGGATGTATGTTTTCTGTCCCTCTTCTGCTGGTTATTTGGGGCATGCAACACATGGCTTTGCAAGTGATCTGTTGGGTCTGAAAAGGCCAGCTCTGGTATGGTAACTCCAGAGTGCAAAGCTATGACCACAGCATATGTCAATCGTGTACCAAAAATGGCTAAAATAAAGGTTATTTGGGGTGTAAAACAATTGTGGGGCGTGCAGATGGTGTGTCTATTTCTATTATATTTCCCTTGCTCTAACTCAGTGGTCCCCAACTTTTTCATCTGGCGGGCCACCGACTAGCAACGTCATCAAGAGGTGTCGCTGCCGAAACGCCGCAGAAATTCGGCAGCATTTCAGCGAATGCTCGACCACTGGCCAGGACATGGGTGCATTTAGGGCACCGCGTCGGGGACCCCTGCTCTAACTCTTCGTGCTGTGACCACCCATCATTTCTCTGAAAATGCCACCACCAAATCTCAGCACTCATTGTGGATTACTGCTGTGTAATTGGCAGTTTTCTTGCTGTGTCTGGGGCTACACATTGGGGCCGAGGTAACCTCAGCAGTATGCTACTTTGAGGGGCTGAGTTTTCGGTCCAGTTATTCTGCAGTCCAGAGACATTGTCAGCCTCTAGAGGGAAGAGACTGATGTTGAGGGAACTTCTAGAAAGTCTTGCTTTCCAAAGGCAAATTGCTCTAATGCAGTGTATCGAGCGCTGTCAACTGGCTGCCATCCAAATGTGTCTGGCTTTTTGTTACCATCCATTTCATTCCTAGCTGTTTTCAGTGGGGAAGGAGTGATGTCCTCTGGGATTTCCTTCCCCAGCCCTTCAGTTTCTGATGGGTATGGCCTTATTGGGGCAGGGAGACTCTCTGAAGTCTATCCACACTGCTTTATGCATCAGAGGGGCTAAATGCTTTGTCTGTAGTATTCTGGAGTTCCTTTGCAAACTCAAATTCCCACTTATCCGCATAACCCATTCCTCTGTGCTGGCCAGGAGCGGCAGTTAAGTGCAGTCAAATGGGACCGGGATTAATTGGTGACCAATCCACCTTCATCCTTTGTTTCAAAGGGAAAGCAAATCTGATTGACTCATAATGAGGGCAAGGAAATACACAGGAGAAGGCCTGGTCCAGTGAAAACTCTCACAGAGATCAGTGAGAGCCTTGCCTCCGTAGGGGATGTCAGATTTCTTCTTTCTCTGTCTGATATGACATTCAGACAGCTCTGGAAAGCTTTGCAGAGCTATGTCTGCATCAAAGGCTTGCAAAGCCCTTTCACTTCTTTGAAAACCAGAGACAAGTTTTTTAACGTAATGGGAGGGACAACCAGGTACTTTCTCCTGCGGTGAGTTGCAGAACCAAGCCTCCCTCGCTGGAGTTCTAGCCAGTCTCTTCAGGAGGGATATTTAGGCTCTGCTCCCTTCTCATCACTGAATATTGTGAGACTGCCTAGATAAAATGTACCTTTTTAAAAACAAACAAACAAAAACCCTGCTTATTTAACATGTAGCTCAGCTGTCAAACCAGATGTAGCCTTAGGATATGGCTACACTCGAAACTTCAAAGCGTTACCGCGGCAGCGCTTTGAAGTGTGAGTGTAGTCGCAGCGCCAGAGCTGGAAGAGAGCTCTCCCAGCACTGCACATACTCCACATCCTCATGGGGTTTAGCTTGCAGCGCTGGGAGCCACACTTCCAGCGCTGCGGCACTGTTTACACTGACGCTTTACAGCGCTGTATCTTGTAGCACTTGGGGGGGTGTTTTTTTCACACCCTTGAGCGAGAAAGTTGCAGCACTGTGTGCCAGTGTAGCCATGGCCTTAGAATGAACACCTGGACTAACTTCACAACTACACTAGCACTTTTATCAGCAAAACTTTTGTCGGTCAGAAGTGTGGAAAAACATCTCCTCCCTGCCCCCCCCCCCCCCCCCCCCCCGGACCAACTTAAGTTTCACCGACCAAAAGTACCAGTGTGAACAGCACTGTGTTGGCAGGAGACTCTCTCCTGCCAACGTAGCTGCCGCCGCTCATTGACGTGCTTTAGTTTTGCTGACGGGAGAGCCCTCTCCCATCGGCATAGAGTGGCTACCCAGGAGCCCTTACAGTGGCGCAGCTGCAGTAAAGTCGTAGTGTAGACATAACCTAACAGAGCCTGCTAATTGAGATACTGTCTATACTCTATTCTGGGGAGAAGAGATTTCAGCCATTTTCTACCCTTGCTAACAGCAGTGCAGCTCTCTGAGGTCAGGATGCTCTAGTGCAGGGGTCGGCAGCCTTTCAGAAGTGGTGTGCCAAGTCTTCATTTATTCACTCTGATTAAAGGTTTTGTGTGCTAGTAATAGATTTTAATGTTTTTAGAAGGTGTTTTTCTATAAGTCTATAATATATAACTAAACTATTGTATGTAAAGTAAATAAGATTTTTAAAATGTTTAAGAAGCTTCACTTAAATTAAAATGCAGAGCTGCCAGGGCCCGGGCAGTGTGAGTGCCACTGCAAATCAGTTCACCTGCCACTTTTGGGACGTGCCATAGGTTGCCTACCCCTGGCCTAGTGTATGAGGTGTAGTGTTGGGGTCCTGAGTGCAGACAAGGCTACAGGTGATTACCAGAATCTTTGTGTTGCTCAAGGCAGGTTTCAACTGTCTGATGCTAAATGTGGCCTTGCCTGCATTAGGACTCCTTAAAGTTACAACGGTGGGAAATTTTTTGAAAGCGCTATCCCAGAAATCAAGGGCTCCTAGAATCTGATGTATCCACCTCTTGACTATTTATAGACTTCTATCATGTCCTCCCCTCCTTTGACAGTGCTTAGTCAAACTATACAAATGTAGCTTTTAAAATCTTTGCTACTAAGTGAGCCCTGATCACTCTTGTTGTTTTCTGCCTTCTTCTGTTCTGTTGTGCTCTCTTTGCTGATTGTGGCCTCCAGAACTGATTGCCTAAGGAGCTGGTGGTAATACAAATAATTCTGATATGGCCCCACCAAATGGGCTCCCTGTTGCATGACATGGGCTCTTTGCCTCTGTACTCTTCAGTACTGTCCCAGGCTTACTTTGCTCTTCCAAACTCCTTCCAACTGCTGTCCTAGGCCCCTTTCAGAACTAGTGCTGTCTCGGTTTCTCCTTCCCTTCAAATATCTGTGCTCCTGATTATTTTTCCAAGTGTAACTTTTGCATCTTGTTGCTGTCTCCCTATATTCTTCTCCTTCTTGGGCACTTCTGTTTTTCAGATTTGAGGAAAGATCTAGAGAAATCAGTTATGGATAAACTTAATTTTTCTCTGATCCTGCTCAGTTTGATATTCCTTTATCACGTGACGTACCACTTTAGAAGTCCATTCCCCAGGAAAAATCATATGTTGGTGTCTGTGTAAATAATACTTGTAGTTTCTGCGTGCTGAGATTATGGTGATCAAATGTGAGGATTGCTGAAGGGACCAGGAAGTAAATTTTTCTTGTGTATACAGCACTGCACAGTTAGCTGGGGTTGTTGTAGGGTAGTTTCACCTGCTTATGAAAGGTTAGGCACTGATTACCTGTGGAGGCAGGAGACTAGACTTGAAGGGCTAATGGTTTGATTCAGAACTTCAGGCCTTCTTATCTTGAGAAACACATTCCTTGTTAACCAGATCTTCATTATGTATGTGCTCTGGAATGTTTTCCCACTACCTTTTTTTAACAAAATAACTCCAACTGTCCCCGTTCTAGCAAGAAGAAACTGGACATTGTTTGCAGTAAGCAGCGAGTTCAGTTGTTGTGGACTGCAGAAGTCTAGGCTGCCTCAGAAATTGGATTACAGAAGATATGTGTGCAGAGAATAGTTAAAATGCTGGCTATGGGTACTTTCCAGCAGCTCAGCCAAATTCACCTCTAGCAGGGCTCAGCTGACTTCTTTGGTGCGACACCATGGAAGAATTTGGCCCTCTGTGTTTAAATGCAGCTCTGCCATGTGACTGCTTCTGCCTGGGGGAGGTGGGGGTGCTGGACATGTTCCTTGTTCCCGTGTGAACCTGTTGGTGTGGAGGAGGAGGGAGGGCCTGTGTTAAGTCCTTGTAGCAGGAGACGCAGTTCACTGCTTTCCCAGCTCTCAGTTTGAATGGCTCTGCCTTGGAACAGGCTCAGGCTGTTGAGTGGGTTGCTATGGTTCCTGGGAGTGCTTGTAGGATGACAGCAGCTACCTCTCCTCATCTTCATTTTCCCCTCCTCCTCCCACCCCTCCCCCCGAAAATGCCAAACACTACTTCAGCAGCAGATCTTTTCCCTCCCTTAAGTTTGTGCCAGCTGAGCTGTAGGTTTCCCTTTCTCCAGTTGCACAGGGTGCTGATGCTTATCTGTGTGCACTGCAGTGGGGTTGGGGGGTGTGCTGAGAATTGGCCAATCCATTCCTTCATGTTCCTGACTTGGATTCTTTTGTTCTTTCGTTCGTTAATTTGTTCTTCATCCCTTTCCCCGCCAGTCTTGTTCTTTTGGGAACTATATTTCTCCATTACCGCCTCATCTTGAGGGCTGCACAGTGACTCTCTTAGTCCCTGTCGGTTGATGTGTCTGCTGCACAACTCCAGCTTTGTGCTAGTTCATAGAATATCAGGGTTGGAAGAGACCTCAGGAGGTCACCTAGTCCAACCCCCTGCTCAAAGCAGGACCAACGTCAACTAAATCATCCGAGCCAGGGCTTTGTCAAGCTGGGCCTTAAAAACGTCTAAGGATGGAGATTACACCACCTCTTTAGGTAACCCATTCCAGTGCTTCACCACCCTCCTAGTTAAATAGTTTTTCCTAATATCCAACCTAGACGTCCCCCACTGCAACTTGAGACCATTGCTCCTTGTTCTGTCATCTGCCACCACTGAGAACAGCCGAGCTCTATCCTCTTTGGAACCCCCCTTCAGGTAGTTGAAGGCTGCTATCAAATCCCCCCTCACTCTTCTCTTCTGCAGATTAAATAAGCCCAGTTCCCTCAGCCTCTCCTCATAAGTCATGTACCCCCTAATCATTTTTGTTGCCCTCCGCTGGACTCTCTCCAATTTGTCCACATCCTTTCTGTAGTGGGGGGCCCAAAACTGGATGCAATATTCCATATGTGGCCTCACCAATGCCGAATATAGGGGAACAATCACGTCCCTTGATCTGCTGGCAGTGCTCCTACTAATGCAGCCCAGTATGCCGTTAGCCTTCTTGGCAACAAGGGCATGCTGTTGACTCACATCCAGCTTCTCGTCCACTGTAATCCCCAGGTCGTTTTCTGCAACTGCCGCTTAGCCATTCGGTCCCTAAACTGTAGCAGTTAATGGGATTCTTCCGTCCTAAGTGCAGGACTCTGATGAGGTTCAACAAGGACAAATGCCGTTTGTTTTATTTATTTGGCCCAATCCTCCAATTTGTCTATCCCTACCCTGCAGCATATCTTCCTCTCCCCCCATAGAATCATAGATTATTAGGGTTGAAAGGGAGATCATCTAGTCCAATCCCCTGCTCAAAGGAGGACCAATCACCAACTAAATCCCCAAATGGCCCCCTCAAGGATTGAACTCTCAACCCTGGGTTTAGCAGGCCAATGCTGAAACCACTGAGCTATCCCTCCCCCTGCTGTGTGCTATCTTCAGAGAATTATAGTTAAGTAACAACTATGGACATATCTTAGTGTCATCCATGAACTTGCAGAGGGTGCAAATCCATCCCATCATCTAGATAATTAATGAAGATGTTGAACAAAACCAGCCCCAGGACATACTTCTGGGGCACTCTGCTTGATACCGGCTGCCAATTAGACATCGAGCCGTTGATCACGAGCTGTTCAGCCTGATGATCTAGCCAGCTTTCTGTCCACCTTATAGTCCATTCATCCAACCCATACTACTTTAACTTGCTGGCAAGAATGCTGTGGGAGACCATATTAAAAGCTTTGCTAAAGTCAAGGTATATCACATCCACCACTTTCCCCATATCCGCAGAGCCTGTTATCTCATCATAGAAGGCAATCAGGTTGGTCATGCATGGCTTGCTCTTTGTGAATCCATGTTGACTGTTCCTGATCACCTTCCTCTCCTTCAAGAGCTTCAAAATGGATTCCTTTGAGGACCTGCTCCATGATTTTTCTGGGGACTGAGGTAAGCCTGTAGTTCCCCGGATTCTTCTTCTTCGCTTTTTTAAAGATGGGCTCTACATTAGCCTTTTTCCAATCATCCGATACCTCACCCGATCATCACGAGTGACTCTGCAATCACATCAGCCAACTCCCTCAGCACCCTCAGATGCATTGCATCCGGCCCCATGGACTTGTGTGCATCCAGCTTTTTTAAATACATACACTCGCATGCTCTCTGAAAATTGCAAGGTACAGTGTTTAGCTGGTACATGGATAATTGGGAACTGTTGCTAATTCTCATGAAAAGGAATGAATGCAGTTTAACCAGAACTTTTGCTACTGTCCCAGCTAATGTAGACTCATTTGGCTGGTTCCCTGGGGTTGAGCAGGGGGTAGGTGGGAGATGTTGGGCTCTAGTCTGTCAAGACAGAAGTTGCGAAATAAAGACTAAAAGAGGAAATAAAAGCTAACTAAAACTGAAATGTCACAAATATAACTTCTATTCAGTGAAGTACATTTCCCTTTCACAGACACATTTAAAAGTAACAAGAGAACAGATACTTAACAGGGAGGAAATTGTGGTTCAGCGAAGTGTCCTAGAAAACAGGATTCTATTCTCTGTAGAATATTCTCTTGCCAGAATCCCTTCATGGCAGGGATAGTATTAACTTGCCCTCACTTTCCAGGGCTGGAGTTGTTACGCATTTCTCTGGCCATAAGAATTACAAGAAGTACATGGTGAAATCTTCCTTGTAGTTTTTCATACTAGCCTAGCCCATCTCCTTTTGCTCTTTCAGTGGAGATCCTTGGACTGCATCTGCAGAGGCTTGGTTCTGTCTGAGGGGAACTGGGTTGAGATGAGAATGCATTGCTGTTCTCTGGGGCTTTAAAAATTCAGTCAATGTGAAATGTTTGGGGCTTGGGAGTGTGCAACCAGCTGTCACGTATACAGCATGCATCCTGTAACCTCTCTGTCAGAGCCAGGAGGGGCGGAGGGGAGATGCCATCATCCTAGGGGACTGCTTAGCAGCAGCAGGAGCTAACCGTCCTGCTCCTGTTAGTTACCGCTCTAATGAAGCCTGTCATTAGCTGCTGGAACAGATAACTTCCAGAGGATTATTTGTATTACACACTTTAATGCTTTTTAATAGCAAATTTTTAATTAAAAGGAAAGTCTTTTGGGAAGCAGCCTGAGCAGCTGCAGCTGAATTCTGCGTGTTTAATATAATTAGAGAAACAGCTGGAGTGGGAGCTAAGCTGTCTCAGCACCCCCAGGTTCACCATGGACAGGTGTGTTGCATGTTGGGAGCTGTGCTGGGAGTGTCAATACACGAACAGTTGTTGAGGTGGTGGGATAGTTTTTCCCTCAGGCTGTTAGGATGGTGAGCAGGTGGGGAGATGAGGCGTGGGTGGTAGCCATCTGTGTCAGTTCACTTGTTAGTTGAGTAGTTGCAGATGATAGTGCTCAGTTTGCCTTCTGTCAAGCCATGTGTATTTGTATTTGTAGCTTCAGCATCCTCTGGCTAATGTGAGAGCGTTACTTTGGGTGAGGGAGTGGGGCAGGTTTTCACAACTCATTTTATTTCACCTCTTCTCCCGGTTTGCTGGCTGCTTGCCTGCAGTGTCTTTCTTTTGCCACCAAGCTCAGTAAAGTTAACCACTCCAGGACATCTCCCCCGCTAGTCACGGGGGAGGGAGAAATCCAAAACATTGCTTACTCCTTGAGGGAGGCAAACGCTGCCTAATGCTTGGCTGGAATCTGCCCAGAGGTGAGGCTGCTGCCAATTCGAATGAGCAGCTGATATTTATACAGCACTTTTCATTCCAAAAGATTCCAGAGCACTTTTGAGATCGTACTGCTACGAGTGCTTGAACGAGTTGCTGTGCTGCAATTACCATGACATGGGACAGGTATCTCCATTGCAGTATCTTGGCTCTGCTGTGGGTACTGCGGCAAAGGCATCTATAGTTCAGCAGCCTGAATGGTTGTAATCACTACCCAGTCTTGGTTAACGCAGTTAGGGATGACTCACGGTGCCTTGAAACCATTGAATGCACTTAAAAGCCAGGAAATAGAGAGCTACAGTGTAGCCCTGCCTTGTCCTACAACCTTAACCCTACCCCCTGGAGCTTGCAACAGTCCCTGGGGGATAGCCTGTGAAGTCCTATAATAAGCAGACATGAGGAACTGCTAGGGATGTGTTTCATTTCAGGTAGTGTGTGGTGTCCTACGGAATTGTGTTCTCTCTCATCTGCATGTGTTCCGGTCGCCCTTCACTGTGTTAGGGTTGGCTATGGCCCGGATTGGTTGCAGCAAGCTGGCAGAGCTCATGCTGTGCTCTGAGAAGTGCATCAGGACCCTTCATTGCAGCGCTGAGTCATGTGGGTTGTGTTAACAGGAGCTCACTGGCATATTGCTCTGGGGCTTTGTAGCTGTTGGGTCATGTGCATGACGGTGAACTATAAGGCAGGGGAAGGTGCAGGTTCCAGAGGGAATTCTTAGGTACAAGGTCACATCTGGCAGTGTCTTGTGCAGGGTGAGTGAAGTGATTGAGTGTGGGCCAGGCAGAGCCAGCTGGTGCCTGCTCAGCCCACCCTAAACCCAGCTGGTGCCTTAGTGAGGATACAGTCTGGCAGATACACCTACTGTACCTGCGCACTGCATCCCAGCAGTGAGATGGTTTGTGTTTTAAAGGGCTGCATAGCTAGAACTGTCACCTCCAGTTTCACACAAACTACAGGCTGGGGAGGTGTGAAATGATTAGGCGTGAGAATCCTTGATTTGTGCTGATCGGATGAATTATTGTAGAAAGGAGAAATTTGGTTTTGTTTTTTGTGTGATTGATGTAAATTGTGGTCTTGATTGAGCAGTGTCCTGACCCTGTCAGAGGGTATCTCTACATTACCCACTGGATCGGCAGGCAGCCATTGATCCAGCAGGGGTCGATTTATCGTGATAAATCGAATCCCAAGCGCTCTCCCATCAACTCCTGTACTCCACCGTCGCAAGAGGCGGAGTCGACGGGGGAGTGGCAGCAGTCAACTCACCACGGTGAAGTTGATCTAAGTATGTCGATTTCAGCACAGCTGAAGTTGCATTATTTAGATTGACACCGCCTCTGCCCCCCAGTGTAGACTGTGCCTTAGTCAGTGTCGACCTTACACCAGTCCTTAAATTAGGGCTTCCAACAGTAGGTGTGTGTCCGTATGCTCGGCCACCCCTCTGATCGTGCAGACGTTTGAGATGGAAGCTACTTGCTTTTTTTTTTTTTTTTTTTTTTTTTTTTTTTTTTAACTGTGCTTGCTCCCAGTGTTCAGAAAGGGTGAAAGAGCTTGTGGCATGATCACATTACCCTAATAAGTTGCATACTGGTCATTCATCTACTCTCTCCCAGATCAATCTTTCCCTGAATAACTTTTTATAAAATATGCTCCCTGAACCAGATGCTATCTGAGCTCATTTCTGAGCAGTGATATTAGTTTGGGGGAACAAAGCTATCAGTTTGAGCTCCAGGAATGTGTTAAAAATGGGAGAAACATCAGTTGCCTGGCCCTTTTTTAGGGAGGTTGTATTGCAGAAACCGTTTGCTGAACTAACCAAATTGCCATGAGGCAGAGCAACTGAAGACAGAGTAAGCAATGTAGATTTTAGAGCACGTTGAAAAAACAGTAAGCTAGTCCCAGGCCTTAACTATAGCAGTGCCTGGCAGAGTTTTAACAGAATAGCACAAGGTTATAACTATAGACAGGACCAGAAGTTGAAGACAGGTGTAATAAGTCTCTGTCCCCAAATCTGGACCTTAAGCGTCCAAAATCTGGGGGCTTAAGCATGAAACTCCCCAATGCTTATACCAGCTTGGATCTGATCTCACTGCACCAATCAGGATTCAGGGCCTCCTGATCGCCCCAGGGTCGCCCAATACCTATTGGGGGACCCCCCCAAGCCAGCACCCTGGGCCCCTACCACAGGGAAACAAGTCTCCCCTTGTCTCCTCTATTTATCACCCAGCTTTTCCTCTCCCTGGGGTAGCCTGGCGATACTGTACTAAGTCCTTGAATACAAACCAGAGAGGGAGTTACCTCCCCCTGAGGCATGCATTCAAACCTAGTCAAGCTAAACAAGAGATTTTCCCCTCCCTTCGGACGTAGCTTTAACTAGAGAAACCAAAAACCTCAACCAGGTTTAAAAGAAACTTTATATAAATAAAGGAAAAGTACATAGTAAATCAGCTCTGCATTAAGAGATCATACAGGGTAATTGCTTATAAGAAAATAGAAAATAAACAGTCTGATTCAAAAGGTAGCAACATTTAAACCCACCACGATGTACCCACATGTAAATAGAATCTACAATATCAACCCTATTGCTTTTCCTTTGTAGCTTACAACTTGGTACACAGGTAGAAAGAAACTTGGAGGTGAAAGAAAAACTGTTTCTTCTCATAGCCGAGAGAAACCAAAGAGAAAACAAAACCAAACCCACTCTCACATTTTAAAATCCGGTTTCCTGATTGGTCCTTTGGTCAAGTGTCTGGTTCCCTTTGTTAACCCCTTTACAGGTAAAAGAAACATTAACCCTTAGCTACCTGTTTATGACAACAGGGTATACAGTTGAAACTACAGAGGTAGTTTCAGGTGGCAGGATGTAATTATCTGAGTATCTAGATGTCCCTTGGAGGCTCTCCTCCACGTAGTGACCTGTCCAGGCCCTGCTTAGGTTGCTGGATCTGACTGATCACAGGTGATATGGCTGCAGACAGCAGCGTAGCCAGGCATTGAAGTTACCCTGCCCATTTGGTTGTGGGTTGTATGTGCATCACTAACCTGTGGTATTTTTAGATTGCTGAGGGTACTGTTGGACTTGTGCAGTCTACAAACTCAGTCCAGTCCAGGGACCTAGTTACAATGCCGGTACAATTGATATTGTAGATAAGACTTCTAACGGTATTCAGTAACCAGTGAGTGAGGTACTTTACCATGTTATGTAGCCAGGTTTAATGCCTCAGTGGCTCATTACTGTTTTCCACCCCACCCCCGTTGTTTCAGTGGTAGGCTTATTCACTTGCTTCACCATCTCTTGTCACTGCTGCTCAGGTGTCTTTGCAGCTGTACCTCTGAACTCCTCGCTGGAGGTGTGTCTAGTCTGGAGCTGGAGGTGTGATTTCCAGCTCGAGTAGACAGGCACGCGCTAGCTCTGAGTGAGCATGTGGGAAATCGAAGTGTAGCCGTGATGGCGCAAGCAGCAGGATGGACCAGCCACCTCGAGTACTATCCCATCTGAAACCCTAGGTATGTACTTGGATGGGTGGCTGCCCTGCCTCACCGCCGACACTGCCATGTCTGCGTTTGTTTTTAGCATGCTGGCTTGATCCAAACTGCACAGGTATGTCTGCCTGAGCTCCAGTGTAAACATACCCTAAGGCCTGGTCTACACTACGCATTTAAACCGATTTTAGCAGTGTTAAACCGATTTAACGCTGTACCCGTCCACACTACAACGCTCTTTATATCGATATAAAAGGCTCTTTAAATTGGTTTCTGTACTCCTCCCGAACGAGAGGAGTAGTGCTAAAATCAGTATTACCATATCGGATTAGGGTTAGTGTGGCCGGAAATCGACGGTATTGGCCTCCGGGCGGTATCCCACAGTGCATCACTGTGACTGCTCTGGACAGCAAATCTGACTCGGGATGCTGCGCAGGTAAACAGGAAAAGCCCAGCGAAATTTAGATTTTCATTTCCTGTTTGCCCAGCGTGGAGCTGATCAGCACTGGGTGCCAATGCAAGTCCCAAATCAAAAAGAGCTCCAGCATGCCGTACGGGAGACACTGTTCTGATCGCTGTATGGGGAAACAAATCTGTTCTATCAGAGCTCCTTAAAGAAGACGAAATACCAAATGCATTTAAAAAAATCTCCAGGCTACACAGTGCTGCGTGACAAGCGTAACGGAAAGCCAAAGAATCAAAATGGACGCTCATGGAGGAGGGAGGGAGGGGTATGAGGACTCCAGCTATCCCACCGTCCACAGCAGTCTCTGAAAAGTCTTCTTGACTGAGCTCCCAGTAGCCTAGCTTCAAACACATGTCCGGTTGTTCAGGGAATTAGCTCCTCAATTTACTCTCCCCCGCCCCCCACTAACTGGTGAATAGGAAAAAGAAGAAATCTGTTCTTGACCTTCTTAGTGTCACCCTATGCCTACTGAATGCTGCTAGGTAGAGACAGCGATGCTCGCAGCAGGTGCATGCGCAGTAATTCGCTCCTACATCCCCTCCCTGGTGGACACGATGGTGCAGTAGGACTGGTAACCGGTCCTTACACCCGTGAAGTGTCCTGCATAAACAGATAGCTAAGCCGTTATGTTTCTTTTTACCTGTAAAGGGTTACAAAGGGAACGCATAACACCTGACCCAGAGCCATCCATGAAACGGAGTTTCAATGCTCAGGGAGCGTAATTTCTTGGGCTGTGTCGTCTTTTGTCTGTCTCTGTCGCTCTGTGTCTCTCTCGCCCGGCTCTGAGAGGATCTCTGTACCTTCAGGCTTCTATCTTCTGTTTCCCATGGTAGTAAGTATAAAGACAATATAGGTTTTTAAATATGTTTTTGTATTACATGTGTGTAATTGCTGGAATGTTTAAATTGTAATTCCTTTATCGATACAGGCCTGTTTATTCATCTTTTTCTTTTAAGCATGACCTGTATATTGTCATTCTTGATACAGAGACCATTACGGCCAATCGAGTTATAGGTTTGTCTAATCTCTGCATCTAAAGTTTTTTTTATATAAAGTTCTTTTTAAAACTTGTTGGATTTTTTTAGTTGAGGCTCAAGGGGAAGAGAACTCGTGTGTAGCGGTATTATACTGTCTCTCTCACGGGAAGACTTAGGAGGGGGAAAAAGAAAGGAGGGGGGAGGTGTGAAATGTGTCCCTGCTCTGTTTGTAATTCAATGCAGGTTTAAGGTACAGTAATCTTTCCAGGGTAACACGAGGAGGGGACGGCAGGAGAAAGCAGGAGAAGGACGTTGCGGCTTATTTCTTGTTGAGACTAGGGCATCTGAGTCTTGGGTCCCCCAGGGAAGGTTTTGGGTGAGGACAGATGGGCAGCACTGAAATTTTGTCTGGTGGCAGGATATCCGAATCTAAGCTGCGTAAATAAGCTTGGAGGTTTCATGGCTAGCACCATCTTATTTCTGAACTAAGGTTCAGATCTGAGTAGGAAAGCTATGACAGCTCCTATCGCTTGAGTGATGTGATCATCGCTGGTCCTCGAGGTCGAGTGCAGCTGCGGGCGGGGTACACTAGGGATAAAATAGGAATGATTCTTCGGTCATTCGAGTAGATGGTACCAGAAGGCTGGTAACCGTCTTCATCATAGCAAATGGGGGCTGAGCATCATCAGCCCCCTCCCTTTCATGTGTAAAGAAAAAGATTCCGTACTGCCTGGACTATCATAAGCAGTAGGATGCTGGGCTCTCTCCCCACACCGCTTTAATGTGCCTGCCTGTGACTATCATAGCACCGGATTGAGGCTGCTCCTCCTCATTTTATGTCACTAAAAACTCAGTGTTTCTTATCCTTGATCTTTATACTTCATGACACAACGGGGGGGACACTGACGGTAGCCCAGGAAGGTTGGAGAGAGGAAGCAACGGGTGGGTTGTTGGAGCGGGCAATGTGAAATGATGTGCTCATCATTTCTGCGGAGACCTGACACAGAGCAGCTGTGCTCTCCGATACACTGGTTCTTGGCTACACTTGCCACCATGTTCTAGCAGACTGACTCTATTTTTACGAATACATAATAGCAGGATGACTCGGGGAGTTCTAGTTTTGCTTTTGCGCCCGGCCGATCCTCAGCAAGGGCACCGCATGAAGCAGAAGAGTACAGAGGACACGATAACATCATCTCATTGCCATTTTGCTGGCAGCAGATGTACAGAACGACTGATACTGTCTCTGCTATCACGCAAAACGCAAATGAATGCTGCTGTGTAGCGCTGAAGTATTGCCTCTGTCCGCGGCATCCAGTACGCATACGGTGACTGTGTTTAAAAAAAAAAAAAACAAAAAAAAAAAAAAAGCTGAACAGGCTCCATGGTTGCTGTGCTATGGCATCTGCCAGGGCAATCCCAGGGAAAAAGGTGCGAAATGATTGTCTGCCGTTGCTTCCGGAGGAAGGAATGGACTGACGACATTTACCAGAACATGGACACTGATTTTTGCCCCATCAGCCACTGGGCTCTCAACCCAGAATTCTAAGGGGCAGGGAGACTGCAGGAATATGATAGCTACGAATAGCTACCCACAGTGCACGCTCTGGAAATCGATCACTGCGATCGGAACGCACACCGCCGAATTAATGTGCTTAGTGTGGCCGCGTGCACTCGACTTTATACAATCTGTTTTATAAAACCAGTTTATGTAAAATCAGAATAATCCCGTAGTGTAGATGTACCCTAAGATTCAATCATGGGATGGCCTGTGAGCACGCAGCCTTGGCAGGGTGGTGTTTCTCTGCAGCTGCAAGATGCAGGCAATCATATGCTTCCCCTGTCTGCCTCCCCTCCCTTGTTTTGAAAAGAGCCTTTGGCTAAAACAGCCCTGTTGGGAAGGGAACTTGGTTTGAATTATCTCTTTGTGGCTACTGTATCTGCCAATAAAAGTAATTGTCCCTCTCTGTTAGCGTGATATGAGGAGCAAGAGTGGACTCCTCAGGGAAGTGCTAGGCATTCACATGACTAGTCTACAGGACTCCAGTATTTCCTGGGTACCCTGGTTCCTTGTTGATGCAACTCAAAGCTCCGTTTGCAGAGCATGCACTTCTTGCTACGTTCAATATAGGAGGCTAGGAGCTGCAGGTTTGCGGTAGTCTCAAAGGGAACGATGGAAGCTTCATTGCTTGAATAATTAAAGCACCATTGAATGCTGTGTAGGGAACAATCCTGCATTGCAGGGGGATGGCCTGGATGCACTAAACCATCTTTTCCATCTCTCTTGTCTATGATATCATGTTTGGAATATTTTCTTGGCTCCACCTGCCCCCAGCAGCTATGCATGCATTTCTCCCTCCATCTGCTCTGCAGTGCTGTCACACCTCATGTCAGGAGTTAGGGAAAGGTCCTAGGGTTTCTGCACAGTTATCCCAAGATGGTATGTCAGGCCTCCCCAGTGTATGGGGGAGGAGAGCACTAGGCAAGGGTGGTGGGGCTAGCAGCCTTCACAGGACACGTGGACCTTGTTAGGAACAAGAAAAACCTCCACTCCCCCTGCAACTTCTGTGCATCTACCCCTTGCCCAGGGAAGTCTGAAGCTGAGAAACTACTCTGCTTTGATCCCTCTTGGACATGTTTGGAGCTCTTTAGAGCCAGGACCCCATCTGCTGATATGCAACATCTGCTCTCTAGCAGGCCATCGATGTGGAGGAGAGGGCTATAGCTGGCTGGAAAGAGGGGGAGTTGGTCATCTGGAGATTGCAAGATGCATGAAAAGTCATGATGAACTAAGCAGAGGGGATTCAGAGACCCTTTTTTAACCAACTAAGTAACCAGCACCCCCCATGCTCTACTTGGAGGGCCAGGGAGACTTTTGCCTATTACGTACTGAGTGGTGGTGGGAAGGGGTGATAATGTCATTAAGTTGATAGGCTCTGGTAATTGGAGTTGCTTTGAGAATAAATCATTTAATCTCTACGTCAAAGCAGTAATCAGGAAGGATGGAGGTTAATGGTAATATCAAAACAGGAGCCTGGCTCTGATGGCAAGACTGCAAAGTACGAGTCAGTTTGGTGGGCAGTGCCCAGAACAGAGTGAGACAGGCTGTGTCTGGCTGGCTGGTTCTCTTCATTTGGATTAGCTCACTGCATTAGCTAACTCCAGCTAAAGCAGCAGCAAAGGCTCTGCTTTTAACTCTGGTTAGCAGCTCTTGTTCACTGACTGGTCTTCTGCAGGTGTTCACTTGAACTGCAAATCTTAGCTAAAAGCAGATATTTTTTTTTTGTCTTCACTGCTGTCCTAACTGGAGTTAGCTAACCTGAGTTAAGAACACACCTTCCCCCGCCCCCCCCCCCCCGACAATGGACCTTGAAGGAGTGCTTCTGCTGTTGCGTTGTTGGGGAGAAGTAGCCTCAATACCCACCAGTGGCACTTGTGGACCGGGGGGGCGGTACTGGGCTGGGATTGAAGGAGTGGAGAGTTTCAGTATATTCCCCACTCCTCCTCATGGTCTTCCTCCTGCCCCCAGCTTTTCCTTTCCTCCTCTTTCCGGATCCTTCCCTCTTCTGTCTCCCGACCCTTGCTGCTTATGTTACTGCCATTGTCAGTCATCCCTGGTCAGCCTGCCTGCGTCCAGTCTCTTCTTTCCAGCCCTTCATTGGCCCTGAGGCTCCAGCTGCCACCCTCTCTGAGCGCACCTCCTCAGCAAGCTGCTTAGGAAAGAGGTTCTCCTCTCCTAAGTCATCTTCTAATGACCAGGCTAATTTCCACCTGAGATCCCTAGGGGCTGTAGCAGGGGAATGGCTCTTCTTTGTGTAGCTAACGACCTGAATTGGTGGGAAGGCTCATTCTTCTTTTCCTCTGTTCAGCCTTTAATGCTGGGGACCACTCCATCTTCCTAGCTGTGCAGGCTCTCTGGTTCCCTCCTGTCATGACTCTACTCTTACTTATCACGCTGCTCTTCGGCCGTCTTCGAAGGTGGCTCTTCCACAGCCCATGCTGCCTGGTGCTTGCAAAGCTCCATTCTCGGCCCTCCCTTCTATCCTTCTGTCTGCCTTTGTCACCTGTCATCTTTGCCTTCCCTTTAACCATAGGCATGGACACTGCACTGCGCATGTCTTTAAGTTGTCCTGTCCGTGTTCTTTCTGTCTTGACCAAGTGATGCTCCGCTTCCTTCATCCAAATCTATCAAAGGCAGAAGTGCTGCCCTTGGCCAGGAAGAGCATTGTGAACCACCAACCTAGCTCCTTTATGTGTGTCTGTGACTCACTTCCCAGATCTCTTCACTACATCCTTAGCATCATCCTTGATCCTGAATTTCCTTCTCCTTCCCGCTCTCCTGGGCCTGAATCCGTTTGTTGCCACTTCTGCAGCACTGCACTTGTGTGCCACTGGCTCCACTCCAGCTCTGCTGGAATTTTCACCCCTCCACCTCTCTCTTTGCTTGGACTACTGCAGTACCCTGTAGGTGACTGCTCCTACCCCAGTGCATGGCGACTGCTGGTGCCTGCCCTCCCCATACATGCAGCATCTCTGAGGCCTCACCTTCGTCTCACAGCGTTATGAACGGAGCTTTCCTTCTCATGCCATAATCCTGGCCGAGCTTTGCTGTTTGTAAGGTCCCACCCTTGACTTGCTCCCATTGATCTCACTGCTTGTGGATTGAGAGCCTTCTCCTCTGCAGCTCTTGCTGTCTGGAGCCAGCTGTCCTGTTCTTGTCGGCTTGCCTTCTCATGTCCAATTGCAGGTGGAAATCTCCCCCCGGAAATTGATCTCACCGGCAGTTATTTTTTTGTTAACTCTTTTTGACTCTGTGAAGCACTCTTGAGGCTAGTTGGTAGGACAGATACTTTTAAAAGCAGATTTGTATTGTGATTAATGCATAGTCCAGGTTTAGCAGACAGTCTGAACAGATTTTTCAGGAAGAGCAACCAGCTGAACTGGATTCCTGAAACATAAGGTTTGAAAACAGAGGCCCCTTATCGTGAGGACCATGGTGTGTCCCCTGAACCTTGTGCTTTATGCTCTCCTCAATAGCACCAGTATCTTGGATCCGGTGCTAAAGGGGGCGCTGGTGAAGGATGCTCATAAATTATTTGGGATAAGGTATGGTGGGAGGGAGAGTTCTAGATTCCAGAATGAAGGTGAAGGGGCTGAAGGGAGCAATGGGTTGCCGGAGGGGTCTGGGGAAATGTGGTTGTGGATTTCTAAATGGGATGGATCAGATATGGAAAATGTTAAGTGTCCCTTGTTTCTTGCTTGTGTTTTTGCAGTGCGGCTCCATGACAGTATTTCAGAAGAAGGTTTCCACTACCTCGTCTTTGATCTGTAAGTGCCTCCCTTTGGCTCTAGTGCTTCGTAGCTGAGACAAAGCTGTGGGCTGCTGATTTAAGAGCAGAATAAAAGATCCTTGAACCTCCATTTTCCCCCCTCCTTTCCCCCACCAGGACCTGTACTCCAGCTCCTGACAACAAGGCTATAATCCACTGACAAAGAACCTCTTCCTAAAATAGGGTTTTGGTCTCCTCTCCAGGGATAATAGTCACTGTGCAACAAAATCACAGGTGGTTTCTTGCTGGGTTAAGGAGCTGAAGATCAATGTGTCCTAGAGCCAAAGACTCATTGGACCTTAAACCGTTGGAAATATTGGCTGGTGTACAGTGCTAGCTTGCATGACTCTGTGTGTAGTGTTGAGCCTTCCCAGCTTCTTCTGTAGCATGAACTCTGCATGTGAGGGAGGTGGACAGGGGTACAAGATGGGGGTGTGGAGAGGGGAATAGATGATGGGGTGCTAGTATGAGAGAGGTCAGAAAGTAGGACAGAGGGGTCCTGTGTAGGAGGATGGATGTAGGAACTGCCTGCCAGCAAATTTAGGGGTGAGAGATGTGTAGTATGGCGGTTTCTGACCTGTGCCTATCTAATTTTAGGGAATGATGAGATTGTTCCAAGGGGGACAGGTTTCCTTTCCATGCCACAGATACAATAGGTGGGGGGGTGGGAGAAGGGGGAGGGAGGGCGGGCATCCGGTGTGTTTATGGCATCTGTACTGGCTACAGTTATGTGGCTCAAGATGCTGGTGCCCACCATGCTTATTTGCTAGGGAAGTGGAACCCAGAGCACTGTGGATGTGAGTGCAAGGATACCCTGCTGTTTGGGTAATGATCCCTTGCTGCTTTCTATGCCCTCTCTGACCTGAGTGGAGACCTGGTGCTCTTGAGATTTCTGGCCCTGGCTCGCCCTCCCTTGGAATAGTCCCAGGCAAAGATTCAGGCAGGCTGGCAGAGGGCAGCCTGGTACCCCAGGAGCGAGTGTGTACCCCTTGTGCCTCCTCGCTGCACATGAGTCTTCTAACCTCCCTTGGCCTGTTTCCTCCAGGGTCACTGGTGGAGAGCTCTTTGAAGATATTGTCGCCAGAGAGTACTACAGTGAAGCTGATGCTAGGTAAGAATCTGTGCTCAGACTCTCCCTGTTATGTGCCGATCACATCAGAGAGTACGGTGTGTCTGCACATGGCCGTGTTGTAAAATAAATGCTCCCCATGTGGGAAATCCCTCCTCCGCATCCCATCACTAATGCAGCCTTTCAGCTGTAGTGGTGACAGACTCAGTGTAGCTGACTCAGTGTGGTGTTTGGCCCTCCCCCCTTGCAGACATTGTTTGTCTCTGGAGAGCCTGCGGCGTCTGTCTGACCTGGCTGCTGAAGGGGGAGCAGCGATGTGTGTTTGGAAGGGTAAAGCACAGGAGAGAGAATTGTTTTCAGTCACATTAGAGAACTGGAAACCTGGACTACTGGCTTCTTATCCCAGCTCTACCAGGAACTTGTGCTCGCCTTAGGCAGTTCTATGCAACTGACGTGTGCCTCAATTTCTCCATGTGTAAAATGGGGGTGCTTCTTGTCTCAATGTGTGTAAAGCATTCACAGCCTCTGCTGACAAGTGCTTAGAAGGACAAGGCACAGTATGGGAAGGGAAGCTTTTGATTTTCAACTTTAAACAGACTTAAGTCCTGTCCCCACTCTGTGTGTTCCCCACCTTCACCCCTGAAGAGTTGGGCTTCCCTAAATGAGTCTGGACTGGGCTTGCTCCTGATGTCTCTGGCCATCCCTTAATTGTTGGTTGACAGTATCCCATTTCTCATCAGTCCAGGTGTGGGCTCTGGATACCTAGTCTGCCTCCAGAGATGGGGGCATTTGAAATGGGATCTCCAGCTCTGGTCTGGGGGAAGTTGGAAGGGGTTGAGCAGAGGCCCATGGTGAAGTTTCATGGAATCCCACCCTGCCCCTGCAAGCTATTCCTGCCTGCCTTTGGCTGGAGGGGGAGCTGAGGAGAGCCTGGGAGGAGAGAGATGGGAATAGCAGGTGTGCAGCTGCGAAGGAGCGAGCTTGTTGGGGTGCCTAGGTTGGAGTGATGGGGTCCGGCACTTCGGGTGTGAAATGCACTCCTGGAGCAGCTCTGTGGCATACGTAAAAGAACAGAGCGTGGCCCTTGCAGCCATTTCCAGGGCAATGTTTGGGTGCTCATTTGCCCCTACTGTGACTCAGTTAGAGCCTCCCCCTGCTGCCTAGTTCTGGAAGTGCAGCATTACACATCACTCTCCCTTGCAGGATGTGCTGTGACAGGCCACTGTGTGCTGAAGGTGAAGGAAGTCCGGGGGGCAGGTGCTCTCTGAGGGAGCGGGTGATGTTAGGAGCCAAGAGCCCTTGGGATGTGTTTAACAGGTCTGGGGGCTGTTGCAGGCGTGTTTGTCTCAGACTAAGTGGTGTTCCCTGGCTCGTTCCATTCAGTCCAGCTGGGGCGGGAGGTGATTGGGTTGTTCCTGCCTGCACACAACCACCCTGTGCCCTGGAGGGGGCTTGGAATGAGGAGCAGTAGTGAGGAACACCACTAGTGGCAGAGGAGGGGGACCCTGGTTAGGTTAAGGGAAGAGGAGAGACTGGGGGGCTGCTTCTTGACTGTGCCTATACAGTGCCCTCTTGTCCTCTCTGAGGGTGCTCGATTCCTTCAACTCAAGCTGGGCTGATCGAACTGTGCCCACGGAGCCCAGCATTTGCTGAGCAAGTACAAAGCTCTCCCTTTCTATTTGCACACCAAGCTGATCTGAATTCCAGAGCAGGCTGGGAGAGCGAGGTCCGTGCCAATCCGCCTCGCTTGGCTCGCCTGGAACACCTCGCACTTTTGCCATTTTTGGCCAGAAAGTCTCTCGCTCAGGCTTGGCTCTGTTCTAATTATACATTTTTTTTTGTTTGTTTTGGGAGCGGGGAGATATTCGCAGAATCTGACCCGGTGGCTTGTGCTGCCAATTTCAGTGGGAGGGGCTAGTGGGGTAACGATATACAGTGCAGCAACTTCACCCGTTTCCAATCTGTAAGATCCATAAAGAAACCCCGGGCCCCTGAGACTTGGAAAAACATCTGCTTATTCCCAATAAGGCGGCCACTCTGGCTTCTCCAGAGTAAACTGTCAAGGAAGGCTGACCACCCCCACTTCCCACAGACAGGTTCTGACTGCCTGGCCTCAGGATTTGTTTAAATCTGTGCTCCTTTCCACATCAAAGAGGCTTCCTCTCTCAGTCTGACACCTACATAAATGCTGCTGCATCTGCTCCAGCCCAAGAGCTCGGGAACCGCTATCCAGCAATCTCAGCTCTGTGTGTGTGTGTGTGTGTGTGTGTGTGTCTGGTGCACGCACTGTGGGTGTAACATTGTCCCTGACAAGCCAAGTGTATATACCATCTTGCTCCTCTCCCTGTGGCATCAGTGCCGAGAATGGCACTGGTTTTCTACAGGCTGGGGGAGTGCGGCACAGTGCACTCAGCAGAGAGCAAGTCTGTTTTTCAGCTTCTAACTCCCTAAGTGGGATCTGTACTTAAAAGGCGCCCGGCTAGTGGGTGCGTGTGTGGGGGAGGGGGGGGAGAGCACACATTGTGTATATAAAGTGTTTGAAATGCTGTTCTGAAAGCTGTATTAATTGGCAGGTGCCCAGATTCTTCGTCCTGAGCTTGATGAAGTAGGCTGCTGTTTCGTGAAAGCTTGGGCCGGGCCTAGCTGCGTGTTTCTGTGGCTTGGCCTTGTTAGCCCAACCCTGAGCTACTGCTTACACACCCACGGACACATGTCCTCAGCTGATAAAACAAACACAGTGCCTAACGGGGGGAGAGGGGAAGGAGGTGGGAAGGGAAAGGGTTCAGTGGGGTAGTAGGAGAGGGCAGTGAGGTCCTGCTATCTAAGCCCACTGTTGAGCTGTCTTTGAAACCCTGTTGCTAAGCAACAAAATTCTAGCTGTGGTAGTTTGGCAGCAGCAGCAGCTGGTGGGCATGATGGGGTTGGAGGAGCTGTTTGGGGGCAGATAACTGCTGGGCCTGGCCCAGAGTCCCCGAACTCCCCCTGCAATGGCTGGGAAAGGTGAGGAAGTGGAGGTTAGAGGCTGAGAGTGTGTGTAATCCTGTGTCTCTCCTTTTCTCCCTCTGCTCGTCTTGAAGCCACTGTATTCACCAGATACTGGAGAGCGTGAATCACATTCACCAGCATGATATCGTGCACAGGGATTTGAAGGTAATGCTGCCTCTACTACTCAGAAGGGGGACAGCAGTCGGTGTCATTGGCAGGAGCCTCGGTGGCTGATCTCTGCCTCTTTTGTTGCAGACTAATCGGAATTCATGCTTGTGCTCGATATGGAGGTTCCTGAAGCCACCAGTGTTCTCCTTGGGGTTTCCCCAGAGGGTGGGTGAGCTCCCATAGAGCCATAGCTCAGCAGCAGCCTCTCTGCAAGGCAGCTCCAGGGGTGGGGAGGAGCCAAGATCAGTCTTTGGGGAGGGCGCAGCATTCAGAGGCTTTCATAATGGAATTCATTAGAGTGAAGGACGCTTTCTGGTCTGCCACTAGAGAGCCTGATGAGGGCCTGGGGTTTAGTCTGCCAGGATGAGTCTGTTTGCATAGCGCATGGGTATATTGATTCCACACTTGGATTGCCAAAGACATGCGATTGAGCTGGGCCGGGCTCATGCAACATGATCCTATGTGCCAGTCTTTCTTGTAGCTGATCAGTAGAGCCTTATGAGTAAGGCTGCGTGTTGGTCACAGATTCCGTGACTTTCCATGACCTCTATGACTTCTGCAGCGGCTGGTGCTGGCTCAGGGGTTGCCTCGAGGGTGGAAAAGGTGACCACTGAGCATGCTAATGCTTAAGGCCAGGGACTCTATGGAAGCCCGGGTGGTTCTTTGTGCTACAGGATAGCAGAGTCATTTTCCATTGTAGGCCTGCACTCCAGTCGGTATGTTGCAGTATGAACACTGTACTTTCCTGCTCGCTTCTCCAAAGGCCTCTGACGGGATGGATGGGAAAGGTCTGACAGGCTCGCCAAAGCCAGGGAGTTCTGGTAGAATTGGCCAGCACCTGGGCTTCTGAGATGGCTAGTGTGTTCCTCTTCACACCCAGCCCAGTTCCTTGCAGCTGCTCCTCAATCTTTGTCATTCTCCTTATTAAAAATAAATTAGTCCATGCTCTTTGCTTAACACATGGCCCCTAGGGGCTCAGCCCTCATCAGCTGCCCACCATAACAGACCACAGGTAGTCTAGAGCTGCAGAGCTCAGGCGTGTTTCTATTTGATATTCTGCTTTTTGCCCTCCTCTGTTGCAAACCAGTCCTAAGGATCAACCCTGCAATAGCAAATCAGCACATCCGGCCCATGGCTTGTGAACATCCCTGCAACTACAGAGTGTTCCAGATAGGGTGACCAGACGTCCCATTTTTAAAAGGACAGTCCCGTTTTTTGGGACTTTTTCTTATATAGGCGCCTATTACTCCCCACTCCCTGTCTCGTTTTTTCACAGTTGCTCTCTGATCACGTTAGTTACAGAAGACTACACTTGTGCATGTGGAGGGGGGGAAATTTGGGAATAGGTTTCAGATTCTACAGGGCTGTAGTGAAGATCTGGGAGAAGATAAGTGAAGTTGATCATGGCCCCTTTTAAAGTAGAACCCTGGGTGTTGCATTGGCATGAATTAACTAATGAGAGGAGAAGCAGGATGGTTTCAGGAGGTGCTATCACAGCAGGTATGTCTTTCCTAGGGAAAATGGTCATGCTTAGGTCTGGCTCAGCTCACTCACATGAGCTAAGCCCCACCTAAACTCAACCTGTTTCTAGGGTTAGGGAATGGTAACAGCTTGAGCTTGACTTCAGCCAGCAGGATTCTAGCCTACAGAACATGCAGGTGGATAGGCATGCACACACAGCTGGAGTCCCACTGAAGGGGTTTCTCTCTATGTGGATTACTGCAGGGAATTGGTGGAATTGCTGAGCCCAGCCTAAGCGCCACCACCGTCCCTAGTTGAGACATAAGCAGTGTGAGTTGTGGGTGGGAGGGAGAGCCTCGATTTCCCACTAGGCTTGTCTCTGTGATAGCTGCAGTGGCACTGTCCTCGCCAGCCCAGGGAAATGTGCTAGCACCAGTGTGAAGTGGGGTCTGACTCTCAGGCAGGGGTGAGGGGACATGTATTTCTAACTCCCCACCAGCTCCTTGCAGCACAGGCAGAGTGGAGGGCTAAGCATATCCGACCTCCCTCTCTGCTGCCTCATCCCACCCTCAGATCCCCCCCATGCACCTGAACCACCACCTGCACAGTGCAGGCAGGGATAGGCTTTGTGTGCATGCCTCACCTGCCCCATCCCTGCTGTGCAGGTGACTGAGCCACGCCCACTCCCTGTGGCAGGACTGCAGTTATAAGTCACCATGGGAGACAGATGCCCTGCTGTGGAAATGACCTCCAAGGAATGTGATAATCCAGTTCCTGGATTTCCAGCCTTCTGTCCTGATGGCGGTCACCTTCCCCCCCTTCCTCCATTGGTGCCTGCTGAAGACTCCAGTCTGTGTAGTTTTATATCCTGACCAACATGGGCAAGGTTCTGGGTTCCTCCCACTCCTTCCCTTTCCAGCACATCCCTGTTCCTATCTGTAAGTGCAGTGCAAACTCCATTTCCTGCTGAGCTGCTGCAGCCAGTGTCTTCAGGGCATGTGTGTTAGAAGCAGGGTCCCCTTTGCAAGCTGCCCTGGCAGGCAAGGCCTCAGCCTGGAGGAATGTTTTGCGGCCACTTTAACCCCTTCGCTGCTTTCTCCTGCTGAGGCCTCCAGAGCACAACTGAGTTCCTCGAATGCCTGAGGTTCTATTTGGGTGACATTCTTTTTCCTAATACTTCAGAGGTGGGGATGTGGGGTCCCATCTCTGGTATATGGTGTTTTCAGGAGGTGTAGGGAGAGCAGCAGCATCCCATCTCTGGCACAGGGAAGGTCCTGTCGCTCATCTGTGGAGAGGGTGATGTGGGAGCATTAATAAACTCCTGTAGACAGGGGTTCACCACTCGAACAAACGGAGCTTTCATTAGCAGCATTGCATGAGCTATGCTGAGAGCACTCTCCATAAAGCTACTGCCTGACTAGACTGTGCCTTCCCACATTAGATCTCTTTGGCAGCCCTTATTATCATATTTGCTTGTCCACTGCCTTGGGGACTGTGTGATGTTCTTGAGGAGTCACATCACTGCAGATTGTATCTGCTGCATCATTTTCTCTCTGTATGGATGTGTTGGAATCATGTTCTGGAGGGAGTGAGCTGTCAGCGCCACCTGGTGTCAGCGCTGGGTATGTGGGTTGGGCTGGAAGAGGTGCTTGAATTGCACATGAGAGCAAAGAGAGATGAGATGAGTGTCAGACCAAGGAGGCTCTCCCCTTCCATCGTCAAGGCCATAGGCAATAGCTGGGCCTTAGGCTGAATGGCTGCTTTCACACAGGCCCATGTCTGAATTTAAACGGATCGAAACACTGAGGAAAGGAGATTAATGTGGATTTCTCTTTCTCCCACCCCTCCCTGCTTTCTCTTCTCTCTTTTCCCCAGCCTGAAAATTTGCTACTGGCGAGTAAGTGTAAGAGTGCCGCTGTCAAACTGGCTGACTTTGGACTGGCTATAGAAGTGCAGGGAGAGCAGCAGGCCTGGTTTGGTAAGAAGATCTGAACCTTTCCTTTTCTAGCTACGCCTTCCAGCCTCCTTTGTACGTGCCAGGGCTTAGGAAGTGTCTAGTTTATTTGAGCTTGACCTCTTCCAACTAACTATTAGACAGGCTCAGTGCCACACCTTCCTTGCCCAGCACCCCAGCTTCTGAGGCCTTTGGACTGGGTAAAATGAGAGTAAGAGAGAAAATGTGACCATATATGAGCCTTAAGGATGAACATCCTCTCTTGTTTTCCTTCCCAAATGTACAATAGAGTTAGTCACAGAGGCTGCCCCAGCTGCGAAGTCCAGACCCTGATACAAACTTTTCCCGCTGCTCAGGAGCGTTGGGATCTGCGGATTTTGTTTTCCCTTTTTGCATAAATGGGGACAGCTGCAAAGTCCAGGCCTTGATCTGGACTCCTCAGGTGTGTTTGGGTCTGGGCTTATCTCTCTCTAGGTATAACAGAGTTAGGAACCAGATCTTTTCTGTCTGAACACTGGCATTGAGATTCACAGTGATCAGTGCCTTGGAAATTCCTGAGAGATGGCAACTGCTGTGTGTCTGTTCGCATCCTTTGGTAAGCCATGTGTCAGGGTTTGTTTTCTAACTCCAAACCACACAGATAACCATGGGCACAAGGGCTTGGGCTCTAGAGGGTGACATGATCCTATTCACTGCTCACTCTTTGCTTGTTTATAGCATTTTGAGCCAGTGGACTGTCAACCCATCCCTTTGCCTTCCCTTTCCTGTGTCCTCCACAGAGGTAACTCAGGGAAGTCTAGGCAAGAGGGGAAGCATGGGCTTGTGAAAGTTAAATTTTACAGTTTTCAGATCTTGTGGTAGGAGTCATAGAATATCAAGATTGGAAGGGACCTCAGGAGGTCATCTGGTCCAACCTGCTGCTCAAAGCAGGACCAATCCCCAGACAGATTTTACCCCAGTCCCCTAAATGGCCCCCTCAAGGGCTGAACTCACAACCCTGGGTTTAGCAGGCCAATACTCAAACCACTGAGCTATCCCTCCCCAGCAGATCTTTCTAGCTGGGTACTGTGTATGCCCCATGTTGTTCCTCTCCTGACAGGGTTTGCTGGTACTCCAGGCTACCTCTCCCCTGAGGTGTTAAGAAAAGATCCTTATGGAAAACCAGTGGACATATGGGCATGCGGTAAGATATCATAACAGTGATAACACTTTGCCCTGACATTGCATTGTTTACAAACAGCAGCCGTTCTTTGCAGTCCCGTTAGAAAGGTTCTCATCCCCCTTTCACAGACAGGGAAAAGAAGGCACGGGTTAAGTGACATGCCCAAGGTTGCAGATGGAGCTGATGTCGGAGCATGGATTGCAATTCAATTACTCCTTACTCCTAGTCCTGTGCTCAGACAAGCCATCGGAGCCTTCTGCTGGGGCTAAGTAGTCAGAATCCATCCTTGCCTCACTGAGCCACTGCTCCATTATTTAGCTCTATAATGCTTGCTCCATGGGTGTGCCTTTCTGAAAAGGAAGCATAAGTGTACATATAACTGAAGAGTGAGCAGTTTAAAGCCCTAGGACATGGGGGATGTCGAACTGATGTGTGGCACAGACCTATTCCTGCAGGCCTGGGTGTTAGGCTTTCCTGCCCTGCAAGCGCATGAGGCCAGCATGGAAGAGTCTTGAAAGCGCCTGTAGAACCTTGCTTTCCAGTGTCCTCACTGGGCTTGGTTTCTGGAAGCAGCTGGGAGCTATGGCTCACTAGCCGTGATATATGGGAAGGTAGAAGGGCAGCATGCACCTGTTCTGTCTTAGGAGCTGGGGATCAGAGCTGATCTTGGTGTACCAGGACCAAGTCCAGCAGCTGAGGGGAGATGGAGGCTCCTGGGGCTGCTCCTGCTCCTTTTTCACCATCACGTTCAGACCTCCAAGGTACTAAAGACCCAGTACAGACACTGCTGGAAAAGGAATGTTGAGAGGGCAGGAAGGGGGCTCTCCTCAGCTCTGAAGTGGGTGTACAGATGGAGGATGGGAGTAATCGGAGCCAATTAACCTAACCCTAGCATATATGTGTGTGTCTCTCTCTCTCTTTTCCCCCACCCCCCCTCAACAGGAGTGATTCTGTACATACTGCTAGTGGGTTACCCTCCCTTTTGGGATGAAGATCAGCACAAGCTCTATCAGCAGATCAAAGCTGGAGCCTATGATGTAAGGACACTTCCTCGCTGAGTACCTGCATGGTGTAGAAAGCCTGTGCCATCTAGTCAGTCAAAATCTGGCATCGTTTCACTTGGTGACCGGTGGCAGCCACACAGCTGCTGTGCCAGGTGGTGCTTGGAGTGTCTGCCTAGTGTTCATTGGGCTTTCTTTTTGCTGCATGCTTTAGCATGATACTGTGTGGGGCTACATTGGGGTCCCAGGGGGCAGGGGCATTGTTGTGGGTGCAGGGAGATAATTGGGTCAGGAAAGAAGTACCAAAATCAGCTGCTCTACACTCATGGGCTTAATGCAGTGAAGTGCTGGAGGAGATACAGATACTGACTCTCCAAGGGAAACGCAAGGCTCATGAACTGGAAGGATCTCATCCCACCAATGCCTTATAGAACAATGTGGGGAAACGCTCTCTAGAGACAGCTTGAAATGTGGTCCATGGCCTCCTGCACGTCACAGTGGAATTTGCCTGCAGTTGTGGAAAAACTGTCCTGATCTGCCCAGCAGTGAGTATTCTGCTGGAGGGGGTGGCTCTGAGGTGTGTGACTGGGGAAACTGGGATGGGCATGAGGGATCAGGAGCTGTTGTGAGGGTGAAGGCATCAGCATGGCACTGCTCTTGGGACTGTGGCCAGACAGGTGGTCATAGGGTGCAGCGTGATGTCTGAGTAGTGGCTTGGTGAGGAGGTTAGAGCCAGAGAGGTTAAGCATTAATGACTGTTCTCTGACTGCAGCAGTTTGGACACTTGGAATAAATCTTCCTGAGTGAGGGGAGCCTGTTGGAGTGGGAAATAAACCTGGAGCTATTGATCCAAGAGTGGTTGGCATATGCATTGCAGGGAAGCTGCGGGGTTCACTCTGTGGGCACTCACAGTGCCTATACTTAGCTCAGAGCAGCCAGAGATGGAACGGTGGGGGTAGGCTGTTTCTGCTGGAATCAAGGAACCTCCCCTGCCACCAGGCCTGAGGACGCTGCTGTGTCTTACTGCCAGTTTTGTTTGTAGTCTTCTCTTCTGTGTTCCTGGTTCTTGCACTAAATACTATGTTTAAAATGTGTTGCAGCAGGAATGCAGAGTGGGATTTTCAAAGTGCCGAAGAGGTTAGACACCCAGCTCCTCTGGCAGGTGACTGGGAGTTAGGAGCCCAACCTCCCTAACTCCCATTGACTTTCAACCCCCTTCAGATTTTCAAAAGTGTCTATCTGTCATGAACTAGTTCCTGCAGCCCCCTTCTGTATCGTGTATGGCAGGGAGCAACTTTCACTTTAATAGGAATAAAGACTATATCTCCTGTAGCCCACCCCGCCCAGGGCAGAGTGTGTGTGTGTGTTGGACTACTTCATTTTACCTCTTGACTGAATGGGGAGTGGCCATTATGAATTTCAATCTCCAGAAAACCGGTCGTTTGTGCTTCAGAGGAAGCCCATGGGGTACAATGAGACTCAGTACCTGGGTTTTGTGAAATGTGACCAGGAATCCTTTTTGTTTGGAAATAACCTCCCGATGAAAGCTCAAGGTTTTCTGAAGGTTTTTAAGCACTCCCCTGCCATGTTTGCAGCGCAGGCATTGCAGCACTGTGCCTGAGACCTGGAATGTGAAACTGACACACAGCAAGTGTGACCCTGACTAGTGCATTTTTGTGGTCTGTGTTGAGTGGAGCACAAAGCATAAGCTAACTGTGAATGGGAAAAGTCAAGGAGCTGTTTAAGCTTTTTTCAGCTCTGACACTTGGACGAAATGTTCACAGCACAGGGAAGGACATCTTGTTTTTAAACACAGGTCACTTAAAGCGACCATGACCCTTTAACTGCTCTCTGGGTCGTCTCTGTGTTCAGAGGCTGTATGTTCCGCTCAAGTGGCCGAGCCATGGTCCACTTACGGTATGTCTGGGATTCCAGCTCAGGTGGACATGCACACGCTGGCTCCGCTCAAGCTAACCCTTTTAAATTAGCACTGTAACTGTGGCTACCCAGGTGGCAGCTCGGGCTAAGCACCTGAATGCAGTCCCACCTGACCTTTGAATACATACACAGCCAACTGTCCTGAGCTGCTGCTCACACCGCCATGGCCACGCTGCTATTTTTAGGTGCTAGTGTGAGCAGAGTACCTGATCTGAGGGTTGCACCTTAGGGTGACCGGATGTCCCGATTTTATAGGGACAGTCCCAGTATTTGGGGCTTTGTCTTATGTAGGCTCCTATTACTCCCCACTCCCTCTCCCAGTTTTTCACACTTGCTGTCGGTCACCCTATTACACTTCCCAGCTGCTGTGCAGATGTGCCCATAGTTTCACAGTGCTTTCATCTGTAACACCCTAGAAGACCTGGGGGCACTGTCCTCATCCTTACTGATGTGCTGAACTGCACATGGAGTGTTAGTAGTTCAGGGACTTCAGATCTCTGCCCTTCATCTCCATACTCACATGTTGCCAGCCTCTGACGTGTCTCCCATTCCCCAGGCAACAATTTCTGATATTACAAGCATGATTACAGCTTTTTAGTATGTGGGCACAGGGAGTGGGAGGAGGGGGAGGGGGGGTTAAAGGAGACTGTGCATCTGTTTTCACATGTCTGCACCAAATGCTCAAGAAGGGAAGGAAGCTACAGATCTCTGAATTGACTAACAGATATTAGTAAAAGCCCAAGGCCTGACTGAATCCTGAAAGGTTCCTTGAATTGTTTAGTTGCCCCGTGGACATCCATTGTACAGCCATCAAAATGGTGCATGTATTTGTCAAGTCCCATAGTATTTTCACACTGTGGGTGTCACCCAAAAGGTGACAACTAGTTGTGGTGGTGCCGAAGGGGTTAAAGCCTGCGCAGGGCTTGGTGTGGTGGAATGGATTTCCTCCAGCGGGAAAGGAGGGTTGTGTTCAGCATCTCATCTCTTCTCCTCTCTCCCTCCTAGTTCCCGTCACCTGAGTGGGACACAGTGACTCCAGAAGCAAAGAACTTGATCAATCAGATGCTGACGATAAACCCGGCTAAACGCATCACGGCCGATCAAGCACTCAAACACCCGTGGGTCTGTGTAAGTGTCTCCTTCCTCACCTGTTAGGAGGTCATGCCATTGCGCATGTGCTAGGAGGACAGGCTACAAGAGCCGGAGGGCAGAGCTAGGGGCAGAAATCAGGGGCTGTCTAATCAAGCATGTTTGTATGCTTTGAACTGTGAGCTTGTAGGTGCTGGCATGGGAAAAGCCCACCTATTATATCATTACATAACCACTGCTATAGTGAAGAGATGCAGAACAAATGGCTTTTAATTTCAAGGCTGTTTTATCCAATAACCATTGATTGCCAATGCAGATCATTGTCATGTGCCGTATCTAGGGAGACATCAGTTTGAATAGCCTGGCATCCCAGCCCCAGTTTGTCATAGTGCCTCTTTGTTTTTCACAGGAACATGTGAAGTGCTTTCATAATACCTACAAACATTCCATATTGCCTCTAGCCATAAGTGTAATGCTAGTGGCCATGAAGCAGCTTCGACTAGCTCTCTCCCTTGAGAGCTTTCTCCTTTCCAGACCAGGAGCATGGTTGTTCTCACGTTTTCTGCAGAGCTAGTAAGAGGATCCTGAAGTATAATCCTTATGTGACTAAGAGAGTACACTTGAGACAGGCACGCCTCCGCTTTCCAGTGTGTTCGTTGTGCACACCCACCTTCACAATTGGTTCTCGACAGGTGGCGGTGGTAATTCCCCCATTCCCTAAGAGAGCTCTTGTTAGCGATTCAAATTGATATGTGTTGTTCACACTGTATACATTATAAATTGGCGTCGCTCCAGAGAAGTCACTAGAGCTATGCCCATTCATACCAGCTCAGGCTCTGGCCCTCCCCGATTTTGTGTGTCTGTAATCTAATAACTGTGTGTTTCATTTTGTGAGCCTTGCAGCCCCAGTGCCTGTGACTGGCACTAACTGAGAAGCAATAATTCTGCCCACATGACAGGATTAATGTGAAATATCCCGAGATGGTTTCCCTCTTTGCCCATGTTGGCTTGGCTGGCCATTCTGCAAAGTGTAATGGTTTCATTCCATAAATGACTGCAGTCCCCACCCACTTCCCCCTCTATTAAAGTCGTCACCGAGTGCCCAACATGCTCCGTCTTTGTACCCTACACGGATTCCCTTTCTAGAGACTTGTTGTGCTCACCAGTAGGCAGCGACTGATCTTAGCTGTGCATTTCCAATGGCAATACAGGGCACTCCTGTTCTAGTGCCAGTAACAATTGTGCTTTGTGGTCAATGAAGATGTCTACATGGTCGATAGTATATTTCCTGACCCATTCAAGGCCAAACTAGCAAGACACCTGGAATGACTTCAGGCATCTCTTTGGCTTCAGAGGAGGCGGTGTGAACTTTGACAGCAAGAAGTTCTTTCAAAGGGGATGCCCCAGCCTTCCCACCCACGCAACAGCCAGTGCAGATTGTAGCTAGCTTTGAAAGCAGGGGTGGCTAGGTTTGAGGTCACAGTAGAGGTTCCCTACGTAACTTTGCAGAATCTGAGCACAGTGGATGCTGTTCTCCCGGGTCTTAATGAATTTGTTTGAACCAAGAGAGAGCTGCTCACGGCAGGGCTGTAATGCCTATGGGTCAGCATGATAGTCCTTCGCCCACTGTCCTTGTAAAGCAAATGCAGACTGGTAGTTCTGTGTTAGAGCAAGAGCCAGTCTGGCATCAGCCTCTGGTTTCCGAATGTTCCCTGACTCTCTGGCAGCACTTCTGCGAAGTGCTTCTCTTGCAGCTGATGTGACCCCAGCCAAGTGCTGGTGACAAGTGCGCCCCACTGGCTGGATGCTGCACTCAGGCTGTCAGCTGATGTGGTAGAACTATCTGACTGAGCCATATGACTCCCCAGCTGTATGCTGAACATCATACAGCTGGGGAACATCTGATGCGGGGTGCTGAGGGCTGGCTTTGTGCTCGCAGGTTCGAAGAGCAGCCTTGTCCAAGAGACATCAGGATAGCCAGACAATGGTCTTCACTCGCCGGCTTGAATTTTCCTTTTGAGATTTAGTAACAAGATCTGCCTCTTCCCCTCCCCTCCTCCCACCCAGCGTAATTGCTGGTTATACACTTTTGCCTCAGATCTGTTTTTGTTCTTTAGTGTCTGAATGATGGAGAACATTGCTCTTTAATGACTCACTTTCTCAGACATGGGTCTGTGATAACAACCCACCTTGTTTAGAACCTCTCACCACAAGGGGGTGGTTAATGTCAGCTTGGAGTTGGTTTCTGTCGCCAGGTCTCTGCAGTTTGGAGCCAGGGTCCATTAGGAACAGGGCACCCAGAGCTGAGCTGCTCAGTCATGTTGGTGTGCATATTGGCTGTAGTGTGTGAGCGGAGAGCTGGAGGGAGAACTCGACTTGCTGATTTGTTTACAATTATTTAACAATCGTTCCTTGTTCCTGTCTTCCAGCAACGATCCACTGTGGCCTCCATGATGCACAGACAAGAGACTGTGGAGTGCTTGAGGAAGTTCAATGCCAGACGAAAACTGAAGGTGAGTAGGTGTTCGCCTTTTTTGGGAGGGGAAATGGGGGAGGATGGTGGTTTTGTGGCTGAAGCACAAGGCTGGGAGAGCTGGGATCTCTTCCAAGATTTGCCTCTGACTTGAAGTGTGCCCCACATCACTTCCCCTCTCTGTGCCTCAGTTTCTCCCTCTGTGCCGCAGAGCAAATACCTTCCTCGTCAAAGGTGTGCTTGAAGTTTAGCTCATTAAAGTTTGTCAAGTGCTTTTTGAGATCCTCTAATATAAGGTAGTGTAGAAGTTTATTTGTGGGTTGGGAGATTTCTGTAGGTACAGAAATTCGTTTCCCTTAGGGTCTGTTCTCTCCATGCCCTATACCCACCTGGTCCCCATTTAAAGAGAGCTGAAATAACCAAAGAAGCACTCCATGCTTAAGACCTGTTGCCTACCATGCTGATCGGTCTCCTGGCTTCCAGCCCCAAAGTAATGTAACCGTTCAATAGCAGCTGCTGGGAGACGGAGAGGACCTTGGTAGCCTGTCTAATCCTGAACCACTGGGGTTTCTGCATCCCCTGTCTGAGATTTATCGCTATTTATCCCTGCTCTCTCCTTCTCCCCCGCAGGGTGCAATCCTCACAACAATGCTGGTCTCACGGAACTTTTCTGGTAAGTTCTCCCTACCCTCATCCCATCTCCCTTATTTCTACGTAGATCTGGATGCATTTTAACCCTTAGGGGTGAGTCAGAGAAGAGAGAGGCCTTGTTCTGTTTAGCATTCCAAAATCTATTAGCTTTGCCTTGGCCAGTGGGCAACAGGGAGAAACATTAGACTAGCTGGGGGAGGAGTCTGCATCTGGAACAACAGGGAAATCTAGTCTGCTACCAAAATCCCCTCACGTTTTGTTGCAGGTTCATGTTTGGGATGTTCTAGTTGGCATTTATCAGTTTTCCCTTTGGAAACCCTAATTATCAGGGACTGTAACTGCAACAATGGTTCCCTCAGACCTGAGCCAGGGACCTGGTTCCACCACTGGACAAGAACGATATTTTCAAGGGAGAATAGTCATTAGGGTGCTGAGTATCCCTGGCTCAACCAGAAAGTCTCAAACATGCAATCTATTAGGTGTTTCCATCTCTGTGTCTGAAGTGGCTGTGGTCCTGTGAGGTTCATTGAGCATTAGCTTGGCTGCCTGCTGAGCATTCTGTGCACTTACTGAAAACACAGATCCAAACATTTCAGTCAAACGAGTGTTTTGAAAGGTACATTTAGTTTGTTAAAACTGCTAAGCTGCTGGGTTGTGCTATCATTAGTGTTTATCCCCAACTGATACACCTCTTCGAGCCCATGTGTGTGTCACAGCTTAGACCACTCTGAGCCATGTTTTCCTCTTTAAAAGGTAGTGTCTGGGCTGTAATTCAGTTCAAATTTTACTGAGCCTGGCTGTATTACAGTCCATACACCAATTCTCCATTTGGAGTGTAATTTAGGGATGGTTAATGAAAAGCAGCCATAATGGAATTCCTCCATCCCTCTTCCCTTTGCTAAATGCTTCAATGGTGGGCACCAGGTACATACTATCTATGATATAATGCAGGAAACTCCTAATTATGGCAACAACAAAAAACACACACACACAGTCACTTGTGAAATCCAGGTAGCATCTCCCTTCCAGCTGGGATTCATGACATTCTAGTGGTGTTATTCAAATAGAAGAGCTGTGCACCAAACCCCAGAACTGTAGCAGGGCAGCCCACAGGAGCTTGAGAATTGATCATTGGCCTCTCTATAAATTCAGCCTGTGCAGGCATTTCAGGACATGGAGAAAGATCAGGCTGGCTGTAGCAGCAGTTTTACACATACTCCTTGGTAATCGTGCAAAGGATCCATCTACACTGCGACTGAGAGGTGTGATTCGCAGCACCAGGAGACAGACACGCACTAAAAATCACAGTGTGGATGTTGCAGCATGAACAGTGGCTCAGACTAGCTGTCTAAAATCCAAGGCCTCTTGATCCCCTGGGTCAGTGCTCAGGTCAGCCTGTGTCCCCACCCATGCGGTAATATCCACACTGCTATTTTTAGTGTGCTAGCATGAATCTGTCTACTTGTGCTGGGAACCGCACCTTGCAGCTGCAGTGTACATGTAGCCCCGGGAAATGTCTCTGCAGGAGCTGAAAGCTGTACCTTGTGTGCCTAGAGTGATTCTAAAGCAGTTTAATTGTTAGGAGGGCCTGTGTGCTCTCATGCAGCCATCGCATCAGGTAAGATTGTGAAAACCCTTTCCCCTATAACGATCCTCAGTTTCCCCTCTTCCCACTGGTACAAACAGTTGTGGGTCTGTTTTCCTTCGTTCAATGACACAGCTTTGTTTAGTTTAAATGATAACGTAGTTATTCTTAGATTAGTGTTTATAATAAATAATAGTACTGAATTAATTTTTAGTAAGACTAATTCTGCAGCCTACTTATATTGTGACAGGGGAAGGGTTTGGGTTTGGAGCATTTCTCTTTGGGTCAGAAAATGTCCCTTGTAGACCAACGTGTTGGTTACTTCAAATGCCTGGGAGAAGTCAGTGGTGCTTGGCTGCGTATCCTTTATTCCCAAACTTAGAAGCATGCTGGAGGAGGCTTTGTCTGCTCACTCGTCTGTATCTCAGGAGCCAGTTCTTGGAGCCAGAGGTTTCAGTTTCATCACTGAATGAAAAGAGGAGGAAATATTTGGGTCTGGTGGCCTATTCTGAGCCCCTGTAGTAGTCATTCAGAGACTTGGAGATACTCTGAGAAAGAGGCCTTAAAGAAGTGCTACAGAGCTGGTCTTCTACTTCCAATCCTCCCATACTCATTGTTGGGGGAGACTCCGCAAGAACAAAAATTCAGGGGCTGCTATAATATGAGATTCCTCTAAAGAGCTTTCAGAGCCAGCCTGGGCCTTCTGATACAGAGGTCTCCCCTTCACGTAGAGCCTTACAAATCTACAACCCAGTCCGGTATCTGGTTAGCTTTTGCTCTTACTTCCCCTGCTGATGGCTTCCCTACTGTATTTGCTTGGTCAGAGGTCAGACTTCCAACATTTCAGTGAAAGTGGGGATCCCAGGTCTTGGTTTGTGTGACTAATTGGGCCTTATGGCTCTTGGGGCATGAGACTGTCTCTTGGCTGTGGCAGGCTCATTTGAGAGGTGACCTCTCTGCATTGAAGGAGGAGGAAGAGTAGATGAAATTTAGTTTAAGTTGGTCTCGCTGTGATGACAACAATAAGGCATTACAGGAGATGATGCTGAGCCTAGCCCTTGGACTTTCCAATTGCTGCAGTACTGGAGAAGGTGCACAAACTCACTGGCCTGCTGGAGTTGAAGGAGAAGGCACCCTTCTTATAAACAAAGGATTGATAGATCCAGCCAGGGAGATCTGGCTGGCAATGCTCAGCTTTCTCCTTGCCAGCCAGGAGACCTGACTGTATGTTTCACACAACAAAGTCTTGTTTTTATTCCGAACCTCCGGTCTTTGGTCTAGAGAAGGCAGGGTCACCTGATGGTACACTTCTCAAAACCATGCTTCAGGTGCCTCACACACGTGAGACTAGGCAGGGGTCCTGGATTTGCTAGGAGAAGGGTTCCAACTGGAGTCACCCTGTTCCCCTTTCCCATTGGAGGGATTGAAATGGGACAGGGCTAGATGTCATGCTCTGACCTGCCTGTGATGTCTTGAGCCTTGGTTAGTCCTACTGCTCTCAAAGGTCAAACTCTCCTCCAGTTCAGTGACGATGCTTGGAGGCCTGGGTCTTGAGTCCTTAAGGTCTGGTAGGGTGGTGTATTCAGAAGGAGTGAAGCAGCAGGCTTGTCGCAGTCCCATGTTCCTGCCGCCAGAAAAGCATGTGTTTGTAAATGGATCCATTTCTTTTCTTAGATGTGTAGTAGTAGTAAGAACATGTTACCGCTCACACTGCTTGGCTCCTCCTCAGTCAGTTACTAGCTGTATCTTGGTTGGATCCCTTTCCACAGTTAGTGTAGTTAACTTGATCTCAGCATTTCACTATTCTGTTTAAAGGACCTTGTCCTCATTCAGCCATACACTGTTATCAGTCAGTTCAAGGTACTCGGCCTATGACTCTGTCCCTTGAACCACTTGGGAGCTACTGTTAGTTCCCTGGTAGCTATCTGCTCTGCCAAAGTGAAAATCCAAACACTGACACTGGACCTTCTTTACAAAGCAGTGCTGGGTTGCTCACCTGAAACTTCTGCCCAAATTGGCTCCAGATGTTCATCTGAAGCAAACCATCTCTCTCTTCCGGTCTCATCCCCTACAGACTCATAACACACTCATGGGGGCTTGGGGTAGTGACTAGACTGCATATATTATGTGTCAAAAGCTGAGTTACTACTTTTGAGAGTCGTCCTGTTTGTTTATAGCCTTTGAGGGAAGTGAGATATGTCCAGAAATCATCCAGATGGATGAAACACAGTAGCCAAGCTGACTACAACCAAATGAGCTCTAGACTGGAGGAACTTGGAACTCATTTTGTCAGATGAGTGGCCACCTACACAGCTTGTCTCCATAATGTATCTATCACCAAGGTTTGTACGGCTACCACTTGTAGTTCAGTTCACCATCACTTGCCAGCTCTGGATCTAAACTGGATGCTCATTTGTAGAGCAGTAGTCATTCAGAGTGAAATTCACTGCCATGCAGTGGGCCATCGCCAGTCTTGTGCACCACTTAAACTCTCAAAATAGACCATAAGTGGGATTTAAGTGGTGCTTCGACCTTGTGCTTGATCCTCCATCTTTAACCACTCACTTCTCAGCTCTGTTGTTGGGAATTGCTATTGCTTGCTCATCTGTGTGGAGGAGCAGCAGAGGCAGCTTTGTGAGGGACAAAGGAAGCTAACCTGGCAATAACTAGAGTTCTCCACGTGTTGCCTCTACAGTCATGTTGCCCTGCCTTCATCCTCTCATCTGAAATTTTTATAGCTAGTTTAGGTGAGGGTGAGGTGAGCAGAGGACAGCTCTAGGGATAGAGTCCTTTATAACTGTGACAGGGAGACTGGTTCTGCAGACAGTATGTGCGCTTATAAATGTTAAGCTGTAGACCTGAGCAAATAGTAATAAATTAATATTCAAATTCCAAAACCAAGTATGATTAAATGCTCCCCAAGCATATTGTGTTTGCCTTCCATGAAAGTTTGAGTGGCTGAGCTTTTCTAACAGGAATTCTTGGAGGCTGAATTTTAAACTCTGTTATTTAGCAAAAGCAAAGTTTGAATTATGTATGTGATTACTATTTGACATTCATACTGCGCTGTGTTATGTAAGTGTCCATTTATGGAACTGAAATGAGACCACATGTCTGAAGTAACTCACCAGCTCAAGTGAATTTTGAAGGTGGATTATGAAGCGGGAAATTGGCCAAGAAATTTTGAACAACAAACAGATTTTGAGACCTATGCAATCTATTTGCGGATACTTCCCAAACAGGAAATGCAGTGAAATTTAATGAAAAATTAGACAGTGCTATGAATTTTGTCCATCACTATTAAAATGCTTTAGAAAGGTTCAGGAATGGCGCAGGACTCCTAGAATGTGGATCTGCTATGGTAACGTACTCTGAAAACGCCACTTGCTGGTGAGTAAACTTCCTTTTTACTCCCATCTCTGGATCCTGTTTATTTTAATTATTTTCTCAACTGTGCATTTTTTTCTGGTGTAAGAGTGAAATTATGCTTCGGCAGGGCAAATGAAATTATGTGACAATGAGGACCACCACCAGCCTTTGTCGTCCTGTTACACCAACCCCCAAACTTCTCTGAGGTTCACAAAAAGTCCGTTAACACTTCTTTTGTTTGGCATCTTTGCATTCCTGCCTCTTCCCAGCCTGCTTACGGCAGGAAGTTGGGGGTGCTGAAATGCTACAAAAGGGTATTCTTGCTGTATCCTCAACCTACTGAATGGAGAACGTGCTGGAACACTCAGTGGGTCTGGCAAGAACTCCAGCCCAAGGGGCAGATCGACCATCTGAACCTTACAAGTCTCCACTCTCACGTTGCATGCCACATAAATGCACAGGGGTAGATGTTTTAGGAGGTGGATTTCTGCAGCAGTAGTGAGATGTTTGAAAACATCTTCTGAAACAGACTTAGGTCCAGATTTTTAAAGGTGTTTTGGTGTTGCTGTGCTCAGCATTTCAATGCCTAACTGATTTAGGAGCCCAAATATTATTTTCGAAGGGGATTTAGGCACTTAGTCAATGGAATTTAGCCTCCTACATGCCTGGATCGCTTTTGAAAGTGACACTTAGGCTCCTAAATCAGTTAGGCATTGCAATACTGAACATACCAGCACCTAAATGCCTTTACAAACCTGGCCCTTAAAAACTAACTTTTTGTCTTCTGTGTCTGATTTCCTGTGTTAACCTGGCTTAAGGATGTTTGATTCTGTGTGGGGTCGGCAGAGGCTAATGGAAAAACCGCAGGGTTATCTTCTCCAGTAACAGCCACACGAAAGATAACCGGGATTTCCCTGGTTGGTGGTGATAGAAGCCAAAGAGGATGCCCGTGAGTTGAGTACT
This sequence comes from Chelonoidis abingdonii, assembly GCF_003597395.2. NCBI lineage: Eukaryota > Metazoa > Chordata > Testudines > Testudinidae > Chelonoidis > Chelonoidis abingdonii. The sequence continues at coordinate 14,142,485 of NC_133784.1, forward strand.
CGAAGCTTGAGCTTCAGTGAATTCTGCCTCCCCTCCTTTGCCCCAAAGTGTGCGGAAGCAAGGTACATCTGGGAGATGGAAAAGCAATCTCAGATCCTGCCCACGAGACTTTCCTGTGGAGCTGAAGCAGATTAATTCCTCTGAAAGTGCCATTTGATCTCATTGAATTGAAGACCTGTGCGTGCCTGGGACTAGTTGTGTGGAAATTTGACGATATGAAGTGTATGGGCAAAATGCAGGTGCACATTTTCCCCCCTGCTAACTGTAGTAGCCTGTGCAAGTGGGAGAGAAATCCAAATAAAGGAGTTAACTTATATGTTAACAGAGAGGTTTACTCCTTTTTTTTTTTTTTAAGCTGCTTTTCCTCCTTTCCCCCTCCCCTTTTCTGTCCCTCACTCTATGCATGTTTATCCTGTCCATTTGAAGTGACTGGCTGCTTTTCATGTTCTCTCTCACCCTTATTAGTTCCTTCTACAGAATGAATGTAGTAGTGCTAAGGAATAAATGCCCCCCTCCATCCCTGCCCTCATGGGGAGGAGGGAGTTGTTGAGTGCAACTCTTTCCGTTTAGCTGACTTTTCCTGATGTGCTTGCTGCTTTCCTAAGCACTCCGATGTTCTGGTCTAATGCCTGAATATATGAGTGTTACAGCAAGGCTGGAGTTAGAAAATACCTCTTCATAAGGGGGAAGAGTGCCACACAGATAACTCACCCCCATCCGGCGACGTGTCGGCACCTTGGGAACATGAAATGCTAAGCTATCAGTCATGTAAATTGCTGGGAGCTGTTTCTCCTGAGCCATGTTTCAATAGCAAGTCAGTGGACATTTCCAGAGGAAAGGTCAGAAACTTTCATACAGGATGATTGAAGTGCCATGGAGAATACTTATTCTTTGAAATAACTGCAACCTTACATGACAATTACTAGAGTAATTGTGCCTCAGTCACCATCATAGCAGATGGTTACACAAGTTATTTCAGTTCAGTCAGGGGATGCACCAGTCTTTGTGTTCCTGTGTCCGACGCATGGAGGCTTTGGGTTACTGATCCACCGGCAGAAGGGATATTCTCCCTGTGAATCCAGGAGCAGTGTTGAGAGGCTCTGTGATAGACTTGGGTGGCACACCTCCTGATTTATGCTAAGCAATGGCGGTTAAGGTGAGGTTGGTGTTAGTGGGCATCTCTTGAAGGTTGCTGTCATCCTATGAGATCACAGAAGGTGGTCACACTTCCTCAAATGCATTCCACCAGCTGTAGTCATGGAGGCCCCTATTCCTTCAGGAGTTAAATAGGTGTACAATAGACAACACTTCCCACCATTTCTCTCTCACTAATTTTCCTCTTAAGGAGGATGCTGTCAAGTAGTTTAGGCCTCAGATATTTGTGTATATTAAGATCTAGTGAGAAATGACCTCTGGATTCAAATCTCTCTATTGTAAAGACCCCTTGGGCCCACTCCATCACAAAGGAGTTTATTTTAAAATCAAACTTTTATACGATGGACAAAAACAGATATCTCCTCCCTGTCAGTATTGCAGCAGCAGTTAAGTAACACATGTGGTTTCCACATCTGTGTTCCCTGCAGCTGCTAACATTGATGATCCTAGCGCACAGATAAAGAACTGAACCAGAAACTCTCTAGAGCTCTTCTACTCTGTTTGAAATACAGGAAGAAAAAATACCAGTGTTCACTAGAGGGAGAAATTATTATTTATTTGTATTATTGGAAGCATGTAGGGAGCCCCAGGCATTAACCAGGACCAATTGTCTTCTCCATCACAAATGGATCTTAGTATATAAATATTCTTGGAGGGTGCACAACCTCTTGGACCTTTGTAGTGGAGTCAGTGGTATTTATATGCCTTGACATGTGTTATATAAGTGCACTACAGGGTGAGGTCAGAAGGGATCGATAAAGAGGCGCTCAAATCCCCCTAGTGCTTTTGGTTCCTGTTTTAGTGCTAATCTATCAAATTTGGAATTGCTTCATCTCTGACAGTCTTTGCGTGAGTTTTTGTGGGGGTTTTGGTGGTTTTGATTTATAAAAAGCTGCTAAATTAACTGTCCATTTGACATCTTGTTTTCGAAAGAGAAGAGATTCCCTGTTGTAGAATTTCTGGGTCTAGAAGTTTCTTACTAAGGTTCCTTCCTGGCTCCTTTAGAAAATCCGTGCTAAAACTGAGAGGTGAAAAAAGTGTTTCTACAGCCAGCATTCACTGCGTCTCCTCTCTTTGCGATGGGCCTGTTCCCTCTGAGCTTATGGACAAATTTCTGAATATTCCTGGTGGCAGGACAGAGGGAGACAAATGTCTCACTCCTCCATGAAAGTGTATTTGTTTCCAGCCTGTCTTTCCTTTGTCACTTTCCCTTGACATCAGAGGAATTTGTCCCAGCTCCAAGTGGTAGGCAATTTGAGATATGAGGCAATCTCTATATTGAAAAAAAATCTTTGAAGCTCCTTCATTTAGACAAGTTGTGGTGCTGGTGCTGCTCAGAACCATGTTTAAATACCAGCGTATGGCCCTATCTTTAGCATCACCTCCTTATACAGTTCCAGATCTCTGTCTCTGGATACGCTGTGTCCGAAGAATCTGACTTCACTTTTAAGCACCTCTGACTCTGGGTGAGGCCAGAGCTTTTCACTCCCAAACAATACACGTTTGGGGATGAGAACTCCAGGCTGCCAGAGGGTTGGTTGTGTTAGCTGTTCTTTTGGAATTTAGTTTTTCTGCCACAGAAAGATTTTCTACCACAGAAAGAAGCCCTCCAGTTCGAGAGGTTCCTTTTCCCCTCTATTTGATATGTTTATCTATTCTTACTCATTTTGGGTTTTGTTGTATGTTAATACATGACTTCGTGACAAGATTTAGATGGGGTCTGCAGCCTCCTCCAGAGCCTCTCCCAAAACACTACAGACCCACTGACTTTAAAATAGACAAATCAGACCAGAACCCCACTGTTTGTTCCTTCTGGCTTCCCTGACATCGAAATCCATAGCTTGCAAATTGGTTCTCAAAACTTATGATTAAATCCATGGCTTTCCAAACGTCATTCCCAGGTCCTTGGAATACCCCCCAGACTGGTCTCTGTAGTCCAGTTTGGTTTTGTCTTTTGTGTTTGAAGGACATAAATAAATTTTAATTCAGAACTTTACATTCTTTTCTCCCCACCTTTCTTTAACTCTAATTTACTTGCACCTTGCTCTCTCTTGTTGCTGATTGGCCTTTATTACTTTATTACGGCTCCTCCCACTGAATGATTCTGACCAATCAGTTGGCAGGCAGAGCTCCGCCCCTGCTTCGGCTGCCATGAGTGCTGCCGGCCTGGCTGAGCAAGGTACGTGGCATGAGTCCTGTTATCTCCTGAGTGCCTGAACCTAGCCCACACCCACTCACTGCCAATAAAAAACAGCATGCCAGTGCCTGTGCTCCCAGTGAGACATCATCCATGCTTGCTGGCTGAGAAATTGGCATGCAGAACAGATTTCATCTAATCTGGAACCATCACCACATTGATCTTCCTGAATTACTAACCAGATCTGCAGGCCAGTCATGTATAGGGCCTTGCAGCAAGACCAGGACATGAGAGTTGGGAGGGGAAATTGTGTGTGTGGCTAGTGCCTGCTATTTCAGAAGATGGAGCTGAGCAAATTAGCTCAAGAATCTAAATTTAAAACCTTGAGAAGCCCAAACTAAAGGGCTTTGTCTTCCTGTGCTCTTCAGAACCCTGTTGTACTGAGATGGATCGGGTTGAATGTTACCCTACAATGGCGGGTTGCTCTGAAATAACCAGCTACTGTGTCCTAGGATGACATGGGACTGGGTTCCCCTCTCCTTCCATTTCTTCTATAAGATGGATTGAATTAGGACAGTAGAGAGCCCTAGGGTCTCTGTTCCCAGTACAGTATTGGCTTAAAGCAAGCAAGAAAGTCTCTCTATCAGGCTGCTGGGGGGCAGTCACATTTCACAAAGCTGAATTCAGTGCTCTTCCTTCCTGCCACCCCCAAAAAAATGCAATGCAGGGCTGAGGGAGCTAGTGCTGGCTAGTGAGCTAAGTGTAGGGGTGGAAGGCATGAAATTCTGGGCGGCCAAATTGATACTGGCAATCACTGACATGTGGCGTGACCTGAGGAGAGGCGACTGCGGAGCACACAGACCAAAGGATTGTTGTTGAGAGAGAAGAATGAGAGGAATGGGGCTTGGAGAAGCATTCTATGGCATTGTTTGGAGTTGGTATTTTGGTCCCATATGAAACGCTGCCCCTCAGCACATCCAGAGTGTCCGGTGTTCATTGCTGATGAGTTCAGCATGAGGGGTTTGTGACTCTTAATGCCAAGATGGTGAGCCTAAGGGGCTGACTTTCATTTTCCTCAGAGGCTAAAACAAGACATGCCTGACCGGCAGAGGGGTGGAGGACAGAGGTTGTGCTCTGTGCTTCTCATCAGAGATTAATGGAGAGATGTTAAATATGGAATAGAAGTACAGTTAAATTATAGGACTTGCAGTAGGGACTCTTAACAGTGCTGTGGAGGGAAGGGGGTTTTGAATCTCCTTACATAGAGGATGTGGGGAGAGCGGAGGGGAGGAATGCGGTCAGTGTCCCATGCTCGGAAACCAGCAAAGTGTGGGTGCACAAGACCTTTGCCAAACTGCTTGTCTGCGCCTCTCATTAAAGTAAGTCCTGTCTCTGTCACTAGCTGTAGAAATCGCACCCACATCCTCTGTGATTTCTGTCGGTTAATGTGTACAGATTAACCAATGGGTAAATTACATAGTCTCTCCTTTGCTTGGTATGTCTGCCGCCTCTTTGTCACTGTGAGAGAGTGCATCTCCTGTATCCTTGGAGTATCCTTACAAATCATGATGATGCATGAGCTAAATTAGCAACCAACTGAATTTCTTTCTGCACTGCTGGACCAGTAACTGGATTGTGAGAGAACTATATGTAACTGAAATGCTGACAGTGGGTACCAGCAGAAGGGTGGGAGGGGAAGCTGTATCTGCCAGGGCCATGGCTGGTATTGCAGGGTGCTGGGCTGGGTGGGAGGTGTTCTCTGCTAGAGACTAGGCTGGCATCCAGAATGCCTGGGGCAAGTGGGAAGACTGTCTCCGCTAGAGGCCCAACTAGTGTAGGCAGGTGTGGAAACTGTCTGCGGAAACCGTGGTCCCTGGTGTGACTTCATAATGTTTTACCTGTCTACAGAGGTAAATGGGAGTGTCTGGAAGGGTGGAGAGTGAAGAATCAGCAGACTCCTAGCTTGTTTCTGGGCCCCCAGGACATGGGGCAGTAGTGCAGGCCTGCTCTGTGCTGTTTTGGGGAGCTGGAGCTTTAAGGCAGATTCCAGACATGAGATGCTTGCATTATGGGGTAGAGTTAGGACTAGCTCAACCATGGCAGCTGCCAAGTTGTGGTGTTTTTTTCTTGGTATTGGAGAGAAGTAGCTGTTGTCTGCACCATTTCAGCCTGAGCTGAGCTAAAAGTTTTGTCCCAAGTGTTGTCTAAACAGTATAACTGATGTCTGTCAGCCATGCGGGATAGCTGAGGTGTATGGGTGTGGAGTTGAGTTACACAGGTATTTCAGTCTCAAGGCCTTGCAGCTGCTGGTTTGTTGCGATGCCTTTTTATCTAATTGTGGACAAATCCTGAGAAAAGCACAACACACTGAGTTCCAGTTTACCAACATGTCTTCTGGGAGTGGTAGGACAATGGAGTGTTTCATCAGAGATTCTAAACAAGGCAGGCTTGGTGTTGCACATTCTGTCATTTACTCTTCCTCTCTCTTTGTGTTTCTTTGTCAGTGTCCTCACTGGGGTTAGCATCCCAATCTGGTGCCTGCTCGTGCTGATGAGGCCAGACATTTTAAAATAGCTGCTTAGGAAAGGCATGTCAACTCCTTGTAACAGCAGGTGCCTCGTGCTTCTTGTCAAGGGAGTGGAAACAGCTGGGCACCGTCCACATTAGTTAACCAAACTGTTCTATATCCACTGAGATTGGAGGCAGGGAGGCCAATTGCTGAAAACCATTGTTAATGTGTCATTTTTCTGTTGCATATGCAAGCCCCGCCTACCCTGATCACGCATATATGCACATGGCCAGATGCGCACACTGTGGGGGGGGGGGGGTTGGACTCTCTGTCTCTCTCATGCACTGCCAAACACTCCTCCCTGTGTATGTGTCTCTGTCTGTCTGTGTTGGTTTCTCAGTTCTAGTTCTAGTTGTTCAGACCAAGCATGGCAGAGCTTCTATCACAGTCAATGAAGAAATTCAGCCTTCTCTTCTCTTCTTTTTTCGCGCTCTCTCTTTACCAGCTGGCAGTGCTGCCTTCTCCTCTCCTCCCCCACCAAAATGCTTGCTCCTGTTTTATTCCTTGCCGTTATCCCAGACATTTCTCTGGATAATTTTGCATCTTGGCAGTGATTAGGATTTCTCTGCATTATCAACACCTCCCCCACCTTCATAAATAAAGTCTCTCTTATGTAAATAGCTGTACTTGAGGGCAAATCTCTGTCCGGACACTAGAATCTGGCAGATGTCTTCAGCTTTTTCTGTAATGGCTGTCATTTTGGGAGGAAGGGGAGGCTGTGCAAGAGTAGAGGGCTTGAAGTACAATCACCTCGAGAGCTGTGCACTGTTGTTGGACACTGGTTATGGAAAGTGGGAGCATTGCTGGCCTAACACTGAGTGTTGAATAGAAAGGGCAGGCTACCTTCCCCTCTGTCAATGTGATTGTGATGGATAGTGACACAACAGTTTGACCTCTGCTGCTTTCATCATTACCAAGAGAAATTAGCAAGGGGTTGTCCCCTTAATTCTCCTGCAATCTGGAAGGGAAGGGCAGAGAGATTTAAAACCAAACCCTCACCAGCTTGTCCTGTTTTTCTCTGCAGCTACCAAAAGCCTATTGAACAAGAAGTCGGATGGAGTGAAGGTAGGTCCAAGCTTTTCTACCTCGCCGCACCTTTTTCAGTCCATTTATGAGCAGGCAGCTGTCGTCCTGGGGCTGCCCCAGGGCTGGAGCTGTCCTGTGAAGAATGGGTTCTTAGGGAGCTGCTGGGTCAGATCCCCACACCTCTTACCTGCACAGCATGCAGCTAGCAAGGTGTGTTATAGGATTTCCTTCCTCCAAAGCTTTGAGTACTAGCTGTTGCCTGAGGCAGGATGCCAGGATGCCAGGCTGGAGGTACCAAAGATCTGATCCCGTCTGGCACAAGCCCTGGCCTGTGCAGTTCAGCTCCTGAGTGTGGGAAGATTTTGCTTTTTTGCAGAGCTATTGTCAGAGGATGATGAAGGCCAGCAGCACCCATGGAAATCTCCCTATCGCACCCCTTCGTTCCATTGACAGTGCTAGGAGTTGTGGGGAGGGGGAGTTCCACCCATCTGGGATCTGTTGTGTCAGAGTGTAACCATTTTACTATGTCGGTTACATCTGAGTGGCGAATAGGCAAGCAGTACTGCTTTCTCCACCCTCATCGGCCAGGGACTCTGCGCTTCTTGTTGAAGGAAATCACTGTTTCCTTAGTTCACTCTCCTTATGTGTCTTTTAGCCTGATCTATTAATCGGATATTCATTATGTTGGTTACTTAAGAATTTCCAGTGATCACTCTGAGGTTTGACGGGTTCTTGTCCTGAGATCAGGCCTAGTATTGTTAGAATTACTGTTCAGTTGGGAACCCCGAAGTGCACAGCTGCAACATTCCCACTTTAGGAACCTGTCTGTATTTGAAATAGTTTATTAACATATTTAGCAAAGTCACAAACACTTTAACTCAGCAAGGTAGCTAGAGATAACAGAACATGCATCAGAACATCCATTTACTCATACCATCCCTTGTAGAGCAACCTGAAATGTTATCCATCATCTTCCTCCTCATTATCACCAGTAGCCATCATCCTGGCACCTCCCAAGAGATACGTCTCGCTCTCCTCCTGCCCCCAGGCTGGGATACAGCTTTTATAACATGTTACACTGATACCACTTTGTCTAATGCATATTCGGTCGGGGTTTTCCCCCTCTTCCCTATTTGTGTTCCTCACATTGCTAATGTTGGGGGGTCTTCTCCTATAGGTTAGGATGTTAATGATCTCAAGTTGTTATCATATATGTCAGTTTGTTGCCATGGCACTCTTGTGGTCACACATCTGCAGATGTTCCTGTCCTAACATATCCAAAAGCCAGAGTTAGCTCATGTTCCTGTGGCTGGCTGGTGGTGTTATGGACAATCCCCCCTCTTATACAGTCTGTTCCCAGTTCCCCCAAACTCAGGGGTGACCTACAAGCCATTCATGTGTGCCAAAGTGTATATGTCTCAAGCCTATATTTATGTGTGTCTGTTTTGGCACACAAGAGACAGGCGTGTAGGTTCCTTGCATTACTGCTGAATAAAATAAATGCTAGCTCTATGGGCTACAGTGTGCAGCCTCTGGTTCTGGAGTTCAGAAAGGGTCCATTCCCCAGAGCGTAAGCCATGACTCTGTAGATTGCCATGTATTCGCAGGGGCGAAAGGAAATGCAGGTCTGTTATTTACCAGGCTGCACGTGGCAATAGACTATATAGGTAAGGGATGCAAGGAGAACATGGGCCACGATGCAAACTGCAGACACACACACAACTAAAATTAATCAAGTTAAAGTTTTATTGGGGATAGTTACAAGGGGTAAGGGAGCAGCGTATGATTAGCTAATAGAGTTAATAAAACTTAAAACACACAATGACTAAAATATCTACTAACAATATTTATAAACAAGATGCAGCATTTAGTAATAACCATACTTACAAACATGAACCAACGCATAACGACTGCAAAACGTAGAAACTCTGTTGAAACACGTGAGCTGAGAGAGAGCTGAGTGATCAGGCTCGGTTACGGGTAACGGATACCAGGATTGTTTTTTCTTACTTCTTTCCTGCTGCACATGGCAGGGCGACCTAAAGTACCCACTGTGACATCACAGAAGTGTCATAGGGGACGGAGCCCAAAACCTGTGTGTGTTCGTTTCTGATTGACACAAGCAAAGTTTACACCAAGTAGGGGAGCAGGTGCCTAAAAGTCTGGCTTTGCCCCCAAAAGGTGAGGTAATGCATATTGTTGTAGAATGCGTTCAACACTGAATGACAAAAGAAGAGGCCAGGGCAATACCGGTATGGCAAGTTCTACAGGATGCAGACAGGAACTCATCTTAACAGACTCCAGATGCCGACTTACACCTGGTAACCAGCTGTTTAGAGCAAGGATGAGTAGAAAAGTCCAGAGAATGAGGACTTCCATACCTGTCACTAAGTGCAACTCTTCTCCTCTCCCAGGAAGGGAGCACTTCATTCATCCAGGTTTGTGCTTTCAGTTGAAGCCCCAGACTTGCCCTGCTGGTTAAATGACAGGAAACAAAGGGTGGGAATAAATGGTCAGTTTTCAGAATGGAGAGAGATAAATAGCAGTGTCCCCCAGGAATCTGTGTTGGGACCTGTCCTATTCAACATATTCATAAATGATCTGGAAAAGGGGGTAAAGATTGTGGTGACAAAGTTTCCAGGCTATACAAAACTACTCAAAATAGTTAAGTCCAATGCAGACTGCGAAGAGTTACAAAGGGATCTCACAAAGCGGGATGACCGGGCAACTAAATGGCAGATGAAATTCAATGTTGATAAATGCAAAGTAATGCACACTGGAAAACATAATCTCAACCATACATATAAAATGTTGGGGTCTAAATTAGCTGTTGCCATGCAAAAATAGTTGTGGATAAGTTCTCGGAAAACATCCACTCAATGTGCAGTGGCAGTCAAAAAAGGGAACACAATGTTGGGAATCATTAGAAAAGGGATAAATAATAACATAGAAAATAATCACTTTCTTCTTCAAGATGTGTTGCTCATGTCGATTCCATTCTAGGTGTGCGCGCAGCCACGTGTGCAGCCGTTGAAGATTTTTGCGTTAGCGGTATCCGTAGTGTCAGCTGTGGCTCCCTCTTGAGTGCTGTGCTCACATGTTGATACATTAGGCGCCGCTGGCCCTACACCCTCCCAGTTCCTTCTTACCACCCGTGGTGGTTAGTCGGAGCGCCTCTCCCTTGCCTCACAAGGGCTTGAGCCTTTGGCCTTGTAAGTAGTTTGTTTACAGTAGGTAGTTAGTAAGTAAGTAACTGAAGTCGGCATGCTCCGGGTTTTAAGCCCTGCTCTGACTGCAGCAGGCCTATACCTATTAATGACCTCCATAGCAGCTGCCTCAAATGCTTGGGAGAATCCCATGTGAAGGAGAAGTGTCGCATCTGTAAGAACTTTTGTCCCAGAACTCAGAAAGTGAGACATCTTTCTCATGGAGGCTGCTGTCCGCCCAGTGTCTGAGCCTTCCTGGCTAGACTGCCCTGAGCACCTCGGTACACAGCGCACCCCTAGCCCCAGTGCCTAAGGGGGAGGTCAAAGAAGGGCAACACACCAGCACTGAGCAAGAAGGGCAAAGGACCCAGTTTGGGCTGGCAGCCCACACCAGAGCCACATGAGGACACCCCACACTGATGGGGCCCCCTAGTCCCCCAAGGGATCTGCCATTGACTCCAGGGAGCGGTAGGGGACCCAGACCGGTGGCAGGGCCGATGCCTTCAGGCTCTCCCAGTGCCCAGAGAGCTGAGGCCTCTACCAGCACCGCATGTGTCACAGGTCACAAGCAAAGGCTCCCAGTGAGGGCAAGCCAGCCGTAAAGACCACCCAGAGTACGGGCGAAAGATGCTGGTCTCCAGAGATGAGACAGCGCTCTCCGTCTGCATGCTCCAGGTCTCTGTCTTCTGCAGGACGTCCTAGATCACCTGCACCGCACTCACCATCTCTGATTTCTCAATGCGGATTGTCTAGAGGAAGACACTGATCTCTGTATCGCTGGCACCAATCCTCCTCCCGCCGGCTGTCTCCTCAGTGCAGATCCCAGTCTCCTAGAGCATGGAAGCAGTTTGCATTGCAGTAACAATCTCCCTGTCCTCGATCCACCTACTTGAGCCACTGGTCTCCTGCGGCCACAGTTAGCCGTGAGACACAAGCTTCAATGTCCCCTCCTGGTCACCGGAAGCTGATTCCTCTGGTTCAGAAAGAGAATTCAGCCCTTCACCATGACAGCATCAGTGCGAATGGGCACCTGAGGCTGCGTCGATCTCCATGATGCCATCAGGGCAGCGAGGCCAGTGGCTGGCATAATGGCCGTACTGGGGCGCGTGGGGCATGCCTGTGATGCTGATGCCTCAGTCAGTCCATTCCTTGGCCGCTGCCTCAGAGCAGCAATCTGCGGCACTGAACTCGGTGCTCAAGACACATTCGGAGGCTGGGAGAGAGGAGCAAGCGCCCACCGCAAAACTCTCTTCCCCTCCCCCAGTGACCCAGTTGTTGTCGTTGTCCCTGGATGAGGCTGTGGCAGGCCCCTCCTGTGCCAGCCCGTTGGACGATTTTAAAGAACATCAGGCTCTGCTTTGTAGGGTGGCTACAAACTTGGGCTTGGAAGTGGAAGAGATAGCCGAAGAGGCAAACACCCTGTTCAATGTGCTTTTGACCTCTACTCCCACCCATGTTGTGTTACCAGTACAGGATGGGGTCCTAAAAATATCAAAAGCCCTTTGGCAACTCCTTCTTCCATCCCTCCCACTTCCAAGAGGGCAGAAAAAAGGTATTTTGTCCCGGCCGGGGGATTCAAATATTTGTATACCCACCCTCCTCTGGCCTTGCTGCTCATCTTGGCAGCCAAGGAGAAGAACAGATGGGGGCAAACCAGTTCAGCCCCCAAGAATAAAGAGGCCAAGAAACTGGACCCTTTTTGGGAGAAAGATTTATTCAACGGCCAGCCTTCAGTTCTGCGTGGCTAACCACCAGGCTCTCTTGGGGAGGTGCAACTTGAACTTATGGGACTCCTCTGTAAGTTCAAGGACTCGCTGCCCCAGGACTTGGCCCAGGAATTCAGGGCCCTGGTGGCGGAGGGTACGACAGCTGCAAGGTGCTCCCTCCAGATGACATGGGATGCAGCCGATTCGACAACTAGGGTGATCGCTTCGGCCATGGTCATGTTGTGCAGCTCCTGGCTTCAGACCACTGGTTTGTCCCAAGAAATGCAGACCTCGATCCAGGAACTGGACTCTTTGCAGAGCAGACTGACATGAGGCTGCATGGACTGAAGGACACTCAGGCCACCGTTCACTCGCTGGGTCTGCATACGCTGCAGTCAGCGAGGAAGCAGTTCTGGCCACCCCTGCCACCAAGGCCTTAACAGCCTCGACAGAGACCTGCAAGGAGAAAGGATAGAGACATGAGTTTGTCGTCGCCGCCCTCCTTCCTCCTGCTCACTTGCGCAACCCAGCCCGTCGAGGGCCAGAAGCATTTGTTTTGAGGGTGCACTCAGGGGCGATACCCCAGTCATCTCCCCAGATCTACCTCATCCTTTCCTCAGCTGTCTTCGTCCCTACCATTCGGCCTGGTTATTGGGTGCTAGAGGTTGTATCTCAGGGCTACACCCTGCAATTCTCGGCTGCCTCCCTAGCCCTGTCGAGAACCTCATGTAGCTGGGGGCAGTGGAGGAGATCCCCTGTGACAGAAGGAGAAAGGATTCTACTCCCATTATTTCCTAATCCTGAAAGTGAATAGGGGTCTAAGACCCATTCTGGACCTGAAGCGCCTCAACAAGTTTCTCAAAAAGTTGAAGTTCCGCATGATCTCCCTGGCCTCCATCATCCCCTCTCTGGATCTGGGAGACTGGTACGCACCTTCGATCTGAAGGACACTTTATTTCCATATCTCCATCTTCCAAGGTCGCAGATGATTCCTCCGTTTTCTGGTGGATGGGTGCCATTTCCAGTTCACAGTGCTGCCCTTTGGTCTCTGGTCTGCCCCAAGGGTGTTTACAAAAGATATGGCATCAGTGGCTGCTTACCTCAGCCATCAAGGAGTTCAGGTTTATCCATATGTCGACGATTGGCTCATCAAGGGCAGATCTCAGGGACAGGTGCAAAGGAGCCTTGACCTGGTTAGTTCCACCTGCCGCGATCTGGGCCTGTTGATGATAAACTAAAAGAAATTGACCTTAAGGCCGGAGCAACGAATAGAGTTCATTGGGGCGGTTCTCGACTCCACATGAGCCAGAGCCTTCCTTCCAGAGGCACCTTTCCAGGCCATGTCAGACCTGATATCCCATGTGGAAAAACTACCCACTCACCACTGCTCACACCTGCCTGCGGTTGTTAGGCCGCATGTACGTACATGGTCCAGCATGGCCAGCTCCATCTCAGGCCACTGTAAGCTTGGTTGGTGGTGGTCTATATCCCCAACAGACACGATCTAAATCAGGTGATCAGGGTGCCAGTTCACATCCAATAGTCTCCAGATTGGTGGTTGAGCCCCAGATCAGTGTTGGAGGTAGTTCCCTTTGCAGCCCCGTCCCCATTGCTGAACCTGGTTTCCAGTGCCTTGGGCACTGGGAGTTGAGTACACAAGGCTGCTGGTCACAGGATGATCATGGAGCTCAGAGCGGTTCACCTGTCCTGCCAGGCTTTCCTGCCCTACGTGAAGGCAAGGTAGAGCAGGTTTTGACAGACAGTACTGCAGCGATGTATTACATCAACAGGCAGGGTAGAGCCAGGTTGTTGATCCTTTGCCAAGAAGCTCTCTACCTTTGGGGCTTCTGTGTGCAGCATGCCATCCATCTGGTAGCCGCGCATCTGCCTGGGGCCAAGAATGTGGTAGCAGATCGCCTCAGCAGGATCTTCTCGTCTCGTCACGAGTGCTTGCTCCACCCAGAGGCGGTCAGTATTCTCTTCCAGAGATGGTGGACTCCCCAGGTGGACGCCTGTTCGTGTCCCATCAGAACAGGAAATGCCACATGTTCTGCTCATTCCAGGGATTGCACAAGGGCTCCCGGTCAGATGCCTTTCTGCTCCCGTGGTTGGGGATTCTAATGTCCACCTTCCCGCCGGTGCCCTAATCCAGAGTCCTCATGAAGAATAAACAGGACAAGCAAAGGTTATCCTGATAGCTCCTGTATAGCCTTTGCAGCACTGGTTCAGCACGCTGATGGACCTTTCAGTGCTCGCCCCGCTGCAGCTGCCTCTCTGCCCGGACCTGCTGTCCCAGATCCACAGCAGTCTTCTGCATCTGAGCCTGGCAGCACTGCACTTGACAGCGTGGCTTCTGTGTGGCTAAATGCAGAAGAACGGAATGCTCGGCCCGGGTCCAGCAGGTCTTGTTGGGTAGCAGAAAGGCCTCCACCAGAGCAACCTACTTGGCCAAGTGGAAGAGGTTCACATGCTGGGCTTCAGACTGGGGTATCTGGGCTGAGTCAGCCTCACTGCAGGCGACCCTGGACTATCTTCTGCACCTCAAGCTCCAAGAGTTGTCCCTGTCTTCAATCAAAGTCCACTTGTCTGCTATTTCGGCCTTCCACCCTCTGCTCCAGGGCAGGCTGGTCTTCGCTCACAACTTGATGGTCCAGCTGTAGCTGCATCCAGTGTTTCTGGCCAAGCTGGTTTCACAGTTTCATACCGGCCAAGACACATACTTAGCTGTCTTCTTTCCGAAGCCTCATAAATCAGCAGAGAATCGCGCTTGTCTTCTACATAGACAGCGCCAAGCCATTTCGTAAGTCAACGCAATTGTTCGTTGAAGTGGTAGACAGGATGAGAGGTCACCCAAGGTCTGTGCAGAGGATTTTGTCCTGGATCATTGCCTACATCTGTTACTGCTATGACCTAGCAAAGATGCCTCCACCGGCAACCATGACTGCCCACTTGAGTAGGGCTCAGGCTTCGTTGGCAGCCTTCCTGGCCCAGGTGCCAATTCAGGATATCCGCAGGGCCGCTACCTGGTTGTCTAGCCACACGTTTACGTTTCATTGTGCACTCACCCAGCGAGCCCAAGACGATGCTGGTTTTGACGGAGCAGTGTTGTAAGCTGCATGACGATGAACTCTGAGCCTACCACAGGGATACTGCTTGTGTGTCACCTAGAAAGGAATCGAATGAACAAGTACTCGAATAAGGACAAACGGTTACCTACCTTGCCTAACTGTTGTTCTTCAAGATGTGTTGCTCATGTGCTTTCCATTACCCGTCCTCCTGCCCCTCAGTTGGAGTTGCTGGCAAGAAGGAAATCGGGGGGCATAGGGCCGGTGGCGCCTGATATAGCAATGCATGAGTGCAGCACTCAAAAGGGCGCCATTGCTGACCCTGCGAATACCACGGAGGCAAGAATCTCCAGCCACACGTGTGGGCGCGCACACACCTATAATGGAATCGACACAAGCAACACATCTCGAAGAACAGTAGTTATGGAAGGTAGGTAATGGTTTTATATAAATCCATGGTAAGCTCACACCTTGAATAGTGCATGCAGTTCTGGTCACCCCATCTCAAAAAAGATATATTAGAATTGGAAAAGGTGCAGAGAAGGACATCAAAAATTATTAAGGATATGGAACAGCTTCCAAGTGATTAAGTCTGGAGCTTTTCAGCTTGGAGAAGAGACAACTAAGGGGGGTATGACAAAGGTCTATAAAATCTTGACTGATATGGAGAGCGTAAATAAGGAAGTGTTATTTACTCCTTCATATAACACAAGAACCTAATGAAATTAATAAACAGCAGGTTTAAAGCAAAGAAATGGAAGTACTACGTCGCACAACACACAACTTGTGGAACTCATTATCAGAGGATGTTGTGAAGGCCAAAACTAAAATGCAGTTCAAAAAAGAACTAGATAAAGTTCCTGGAGGATAGGTCCATCTCTGGGTGTCCTCAGCCTCTGATTACCAGAAGCTGGGATTTGGATAACAGGATGGATCACTCAATAATTGCCTGTTCTGTTCATTCCCTCTGGGGCACCAGGCACCAACTGCTGTCGGCAGACAGGACACTGGGCTAGATGTCCCACTGGTCTGACCCAGTATGGCTGCTTTTTTGTTCTGATGCTGCTCTGTAACTGGAACAGTTTCCTTCCTTGTTTTACCCTGTGACTGTTTTTTATTCTCCTCCTGCTGGGGGTTTTATGCCATGCATGCTGAGGCAATAATTATCTTGTTCTCTTCTACTGACTGAGCCTTACTGAGGTAGTGGTGAAGCTTGGCCTCTGGACGGCTCCACGGCCAAGGCGCAGTTACCCAGAGCAGGCTGGTGAGGAGTGGAGATATGTTTATTTTTGGTGTTGCTGTAGTAGGTTCTCTGGTGTAATGCAACATTGCAGTGGCTGGGGGTATCCTCCCTGATGAGATTTGAGTGAAAGACTAGGCTTCTTTCTCTCTCCTCCTTCCCCACCCCCCAGCCAAAAAGACCATGAAATGTGTAAGTCTTTTCTCTAGAGCGCATGCTTATGAAACATCTCCATGGGGGAGTCTCCCTGTCTTAACACATGCTCTTGCTTCTGTTACCAGACACGTCTCTGCACCAGCTCTTCTTGTTCAGTGATGCAAGGAGTCTGGTTACTAGCCTGAGGAGTCTCTCACTGGTTGCTGTGTAAAACATCATGGCAAAACAGGGAGGAGGCAGGGCTGGTCCTGTAAGGCTGTGGACTTAGGAACAGCAGGTTTCTGCTTCAGCGTCTCCCAGCAGCTCAAAGGAAAAGCTGAAAAAGAAGCAGATCATGCAACTTGGGGGGGAGGGATAGCTCAGTGGTTTGAGCATTGGCCTGCTAAACCTAGGGTTGTGAGTTCAATCCCTGAGGGGGCCATTTAGGGAAGTGGGGATTGGTCCTGCTTTGAGCAGGGGGTTGGACTAGATGATCTCCTGAGGTCCCTTCCAACTCTAATAATCTGTGATTCTGTGATCTGTGAACTGAGTGTCTTACTGGAATCTTTCAGGTTCGTGAAATCGTGCTGTCCTCAGAGACCTTTTACTATCACCCAGGCTCCCTGGGGAGGGTGGGTGAATATTATTACTCTAGGGCAAACCCTTGCAGAAGTGGGACCTGTGCAGTCTTTGATATGCAGCCTTTTGCTTGGCGGCATTGTGGTAGGGAGGAGATCTGTATTTGGAAGAGATTTTACTCCTCCATGGAGTGTACGTGCTGAGCAGTTCCCCTGAGGTGTTGGGTACCTTTCTCCCTGAAAAGAGTAAAGCTGGATTCACCTTTGACAAGTATGGAGGGTTCATCAGCCCTGCAGAATAACTGTAACCCCTAAAGTTCTAATGAGCATGTTGGGAAGGCAGAGAATGAAGCGCCTGGAATGTGCAGGAGGGGCATTTCTGTTCTCTTTAACAGACTGCTCTGTATGCACAGAAAACGGGTAGCCTCCTTTCTGCCACTGTGTCATATCTGGGGACTGTAATCAAATGGCAACATGTGAACTCCCTCCTCGTTCCAAACACCAGCATGCTCCTTTCTCTGCAACAGAAACAAAGCTAAGGTGCATTCTCCTGACTGTGAAGGAAGCTTAGCAGTCCAGTAGGGGGGAGGGGGTCAGAACTAAGGGGAACAACAGAGCAGTGCACAGGAGGGGAGGACTGAGATGACAGTAGGTGCTCTAAAGCAAGATTGAGGGGCATCCAGAGAGCTGCTGGAGCCTTCACAGCCTTTTCACAGCTGTCTGGCTCTAGCTGGTGCTTTCAGTTCCTTACTTCCATGAGTTCTAAAAACTTGCTAAAGAGAGAGAGAAACAAATGTTTTTGCTTTGTAATGTATTTTACCCGTGTGAGTCTAATGCTAAATATCATGGAAGCCTTTCCGTTGACCAACCCAGTTCACTTCTTTCTTGATGTTGTGGTTGGAGGCACTCTGGTTAGGGGCAGACCTCTCCCTCTCGCATATTATCTGGGTGTGAACATTCTTCTCCATCCTAGGGGTTTTGTGGCTTCTCTCTCTGTCTTCCAGCGATGTCCATGACTGCAGTGGTTCTTCCCTTCAGCTAACAGACTGGCTGAGTGAGGCTACATTGCCATCCATCTGTGTCCTGCCCTCAGAGCTGGGTTGGCACATCTGATTGCCATGCATTTGTACTGTTTCAGAAGCTTCTTACATGAAAGATTTAACCTATCTTCCCTTTGCGTGCCATCCTCATCTTGGTCTTAGTGGAGGCTTCGTATTGGGTCACCTTAGTGCTGCTATATTCATTGACCAGCAGCTGTTGCCTTCTCGTCCCATACTCCTCTGTCTCCTAGATCAGTGGTTTTCAAACTTTTTTCTGGGGACCCAGTTGAAGAAAATTGTTGATGCCCGCAACCCAATGAACCTAGGGATGAGGGGTTTGGAGTCTTGGAGGGGCTCAGGGCTGGGGCCGGGGTTTTGGATGTGGGAGACTGTCAGGGCTCTGGGGTGGGGGGGGATGAGGGGTTTGGGCTGCAGGAAAGGGTTTCAGGTTTGGGGGGGCTCGGCTGGGGCAGAGGATTGGGGCATGGGATTAGGGTGTGGACTTACCTCCGGCTGCTCCCAGTCAGCAACACAGCTGGGGTGCAGAGACAGGCGTCCCGCCTGTCCTGGCACCGTTGCCTGTGCTGCGCCCCGGAAGCGGCCAGCACCAGGTCCAGCTGCTAGGCGGAGGCACACACCTCACCCACAGACTCCCCTCCTTGGGGGTGTGCAGCATGTGGAGCCCTGTGGCCTCCCCACCTAGAAGCCGGAGCTGCTTCTGGCCGCTTCCGGGGCATAGCGTGGTGTTGGAGAAGGCAGGCGCTAGCCTGCCTTAGCTGGGCAGCATCGCCGACGGGACTTTTACCATCCCGGTCAGTGGTGCTGTGCCTGACGTGCTGCTACCCACTACTGGGTTGTGACCCGAACTTTGGCTTTATCACATCCACCAGCATAAAGATTGGTTCCATTATTGCTCTGCCTGCCTGTCCATACCAGGGAGCGGGTGGCAGTGACCTGACAGGTGTGGTCCTCTAAACTGTCTCCTGCTGCAGCTTCCCTAGTGTGCTTTATACTTTTAGCTACTAGGTTGGCCATCCTTGCCCATTTCTGATCTGAGCTGGAGACAGAAATGCGTAGAGAATCTGTTCCTGGATCCTGGTAACTGACTTTATCGTTCAGTCCCCTGTTGTGATAACTTAACTTCAGCTCTGTCCTCTTTACTACCTAAATATCCTGTCAGCTTTGGGGCGTCCCTCCCATGTCCCCTTCCCCTAAAAGAGACAAGTTTCAGATAAGCATTGCTGAGTCTGGCACATCAGATGCAGGTTTAGAACAGGTGTGAACAGGCAGAGTACTTTGTTTCATGTGGTTCCTTGGCAAAGTTGGCATTCCTAGTCCGGTGCCTGAATGTCCCACTTTTAGGTTGCTTCTGACACTTCCTCAGAATGTTGTTGCCCTCACGTTTCCCCACATTGGGAACCCTTTGCCACTGGATTCCTTGGGGATGTATAATTTTCTCTCTGTTTTATTAAGTGAGAGAGAATCTCTGTTTCTCCCCTGGCTTTCAGTTTGCAGTGACCAGACTCCTCCAGATTAGCAACAAACCTCCACATGCATCTTCGGGAAAGTCCAACCTCCATTATTAAACAACTTGAACAGGATTTGAACTCCTGTCAAGGCAGGCACTTTATCCCTGGGGCATTGGTCAGCCAGCAGAATTTAGAGCTGTGATATTGGCCATCACCAGGCTCCTTGGGGATTTCACAAGGGCAATAGAAACATATGGCAAATGGTGCTGACCGCACTGAAATAAAGGTTGTAAAGTTTCAGGTGGGTTACATAGCTCCTTCCCACAGCTTCAAGTATAGGAGTGCCAGTGGCCATAAGATGCAACGTGTCCCATGTTTTGCTGCTTTAGCAAAACTGAGGACAAAGGATGTCAAGGTTCCTGTACCCTAAAGTACAGAGTGGGGAAGATGTGGGGACCTGCATGAACACCTCTAAGCTTAACTACCAGCTTAGATCTGCTTTTGCTGCCACCACCCAAATAGTTTGAGTCATTTGCGGAAACTGTCTTCCCTCTCAAAACCTTTCCCTCCCTGGGTAGCCTTGAGAGACTCCTCCACCAGTTCCCTGGTGAACACCGATCCAAACCCCTTGGATCTTAAAACAAGGAGGAATTAATCATTCCCCCCACCAATTCCTGGTGAGTCCAGATCCAGTCCCCTTAGATCTTAAAACAAGGAAAAATCAATCAGATTCTTAAAAAGAAAAAAAGGCTTTTAATTAAAGAAAGAAAGGTAAAAATCATCTCTGTAAAATCAGGATGGAAAATAACTTTACAGGGTAATCAGATTCATAGAGCCCAGAGGAACCCCCTCTAGCCTTAGGTTCAAAGTTACAGCAAACAGAGGTAAACCCTTTAGCAAAAAGGAACATTTACAAGTTGAGAAAACAAAGATAAAACTAACACGCCTTGCCTGGCTGTTACTTACAAGTTTGAAATATGAGAGAGTGGTTCAGAAAGATTTGGAGAGCATAGATTGATGTTTGGTCCCTCTTAATCCCAAGAGCGAACAACCCCAAAACAAAGAGCACACAAACGAAAGCATTCCCCCCACCAAGATTTGAAATTATCTTGTCCCCTTATTGGTCCCTTGGGTCAGGTGTCAGCCAGGTTACATGAGCTTTTTAACCCTTTACAGGTAAAAGAATTTTGGTGTCTCTGGCCAGGAGGGGTTTTATAGTATTGTACACAGGAAGGCTGTTCCCTTCCCTTTATAGTTATGACAAAGGGAAAGAACTTTTTACATTTCAGCTATATCGGTACACTCCTTGCCTCTTTTTATGTGCTATGATTGTGATTGGGGGCTGAATTCAGGGCTTGAAAGGCAATAGAGGTTGCACAGCAAGTGGAACTTGCACTGATCGAACATTATGTGAAATGACGAGGCTGTGGGAGAACTCTGAGGGAAGCAGAGAACCATTAATGTGGAATCCTTCTCTCCTGGGCACACAGCAGCAGGTAGGCAGAATGGGCTTCTGGTGCTGGTGGAGAGTGAGGGCGAGGGGAGGAAGACTGCTGTGCAGAGCCAGGGGGCTGATGTGGGTGTCTCCCTCTCCTCCATCTCAGGATTGGTTGCTCAGGCAGCTGTCTGAACTTTAATAGACAGCATGTCGACACACTCTCCCCAACACACACACTCTCTGTCACCTATACACACTCTCTCCCCCTGTCACACACACTCCCCACTTCCTCCCCCACACTGCTGTTGAAAAGTAGCTGGCAATCTAGTAGGATGAGATTGAGAAACCTGCATCAAGTGATACTGTGTCTGCCCCATGAGGCATTGCAAACCCTTCCCAAAGCACCCTGCAGCCAGTTGGCCAATGGAATAACTACCCACAGCGCACTGTTCTGTGTCGATGCAAGAGCTGCTAGTATGGATGCACTCTGCCAATACGAGGAGCTAGTGTGGACATGCAACAGCAGTTTAATTAAAGCGCTTTAAAGCTGCATAACTTTTATTGACAAAACTGTGTAATGTAGACAAGGCCTTAGATTGTAAAGCTCTCTGGTAGCTAAAGTCCTCCTCCAGCCGAAGGGGATTTGCAGAAGGCCACAGAGAGTGTACTTTCAGGCCTCTGCTTTGCCAGGCTCCCTAATGCAGCTGGGCCCCCATTTATATTCTCCAGCTGGGACTTGGACGCAGTCACTGGCTGCTGCCTAGCTGGGTTAGCTGATTCCTAGCGCCTCCTTGCTGGCCATCCCTCCAGAACAGGGGTGGCTGTTCCCAGGCCGTTGAAGGGAGTAATCACCTGGTTACAGGGTAATATCAGTGTGAAATTGCTGCACCATGTAATATAAATGGATCATGTCCCTTCAACTCTCACCTGCTCTCTGCCAATCATTGCATTGCATTTCCCCAGGGCTTGTTAGAACATCCCAAACAGCTGCTGCTTTTAAATCTACCTGCCACACTAATGCATCTTTCTACTCTCCTTCTCTCCCTCCTTGTACAGAATCCCCACCCCACCCCCAAAAAAACACTGGGCTCAGACCAAGGATAGTCCTGATTCTCTCCTGCATCAGCGATTATCTTTGTCTACATAAATACATCACTGTTTTAAAGTTGATCATGTCACTGCCCATGATTACAAACAGTGGCATTTCCCATTTAGCAAGGGCAGTCCCGTTGAAATGTCGTGGTCCAGCACTCAATTCCTAGCCCTAAAGGGCCCTGGGAGAACTGATTACATGCTCATGACATTTTTATACATAGAAGTGCTATTTGAGGTATTTTAGCCGTTTAAAATGTATTATTTATATGTTTTTGCCTCTGAGCTCTTTGCATTTGGTTTCATGGTAACAAGCACCTTGCTTTCTGGGTGGGAGATGCCAAAAAATGGTCCCAGTAACATTTAATGAACACTCACAACCAGTCTGAAAACAGTTTCTCTGTCACATACAGCATATATGGGATGGTGGGAGACTGGAGGTTTCAATGGTGCTCAGAATGAGCTACATAATTTTATTCACAGCTCTGCCACTCATGCATACTGCACCCATCCCAAACTCGCCACACCATCATTCATATCTTTCACACGCGCATCTTCCACTGTCATCAATGGCAGCTGTGTGTACATAGCTTAAGGGAGAACTGGGCTAAAAAGTATTAAAAATTTTAGCATTTGGTTTGGTGAGGTTTATGCTGCAGATCCAACCTCTCCTTCTCCCCCTCTCCCTCCACACGCCCCGGTTCAGTCTTGTATAATGAGGAAAAGGCACTAATGTCTTTTCTTTAATTTTTTGCTAATGTTTAAGGATCAATACAGTAATTGACATGAGAGGCACACCGTGTGTATTTAAAAAAAAAAAAAAAAAAGTACACCTAAGGAATTCTTAGGATATACTCTGCCTTGAAATCTGCAAGGGTCAAGCAATTTACATTATCAGAAAATTACCTAAAGATCCTGTGGAAAGCCTAGGAATAAAAGCCTGAGGTTGAAGCCATGCTATTTAGAGTTTGTTGAGGGAAACAAAATAAAAAGAATCAAAGTCCAGCTTAACCTCTCACCCTGGGAAAACCAAATACTTTATACAAGAATCTTGGAGAACACCTTAGATCTGTCACAGTAAATAGTTTATCAACGTCCAGGAATACATGCTTCTAGCCATCAGTGGGGGAAACTGTTACTCCATTTTCTTATTTATTTGTATTTCAGTAGTCCTAGAGGCCTTAGCTGAAATCGAGGCTCCATTTTGCCCGGCACATTACATACGCATAGCAAGAGAATCTCGACTACATAGTTTTCAATCTAAAGAGACAGGCAGACGGAGGGTGAGGGAGGAAACAGGCATAGAGAGCTGAAGTGATTTGCTCAGTGAGCTGCTCTGTGCCCAATATCTGTCATGATATCACCCCCCTTTAAACCCCAGAATAATGGCACTTCGTGCAGTGATGCGTTTTGTAATAAGCATGTTGTTCATACCCAAGAATGCTCTTTCCAGTCTCACATGGAGAGAAAATTCCCTGCAGATGATTGCAGTGCAAGAAGCTGTATAAAATAATTGTGCTAAGCCCTCAGAACCCAGTTTGCTTCTCCAGAGCAGGAACTACTCTTGCTAACTTGATTGGAGTCACTGTTTACTTCCTGCAGCATCGTCTAGTTTGCTTTGTGTTTTCTGTTAGGCTTGGAATGATTTCTGCCTGCCATTTCTAAGATTACTGCTGTTGTGCCGGAGAGGTGTGTTGGGGGGGGGGGGGTGATTCATTAGGTACTGTTGTTTTCTGCTGATTTGTTTGTGATTACCTAGGGCAAAATTCCACTCAGATCCCAATGTAGATATTCTGCTCTCCTTTTATGGGTGGCTGCTTGTTTTTCTTCTCTAACCTCTCCTTCCCATCACAATACAAGTGTCTCTGTTCAGCTTTCTCTCCTGTCCCCAAAGGCCACCCCTTGGCCTCACCACCGACTTATCCCCAACTCATCAAACACACGAGGTAAACCATTGCCATAAGTCCCTCTCCTTGGACTCTGCTTGGAATAGAACCCAGGTCTCCTAAGTCCTGTGTCCTTCCACAAGACCAATTTTCTACTCCAGTCATAACCTGTATTGTGCTCCTGCTGCAAGTGTTGATACAAGGGATAAGGCAGTGACAGACTAGGCCCCTTTACCTTTCGTTCTCCTATTGAAAACTCAGCCCACCTAAAGCTAGGCCAACATGTCAGACTTCTGATGGATAGTGATGTCTGTTAGGTGTGATTATTTTTAAAATGACATTTTTATACTACCCAAAGCCCTAGTGTAAAAAGTGCTTTTGCTGGTATAGCTTATTTTGTTTAGGGAACCTGTGTGAAAGCTGTCCTGGCAAAAGCAATCTTTTGCTGGTATAAACTCTCTCTGCTAAGAGAGTTTCCCACTATAGCTATGTACTAGCAAATACCATGCCTAATACATCAGGTCAAAAGACAGCTGCTAAGATCCTCCTCTCTCCCAGTCTGACCACATCACCTCTCCTTCTGAATCCCTCCATGATTTCTAGTTTTCACCATGTAAAGGTTGAGCTTCTTGTTCGGCTCTTCAAGGCCCTTCACGTTTCTTCCCCTCCCTACTTATTCAGTCTTGTCCCTTATCCCATTGCCCGCCCCTGGCATCCTCTAGTCCACCAGTGATTCTAGACTTGGCTGGCCACTGTCTGCTTCTTCGCATATTCCCTTGTTCGTGAAACAGCCCAGCTTTCAACAGAGCAGTAAGCCCAGAGCTCCCTCCGTCAGATCGTTCTCAATACTCACGTCTCCTGGGAGATGGATAAGGAATTGACAAGCCCAGGACTTGGTAAAGGCACTGCTGGGTGTGGCCGATAAATCCCTCTGTTTTGTAGAAAGGAGTTGCCTAACAAGCTTAGCATCTACCATCCCCATGGCCAGTTTGCTGTAGGTTGTATCCTACTCCTCCTGCTGCTGGCTTTTTGTCGTCTTAGATGTTAAGGTCTTTGGGACAAGGACTATCTGGTTCACAGCACCTAGCACAAAGGGGTCCTGATCCTGACAGTGGCCTCTAGGGTCAGGAAAAAAGATTTGGGGATACTTCCTAAGAGACTGCCATAAAGTAGTGTTGTCTCATAAGAAAGTCACATGGTCGGGGAAAACAATAAATACAATGATCACTGGCTCAGAGGCATATTTCCAGCATCTGGAAACACACTTTTTTTTGCTGTCGTTAAACAGAAGAAAGCACCCTTAGCTGTCGAACAAGGAATCTCTCCCTGCTTTTTATCATCTGTTAATATATAGGTGCTCCTCCTCCTCTAGTAACTTGGTGAATTACCATTGGAAGGTTGTTCTAATAGATACCTTTTCGATTAGAGGGTCAGGATATTTAAACTTAGAATTTGATGTGGGCTACAAGCTTTCCTGTATTGGAGACTGCAAGTATTTTGTCATTTCTGGAGGAGTTATTTGGCTGTTTTAAGAGCAGTTTGATTGATGAGTTAACTTCTGTGGAGAGCACTAGCTACCATTATTGTTTGTATACATTAATACTACTGCAAGGGGCCCTCTGGAAGTGCATGTAAATAGAGAATGAGTGGCTTTGGGTTTGGATATCATGCTGGCCCTGCTTGAAGCACTTTATGGCTCTAGGACAGTTTGGTGTAGCTGTGATGGGCTGCATTTCTCTCCATGGGTGCCAGACAGTATTAAAAAGTGCCGTCACGATCCCAAGTATATTTTGACATGGGTACTTTTTTTTTATGTTTTTGAGCACTGATCAATCATGTAGTATCTAGTCATAAGATATACCTAGGTCTGTCTTGTGGAACAACCTTAGATTCCAGTTAGTTTTCCTTTTTTTGTGTGTGTTAAAAATCTGCTCATCCACTTCTTATTGTTTATCTGGTATTTTTTTCCTGTTTATATGGGGTGGGGATTATGTGGTGTCCAAAACTTCCAGAGTCCTTCTTGTTTGGTTAATGGTGTTTGAATTTAAGCTGTACTTTGATTAGTAGGTTAACATTCAAATCTGCAGAGAGCTTGAGATTTCCTCTTCCCTGTGTAATTCCTGGGGAGAGAGGTAGAAGGTGGTTGTTTTTGTATTTTTTTGTGTTACTTTGGTTGTACCCTGTGTTGATACTGTGATCTGACAGACAACTGTTTCTTTGCTAACCTTTTTCATGAGCTGCTTATTTAAGTCTGTTGTGCCAGTGCTCTTGATGATGCTGTATAGGTAGGAATCAAATATAAACTGTCCTCAGAGATCTGTATGTCTCGTCTCTTCTGTCTCTGCTCCCCACTCCCCTTTTTTTCTTCTTATTGGAAATGTATCAACGCTCTGAATGAGATTGATCCCCCCCCCCCCCCCCCCCCCGTGGAGAAGCTTCCCTGTAGCATATGGGTGCAGGTTAGACTGAGTTCTGTCTGCCATATGGTTCCATAGATTTGTAGAAGAGGGTGAAGCCTAAAGTTTGAGGGTTCATTCCTTGGCTGGTGTAAATGGTCATGGCTCCTTTGGCTCCAGTGGAGCTGTGACAGAATACACACACATCTGTCCCTGGGGAAAGGAGAAGAGATGCTGGTTGCAGGTGTTCTTGGTTCTGGTCGCCCCAGGATTTACTGCCATGTTCTACGATGATGCTTAGGTCATTGCTGCTGGCTTTCCAACCCAGTCCATTGCTTTCCTCTGACTTGGCCTAAAATGAGACTGGATTTTTGCTGGTGACTTACAAGGCCAGGGACCAGTACAAGGTGTTTTGCGGCCCTAGCGAAACTTCCCTTTGCCCCCCCCCGCCCGTCCCCTGACACCCCCCTAGCCTCACTCCGTACCCACGAGCATGAGCCAACTGCCTGCTCACTTTCCGCCTCCCAGGCTGCCAGCACTTGTCATGGATATCCCAACATCCTTTCCTCCATATGGTACCACAGATCCTCTAAGCTATTACCAGCTTAGATCCTGTAGTGCTGCACCAATCGGACTTGGTGAGCCCGTAGTCTGTCTCCCTCCTTCCCTGGGCCCCAAGACTCCGATCTTGAGTCTCACAACAAGGGATAAACCATTCCTTCTCTCCCTCTCCTCCAGCTATCTCCTGCTGGTCATGGGGAGGCAACAGTTCAAGCTCGTTGGATCTAACAAGAGTAGCGCAGAGCAGCAGGTTTCCCTCACCATTCCTGTAGTGCAGACTCCTCCTGAGTCTTACCAAATACCAAAAGATCATTAAACTTCTAAAATTAAAGAGGAAAACTTTTATAAAAGAGGAAAAAATAAATTGTCTCGCTAATCAAGCAATGATCATACAGTTTAGCTTTGAATAAAGACGAAGAAAGCTTTCTCCAGCAGAATACAATTTAAGCATACTCACAGCAATTACACATTGCAAATAAAAGAAAGAATCAAAAGCTTCAAGGACATCACTTCTTTTACTTACTCACATATTCTGAATGTAGAAGATTGTAGCGGGAGTATGCAGAAACCTGGCTGCACTCTAGCCTGTCAGACCCAGAAGATAAGCAAACCAAAACCCAAACAGGCTTCCCTCCCTTGAGATTTGAAAGTATCTTGTTTCCGGATTGGTCCTCTGGTCAGGTGTTGTTTGTTAACCCTTTCCAGGTGAAAGAGACATTAACCCTTAGCTATCTGTTTATGACACACCTAAACTGATTGGCGCTGCAAGCCTGGGAGGTGGGAGAAGTGAAGCAGCCACGGCGTGCTCAGGGAGGAGGCGGGGCAAGGGTGAGCTGGGGCGGGGGGTTCCCCTGCATGCCGCCCCCCCCCTTGCTGCAGGCAGCCCTCCCCGCGCTCCCCTGCCCCAGCTCCCTCCGCCTAAATGCCGGCAGCGACTGGGGCGGCCGAAGATCCGGCTGCCGCGGTCGCTGCTGAAGAAAATGGCGCCCCCCAAATCCAAGCGCCCTAGGCGACTGCCTAGGTCGCCTAAATGGTTGCACCGGCCCTGCAAAGGACTATCCCTGTTCCGAAGCCCATAATGTGGTGTGTGGGTATTCAAAAATGGTCTTTTGAATGTTCTTCCCTGGGGGTTATATCTTCATCAAGATCATTAATTGCAGCCCTTTGGGTGGCCCTGCAAGTTTGAGAAAAGCTTGTGGAGATGCTAACATGCCCTGGAACATAGGCTGGATGAGGGCCAGTCCCTGCTGCCTCTGTGAAGATGGGTGCATGGTGGGCCACATGTGAGCAGGTCTACAACTACTCAACAGCCCCAAACTCTCAAATGCAGGGTCAGAATGAGGCAGGAAATAGCTTTCTGGTTTGCAGTTGTTCATATCTTGCCTACCTGGTCCCAAATCATGCTGACTGTCTGAAGAGGCATCTAGCGCTGTGTATGTGTTGGGGGGAGCATCTTATTTCTCTGAATGACTGTGTCCGTGTGACTTCCTCCATACATTTGTGAGAGCACTGGCAGAGCAATGGATTACGGTTGGCTTCATGCCCAGGCCGGATGGGGACCCATAAGCTAACAAAGCATCGTTCTAGTGATCCATGGAAGGGCCCACAAGCTAGAATGTGGAGACAGCAGGGGAGGTGGGAGGTGTTGTGGTGCAGGGCTCCTAGTCTGCACAACTGAACCCTGCCACCGTTTCCTCTCCTTTGAATTGGGTGCACTGTGGTACTGTGCATTACGGGACATGCTCAGAGGTGGCCCGTAACATGGAGAGGAGCAGCACCATTAGTGAAAGAGCAGAAGCGAGGAGAGACGGGACTGGATGGTATCAGAGGAGACAGGTGAGAACCATGTATGAGGTAGCTCGGCTTACCCAGTGAGGAGGGTTGGTAGAAGCAGTGCAATACCATAAAAGCCATGCTGGTCTGAAGTCGGAGAAGTGGAGAAGGGAGTGGCCTGGGGTGGGTAGCATCTGCCATGTGTTGAGAGTGGGGACTTGACTGTTGGAGAGACGGTGTTACAAGAGGTGAGGGTGGTCCCCCTTGTTCAGACAGGAGGCAGTGTGCCGGAAGGAGGGATGGGAGAGACGTCTTCGAGGACCTTTGTGGCCCTTATTCCACTTCTGTGTGTGAGAGGTTCTCTGAATACCAGCCGGGAGGCGGGGGTCGCCCTGCAGAAAGAGTGGATATTGAATGGGTTAGCTGACCCCTGGAGGCTAGCTCCAGGGACAATACAGAAAGGGTTCGTCCCCAGGCTCCCCCATAGCCTGAGTTCAAGCTGCTTGCCCAAGGTAAAAGCAGAGTTGGCATGGCTTCAGTGCTATTTTAACACGGGTTAGCTGACCCAAGTTAAGGACACACCTTGTTTGTAGTGCAGACAGACCCTGAGTGTGGGAGCCCCTCCCCCATCTCTCCCTGGTGGTGTGTATCAGTTGCCCTGCCCCTCTCCCTTTCTGTGTGCCTAGGGAACCCTTCCCTATTCTCTGCACCCGGAGGTGCCCAAGCCCTCCCACGTGCATTCCTTTTCCTGCCTCTGAGTGCATGCATGGGGGGGGGGGGGTGGCGAGGTCTCTGCCTGCCCCTTCTCTGTGGGAAGCAGTGCTTCTCGTTCATCCCCAGTCTGGGTGCATCTGCAGGCACCCCTCTGCATGTGAACATTTCCCTCCTCCAGCTCTGTGCATGTGGGTGCCTCCTTCCTCGCCCCCATCTCTGCACATGTTGGGTGTCTTCTCCCTGCTCCCTTCCTTCCTGTGTATGGCGGGGTGTTCTTAACACTGCCTATACTTTGCACCCTTTCGGTGAGTCTGCATTTCTTCTGCTTCTCCTTCCTGCCCCAGGGGAGTGTTGGTGGCACTAACGTGTGAATAGTTTCTGTGCTTTTCTTCTTATCGCCTCTCTTCCTTCTTTTTCCCCTCTCTCAATGGTGTGTCCAGAAAAGGAAGTCGAGCTCCAGTGTGCATTTGATGGTGAGCACCTCCCGTAAGCTGCCTGTGATCTGTGCGTCCACCATTCTCATGCCATGCACGCTCAGCTTGTGCTCATCACCCTACATAGCATGTCTGTGCGGGGGTTGTGGGGGGAAGTCATCTTGCACTTTAAAGGTCCACTTCCTCACAGAAAGGGCCACGTGATTGGTCAGGAGCTGGCCAGTCACCAGCTTCTATTCTGTACAGAAAACCGGCTACTTAAAATGCAGTTTAATATATCCGGCCATTGGCGGCTGATCCAGGGAGAAACAAATGAAGTCATCAGCTCCCCGGTGGGTCTCGGCAAAGCGTGTTGTCTGAACGTGGGCTTGTCGTTCTACTACAGAAGTGCCAAAAGAGGAGCAAGTGGTGGTAGCCCTGCAGTATGGAACGAAAGGAGTCACCCCTGATATGGCAGAGGCCTCTCATGGAGCTCCAGGGCACACACAATAAAAGGTGCAGGCACAGCACCACCTGGTGGCTCAAAGCTGCCCTTAATTTATTTTCTTTAAAATTCTATACTGAAAAGGTTTGTCAGCCCTGTAATCCAGAACTCCCTGTTATCCAGATCTGTTACGTCTCCCAGCATGAATCAAGTACCCAGTGACACTTTCCCCACTGTATCCATTCCCCCTTCATGCATCCGAATGTGTTTGCTGTCTCTAGAACATGTTGGATAAATGGTGATGCGCTGATATCTCAAGCGAGCAAAAAGAAAACCAGCCAGTGCCATATTTCAGGGAATGATCTGCAGCCCAGTAGCTACTGCCCATGTCTCTGTCTCAGAGATGTGGGTGGTAACTAACATGCAGGAATCTACTGTATCATTGTCTGCTGCGTTGCAGCTCTTGCCTCCTTTCAGACGGAACAGGAACTCCCTAAGACAGGAAGGGGAGCAATGTTGAGTGATGCCAGAGCAGAGGAGTTGGCTTCTCTATTACTCCCTAGGAATTCTGCCCTCCCTCTGTCGCACTGGGATTTATTACCTGTAAAGTTTTAAAGTACCACTTGGAATACCCCAGGGCAAAATTTGACTCCGACGGCTGCAGCCCCTCCTTCTCTCAATCCCCGAAGTATTAAATAGGGGTAAGAGTTCTTGGTGTCCATCTGTCCTCCTCTCTGCTGCTCAACGTCAATGTCTACCCTTACCCTCTGCTCATTGCATCAAGGCAGCTGGGAAATGAGAACCAAACAATGTCTCAGGGATCACTGGGGCAGTGAAGCTTGGAAAAACAACCAGTGAATACAGGGCGAGCCTAGGTGACCGGTGTTTGCTTTCCTTTCTTCTAGCTGGCTGGCACATGTGTCTCCTTAGTGCTATGGTCACTGGTCTGTTTTCTCTCTTGCACCCTCTGTGTTTGTCTGTCTGTCTGTCTCTAGTTGTCTAGCTCAGAGAGCTCTTTCAGTGGTTATGCCAGAACTGGTCATATCAGGTAGCTCTTCTCAATGGCCTGATGCTTTCCTAGGTGGACTGCCTTCTTTTAAAAGTCAAGATCTTCCTCTGTACTGCGTGAATCTGTAAAGATACTTGGTGCCCAGTGGTTTCAATGAGGGCAGGGGTGTGCATCCACGTGGCTCACTTGTATGCTTACAGAGTCCACATATGGGGTGCCTGCCTGTGTAAGTGAACAGCAATTGGCTAAATGGCCCCAGAGGCCCAATGAGCAGAAGTCACTAGATCAGGCAACTCCCTACAAGGTACAGAGATGTGAAGCACACCAGTCACATTTTCTGTGTCCTTGATTTCGTAATGGCTCCGTTCGGGAATTAAGTACGATGCTGTGGATCTGGTCAGCTGGTGAACGTCAGGGACCTTGATAGCCGTGCAGAACTACCTCTTCCTTCAGTTCTGTTGGGACATCAATGGGGTCGGGGTGGGCAGCTGGGTGGAGAATGGGTCTGCTGCGTGCATTTTGAAAGCTCTTGTGGGGCTGAGTTGAGTGAGGCAGCTGGCCCTGAGACCAGGGTGATTATCAGCTGTTCTGCAACGAGGTTCGGGGTTGTAGTGACTCCCTCGGAAGTTCTTTTCATTGAACCCCGTGGGTGAAGCCATTCCAGAGCTCAGTCAGGTATTCAGCCACATGGCCGCTCCTCCCCATGTCTGGCACCACCAGGCTAGAAACACCCCTGCCCAAGCCATGTACATGGAAGGCCAGAGAGCAGGGTAATGTGCGGCCAGACCGAGATGCAGGGAGCGTCTGGTGTGTACATGAAAATGCTGCTCCTTTCCTAGTTTTGGGGGCTGGGCAGGCCAACCATGCTCTGTCCCCATAGGACCTGAATGGAGCTCCAGCAGGGCGTGCGGCTGTGAAAGGAAAGCCAGAGAAGAGGAGAGTGATGGGGTGCTGCACAGGAACCCCTGCCCCATGTTATCTGCTTGCAGTGGGTGTGATTAAACTCTCGCCAGGCCTTTTGTGATTCAGTATTTGAATTCTTCATTGTCCAGCCTTGGTTTTGGTTCCTGGGTGGTGAGGGGGTGGATGTACTGGAGTCCCCTGAGTCACCCTCTCTCTGTGCTGCTTTTGAAAGTGGGGTAAGGGAGGAGGTGCAAAGAGACCAGCCAGCTCTGAAGTCTGAATCCCTATGAGTTTGATTTGATGTCAAGGGATTGCAGTGAGCCTTGGTGCTGCTGATTTTACCTTGTTGCTGGCATCAGGTAGAAGGGAAGACTTAGGGGAAAACGGGTGAAACTGTCTCAGTCACAAGAGCCCCGTCTCCTGTGTAGGGGACAGGCCTGTTTCCCCAGCAGTGCAGCACAGGCCCTTGGGAGACTCATGCAGGGTCATGGTTGGATTCCCAGGCGAGGCAATACACCATGGGAAGCAGCCTCAGTGCATGCTGGCCTGGCCTCCAATGAGACATGGGCTCTGCGTGTTCCTGATTCAGCAGGGGCACTCTCACTGAACAGAAGGTCTTTGTGCTGCAAGCAGGAGGGGAGTTGGCAGCTCTGCCTCGCCATTGGGCTGTGTGAATGATGAGGACAGAGGTGTTACTCACCTGCCCTGTCTGTGAGAGACTCGCTGGGGAAAGACACAAGCCAGCTAGGCAGCCTGCAGGACTCGCTCACCCCTGGAAGCTTCCTTCACGCTCTCACCCTACAGTCACTCCGCACATCCCCATCGCCCCGTGTCCCACCTGACCACCTTCTCTGGGGCCCTGCCAGCATCGTCCCATGCCTGACTTCCCAAAAGCACAAGCCCAGACCAGCCATATCTGAGATTGCCCCACTTGTTTCATGTACCTATCACACTTGTAGTCTGTCTGTATGCAGCCCTGGGTCCTCATCTCCTGGAGCCACTGCCAGATCCCAGCCCTCCTGCCCCAGAGGTTCTTGTTTGCACCTCTCTCTACCTCCCTTTCCCCTTTGGGCTGCTGCCTCTTTTGCTCTCCTTTCCCATCGCTCTAACCATCCATGCATATTTGGGTATGGGTACATCTGCTTGCACCTGGTCACCTCTGGGGGAAGGATGGTCTCTAGCAACCCAGCATGGGTTCCCTTGTCCTCATCTCTTGCTGCAAGATGAGTCTGTGGGGAGGGGAGCTGAAGAGATGGTGGGGAGTTGCTAGGACAATACTGTAAAGATTTGCTGACTCTGCTACCCAGCAGAGGAACTAAAACAATTTGTTTTTCTGTCTCAGCCACAGAGCAACAACAAAACCAGTCTAGTAAGCCCAGCAAAAGAAACTCCCCCAGTGCAGACGTCCATGGTATCTTCCCTGACTACTACTACCTTGTCTTTCCTGTTTGGGTTACCTTTGACTCTTGCCTCCCTGAGTGCTGCTTGTTCTGCTCTGTCTGAGCTTGTGTTTTGGCTTAGTTCTATCTGTTCCTCTGCTGCTGTGGGGTCTAGTCACAGCCGTAGGGGGCTGCGGAAGCCGAGTCGAGTGGTGGTTGGATGTGGGGACTGCGGCTGGCCTGGACTACCCCTTGCACCATCCCTGTGTAATTCTCATCTCTCACTTGGGGGAAGCTGGTTTTGAAGAAAACGATGGCGTGATGGAGCCACTCTCCAACACCCAGGAAAAGGAAGCATGGACTTCAGGCCACCGTGAGCGGGTGGGGTGGGCAGATATGTCTCGACGGAACCCCTTTGTGGCCCACTCGCCCTATTGGCTGCGAGGTTAATCACCTTCTGTGCTGTCATCACCGGTTCATGTTCTGCAGCATGCAGTGGGGTTGTAGAGCACGCTGTGCTTGGTATGTTTAGCAGCCCAGCCCAAGTGTGTTCTAGCTGGATACCTTTGCAAGATCAGGCAGCAGTCAAGTAGGTAGTGGAGATGGATGGATGAGAGTGCATTGTTGTACCATCGCAGTCCCTGGTGCCCTTGCTGATTCACCCGGAGGAGTGATGTCAGTGGGTGAAATGGGGCAGTATCCCACATTTTGTCTCCAGAGCAAAGGGATGAGTGCAGAAACCAGCTTGTGCTCCTGGAGGCCTGGCAGCTGCTTTCTGTAACATTCCAGTTTTTTTCCCTGGGACACTTCATAATTTTAAGCTTCCCCCACATTGGCTTTACCTGCTACTCTTTTGGTGCTGAAGGCACCTTTCTGATGCCTTTTTGTGTTGCAAATGTCTCATTTGGGAGATGTTTGTTTTAGCAAATTATGCATTTTCCTTTGCATCCCAGTTCCCTGAGCAATTCCACTCTGGGACACACTGGCTTATTTTATCCCCTTTTTTCTTATGGAAATTATCAATGTCCCTTTTCAGAATAAAAAAATCTGGCAAACTTGATGGAAAACTGGGAGACAAAGGCCCTTGCCCCACCCACCACCACCATCCCCCTCCACCTCCTCCCCCAAAAATCTGTTCTCTGAGAGCTGAGGGCTCATTGCTTAGTCAATTGCCTTCTAGAGGGTTGGAGATTTATATTCACAGCTGCTAGCTGGTCACAGGTTTAAGGTGTTTGTGCCAACACCATTCTCAAAAGGCAAATTGGGTCCTGGTGGGTGTTTGGGGGCTTTGTCTCCTTGTGAATGTAGCTGTTAGTTGAGCATCTCTTTTCAAGAAGCCCTTGGAGGAGGGAGTTTGTGTTTGGACGCACGTTGGCAGCTTGGAGTTTGTTTCTGTGGTTTGTTTCCATGTTGGTCACTTGTTCTGTGCTTGTTCGAGAGTGAAAACAAGGGGAAAAGGTTTGAGAATCTGAGTTTAATATCTCCCCCCACCCCTTTTCCTAGGAGCCTCAAACGACTGTTGTCCACAATGCCACAGATGGCATAAAGGTAAGGGGCACATCACTGTTATTTTTCCTTAGAGAAACATCCGTGACCCTAATTTCTGCCCCTTTGCTGCTGCATCACAGGATGACTGTGAACAGTTGCTCTGGCACTAGGAGGCTTGTGTTAGGTGACTGGGGGTGTCTAGAATAGTTGGGCAGGGAGGAATAATAGATCCCAAGTCAGATTTCACTGTCCCTTTCCTGACCCAGTGAGCAAGATCCTCACCAGATGCATACTCACGGTAGGCAAGGTAGGAGAGTCCTGTGTGCCTCTGGTGGGCTCTGGAGTTGGAGACCAGTTCCTTTCAGTGCGCCCTAAGGTAAAGTTGTAGGTGATCCATATTCCCTCTTCTCTCACCTTATAGGAGAACTCTCCCCGGGGTGAGTGGGGAGTTGTCCCCTATGATATATACTCCCAGGGCTTGGTGCTCCCTTCTTGAATAGCCCCAGCTTTGAGGGCTTGTGCCACTTCTTATGAGAGGATACTCCAAAGCCTAATTGGTCTTGCTGCTAGGTATTGACTAATACTTGGCCGTTTCATCCCAGTCCTCTTAGTAGTACTCCTTCTATCATCCCGTTCCTGTCCCTTCCTTTGTTTTGCACTTCCCCCATCCTCTTCCACAGGCAAACGGAAGTGTCTTCAATCTACTGACTCTGCCATCTAGTAACATTCTCTTGTGCCATGCAGGGTTCCACAGAGAGCTGTAACACCACCACTGAAGATGAGGATCTGAAAGGTAGGTGGTACTGTGAGGCTGTGGGAAGGAGACTCTGGAGGTCCGAACTGCCACTGGTGTTGCAGAATTCAGTCATCGTGGTCTAACATCCCCAGAGCTGTACATCTGATTCAATTCTTGAGTTTGCCATAGCTTTGTCTGCCATGCCTATTGCAGTGGGGTCATGGGTATGCATCCTTTGATGGACACCCAGCCAGCCAAGCCAGTTAACTGTAAAATCCCTCTTGGTAGCTGTTCTCTGCTTGCTTTACCTGTGGAGGGTTAACAAGCCCACCGGTAAGAGAAAAGGAGTGGGCACCTGACCAAAAGAGTCAATAGGTGCCCACTCTTTTTATTTTACCAGTGAGCTTGTTTACCCTCCACAGGTAAAGCAAACAGAGAACAGCTACCAAGAGGGATTTTATAGCTAACAGGCTTGGCTGGCTGGGTGTCCATCAAAGGGAGCTTTACCCGAGAGAGAGAGAGAGAGAGAGAGAGGGAGACACTCACACTCACACACATACACTCTTCAGTCTGCTTTGAGGAAGTGGCCAGCCTGGCTTTTAGGGTGTGTGAGCCCTCCATGCCCCGAGTTGTGTGTCTTGTTAGTCTCATGGTGGGAATTCTCTCTTCCCGGGCATTGGAATCTCTCCATTCCCAATCATTTACAGGACTGGAATCTCTCTTTCTCCCCCTCTCCAGATCTGGAATCTAGCTGTTCCTTTCTGTGTTTTGACACAGCTTGCAGGGGATTGAGATCTCCCTGTTTCACCCCTCACCAAGGAGCTCTCTGTTTCAACACCCATGTCTTTTGGATGGATGTACTGTCTCTGGTCCAGGGCAAAGGGACTCTGCTCTCTCTGTTCTGTTTTCCCTTTGCAGATGGAAATGGAATTCCCTGGCTGCCACAGCACTGGGGCATTTTAGAGGAGAGAGATGGAATTGTATTAAAGAGGGGGATGAAATTGTATCCACGTTGTACAATCCTTTCTCCTTCTTGTGATGGGCTTACATGAATCAGACCTGCCTGGCCTGGAGCGCAGTGTTTCAGCAGCTCCTCAGTACACTGGGAGGTGTAAGCAGGTCAGGTAAATTCCAGCCCCACTGAAGAGGAATGTGGTGGAGGAGGCAGTGCTTTCCCTGGGAGCAAATTCTGAAGTCTCTCTCTTGGGTGGAGAAGAGGCAGTAAGAAGCAGTGGGGCACAGGTACTCTCCCGCCCCTTACAACCAAAGTCTGTTCTGTCAAACACCCAGGACAGCACTAGTTCTAGCCCTGCCAGGCTCAGGAGGCGGTTCTCACTGATACCACATCAGTTAGCTGGGATGATTCCTGACTTGCTGCATAGTGATCTTCTGGCAGCAGTTCTGAGGAGTCATGGGGACCAGAGAGACACACTGCTGGCTGGACAAACTCTCTAATACAGGTCCAATTTCAAGGCGAGACCGAACCTCATCACATGCTAATGCTGTAGCCCTCACTTCTTTCCAAAGTGAGGATAGAATGAAGCCAACTTGAGGTTTGGGGACTGGATGACTCAGGAGATTAGTAATGGCTAGTGGAATATGTAGCCTCTGATCCCTGGAGACATGGGTCAGAAACCAATTTGTACTCTTTAATCTCGAATAGATGACTGTCCATGTTGTGAAATCGCTCTTCATTGAAGCCCAATACCATTGGCAGTTTGTGCTTGGCAGAGGCCCAGAACTGGAGCAGTGGGTGCTGCAGGTCCGGAGTGAAGGGCATTAGTAGAGCTGTGAAGAAAGGAACTGGCATAGTAAGGGGCCATGGGTCGGGATAAGATGCATTGGGGGCTATGTAGGGAACCTTAGGCTGGAATGGCAGGGATGCTGCGGCTCAGAATTGGCGTTTACTGACTGAGCTGTGAGGGTATCTTCTTAGGACTTGGAAGAGCAGAAGACGCTGCGGTGAAGGGGTGGTGGCAGGGAATAAGTTTGCACAGTTACTGTCTGCACTGTGCCTAGCTCTGGCTAGTACAGTTATCCCTTTCCTTCTAAGAGTGCCAGCACTCACCAAATGCTTCCTTGTTTAACTCCTCCCCCGAAGCAGTTAGCTCACCAGAAGTTGAAATCCAGTGAGAGGCTCAGAAGCAGGACCCCCTTTTCTCTATCACACACTGCGGGTGTCTTTCCCTGTTTACAATGTATTTGTATCTGTCACTCGAGCCAAGAAATTCATCCTCCTTCCATTGCTATGCGAAGCCTGGAGTCCTCAGCTCCCTACACAGCCAGGCCCCTGGGGAACGAGGAACTATTTTGCTGCTGCTGAGTTTGAATGAGATAGACTAGGCAGGTGTATGAGGACAGGCTGATGCCAGCGGAGCAGTAGACAGCTTCTAAGCACGTGGTCAGTGATGCCTCAGTGAGCAATTGGTTGCAGTGTAGCAGGGCTGAAAGGAGCATGCAGTTCTACTGAGAGACCATGCCGTAGAGCAGGCTGCTTGCCTTTGTGCTGGAGGGTGCCCTTTAGAGGTTTCTGTGCCCAGCAATGTGGTTTCTTTAATGTTCTCCTTCCTTTCTCTTTTTTTATTTACTGAACTGCGTGTTTTGTTTGTTTTTGTGTTTTTTAATTCCCTGCCATGCTAGCTCCCCCTCTCTCCACCGGGGATGGCAGCTCAGTGCTTGAAGGACGGAGGCACAGTGAGAGCAAAACACAGACTGAGTCCATGCAGTCCCAGCTTTCTCTCTGTTTCTCAGCCAGTAAGTCCAGGGGTGCAGCGTCCTTCCCACCCTCCCTCCACATGACCTTCCTTTCCCCAGTTCCCTTCCAGAGGGTGGATTTTCATTTCCAATACTTCAGCACATAAATAAATCCATCTCCCCTCCCCCACATGCTGAAATTCTCCAGAGCCCCCTGTAAAATGGACCCTCATCCTGGCTAATTCCATTCCCTTGCTTCCCTGTGGATAAGGCATGGCATTCTCTGCAGTGACACTCACTGGGTGACATTGCACAAGTCACGTTGCCTCACGTGCCTCAGTTTGCCCAGCTGTAAAATGGGAATGAGACTGGCCTGACACTTGGGGTGGTGTGAGGCTGAATTGTTTCCTGTTTGTAATGAGCTTTGAGCTTCTCAGATGGAAGGTGCCATGGAAGTGCCGAGTACCAGTAGTAGGGTGAGTCGCCTCACAGGATTCTCCGAGAGTAGGGCTGTGGCAGCTGGAAGACCCCTTCCCTGTGCCTTCTGCCATGTCTGGAGCTCTTTGTGTAGCCTTGACTCTGGAGGGGCTTTCCCTCTGCGTATGCGTCTCCGTTGTGTGTCTCGCTTAGTGCCTCAGTGGGTTTGGAGCTGAAAAATCCCATCAGTTATCACGTGTTCTCCTGGGTCTTCCCTGAATCTGTCAGCTCTGTAGCATCCTGGCAGCAGAGACACTGTAAGAGCAGGTGGTCCGGCTATCCATGCCCCTCCCTGTAGGCATGTCCCGGAACAATCTATCTGGGTCTGTTCTCCTAGTGGTCTCATGGCCTACCCAGAGGGGACCGTAGTGGAAAAGGCCACAAGTGTAGTGATGCCTGGGGGTATTGGGAGCCCTCCTATGAAGCTGTCTGTAATGGGTGGGAGGGAACAGCTGCCCTCTCCTCTTGTCCCTCCTTTGCTGCCCCCACTCAGACCTCTCTGTTAGCTTGTTTGATGAAATGGTTGCACCTCCCATTTGGAAGCATGTTCAAGAATTTGTGGCTTTGATAGGTGCAGTGACTGGGGGAGAGGGTCCTCCGTGTCCAGCTGGGAAGGGAAATGATCTGTTAACTCCAAACTGCTGTGCCCTCTCCAGGATGGCTTCTTCCCGTGTCCAGCCACCCTGGCTGTGATGCAGTGCAAAGTGCCTAGCCCCTTCTCTGCTGAGCGAGGAAGCATTCTCCCCTCTCACTCCTCCTGCCTTAGATTTGTGGTGATTTGGATCTCCTGCTCATTTCCCCCCCATTCTCCCCTGTGCCACTCAGTCACTGACCTGAGAGGGTGGGCTGCTTCAGGGCATGCCAAGCCCTTTGGCATCAGTGAGATTTCTGCTGTGCTCCAAAGGGTTTTCCCTGCCAATGTCCTTCTGAGTATTGTGCAGGCCACATGACATGACAGGAGCCAGCCTGGAAGATGGGGGGGGTCTATGTGGAGATAGGGGCTGGGGCTGTGTGGTGTTCTGCTTTGTTGGTTTTATTTTGCATTCTGTTGTTGTTTGGGTTTTTAGTATTATTTTAATGCTTACATTTGTTTTGCAGCCACGCGGTCTTGTGAGGAGAAGCTTCTTGCCTGGGACAGCCCAGGGCAGACACTGGAGTTAGAGCGTGCTCAGTCGGAGCCTTTGCTAACTCCCGTAGTTCCGTTTGTACTTAACAGTGCAGCGTGTAAGTTAGTGGTTGGCTAGCAGTAGTGGAGTAGTGCAACTAATTCTAGACATCTAGTTACCCTCCTCTTCTTCACCCTTATGTGCCCTGTACTCTTGGTCCCTGCTCGCGGGGCCAGTTGCCCTTCCATGCTACAGCTACAGGGGTGACCTTTGTAGCCAGCTAGAGGCACAGTCACATTGAGTAACATGGCTCAGTTCACATCCACATACAATAGTTTCTCCCATTGCAGCTGCCAGCTGCACTTGTGTGAGTGCATTCTGGGAAACTCCATGCAGATGTCCCATACTTCCTCAGCAAGAGATGCAATGCCTGAAGGACATGACTGGGGCACAAGCAGCACGTGGGCCACATGCTCTGGAAAGAGAGTCAGCCCAAACCACTGACATAGGCATGATTATTGGGTTCCAGGTACACTTCAGACCAGTGTGGGGAGCCAGTTGTGGGAGGACAGCTGTTGTGGAACACATGGTCACTATCTGCGTGTGAACCACGGTGTGTGTGTGTGTGTGTGTGTGTGTTGTGTTCCTCACTTGTGGAGATACTACCTGGCAATGCTAGGGGAGATACAGCCATGTGAGCCTCCCACTGGCAGCACCCAGACAGTATCATCCAAGGTGTGTGAGACAGTACATGGCGGGAAGGGTTTCAGTAGACGGCTCTTGTTTGGTCCTCAACTACCCTTCCTAGAAGAGAAAGCAGGGGAGGCCGTGCTGACTTCCATCTTGACTGGGAGGCAGGAGTGCCTTGCTGTGTGAAAGCCAAGGGGTGCCCACCCTCGGAGGTAAGGGTACACACCACCTTTGTCGCCGTGGTAGCTCAGGGCACAGTAAACACCAGGGGCACGGCACTCAATACAGTAAACACCAGGGCACGGCACACTGTTGTGTACTGGCTTTGTGTGGAGTGAATGTTGCTGTGCGTGCTGAGCTGGAGACCCTCTGAGATGAGCTAGCCCAAGGCTCTTATGGCTTTAGGCTTCTTCACTTATCCCAAAGGAGATCTTTCTCTGCTCTTCCCCCAGCCCCTGGGGTTCCTTCTCAAGGTGCTGTACTCTCTGCACTGGGTGGGAGACCCCATTTGTCCTCATAGGGAAGAGACACCAAATGACTTGCTCATGAAGCATCATTTCATAGCCAGTGTAACCCAGTGCACCCCCTTGATTTATTTCCCATGCTTATTGGTGCACAAATAACACACTACGCTACAGTACACCAGCCCCACTGCCAGGACCTGTTCAGTTACATTTCAACCAGTAGCGTGAGGTCATCACAGTATCTGTGAGGAACTGCATAGCAGAACTTTCTTGGTGGATCTCAGAAGTGGGTGTGGTCACCTCTCACACCAGCTGAGATTACCCTTTTGCACCCTAAATTGGCCAGTTGGTGTTAGAAGTCTGTGGGGGGATGGGTGGCTTCAGATAGCTGGTGACAATAGCAATACTTAGGTTATTTATTTTGTAGCTTTACAGATATCACCTCGTTGGCACATCCGAGAGAGTGCCAGCAGTTTATACAATACCTTCACTTACAAAGCCTGCGTGGAGGAGGCAGGTGGAGGAGGCCTTGGGTATATGCGTAGATGCAGGCGTGTGTATGGTATATACGGATGTAGCGCTGGGATCAGTGTGTGCTCAGATATGCAAACTCCAAAGGAAAGATTAGTTCTGGCGAGCCCCTAGAGACTGCTACTGAGTTGTAATAAAGTCCATTCATTGCGCAGGCTTTGCTTCAGTGCTAGGTGCTTTGATATCAGTGGTAAGGATGGCAAGATGAGGGGGGCTGGGCTGCGTATAGCTGACCGGAGAAAACAGGTGTGCTGGCCAGAGAGGACTGGGACAGCAACAGGCAGTAAATCCAGCCACGTGAATGTCAGCTGAGCAAAACTAGGTGAAGCGGCAGTGCTAGTTGAGTGTTGAGAGCCCTGAAGCCAGTTACAGGGAGCTGTGTGCAAAGCATGGGCTACTGCGGGGGGGATGAGGCCTAGCCCCATAGAGCCAGCAATCTGTTCTGCTTTAGCTGTCTCACTAGCTTGTGGACTCTGTCCCTGCGTGTGTCCCGATGGCATGTTTGCAGCACTCGCCATCTGGGGAGTGTTGGTGATGGTCATAGGTAAATTGCTGAGGGATTTTTTTGGCCGGCTTGATCTTGTTGTGGCCTCTCCTATACGAGGATGTCATGAGTGGGGGGCTTCCCTTCCAATAGCTGGTACCAGGTTTTACATTTTCCTTTGTGTTGGCCTGTTCAGTGACCGAGGCCTTTCCTTGCAGTCCTTGGAAGCAGCCTGGGCTGTCGGGGGATGATGAGGCTCCTGGGACAGGCCTGCTTTTGGAGAAGAAAATTAGTACGAGACCATGTCTTTATTCCCCTTCTCCCTGCATCCTGGGGTCACCATTTCCCTTTCATGCCACTGACCATGTAGATGGCTGCCATTACCACGCATCTCAAGTGCAGGAGCACCTCCTGTGAGATCAGGGCCAGTAGGAGGTGCTTGATTGTCTCATTTCCTTCCAGTCAAGGCAGATACATAGCTATCTTTACTTCTCGCCCACAGTGCGCAAACAAGAGATCATTAAGATAACAGAGCAGCTGATTGAAGCCATCAACAATGGAGACTTTGATGCATACACGTAAGTACGGTGTCACTGGGCATTCAGTTTCTACATGCCAGCCTGTGGGCGAGAGGCAGACTGGCCCCTGCCCTCGAGCGAGGCACACAGGCTATCCAGTGCAGTGGGGAGCCATCCAGGCAATAGGGCGGAGAGGGTTATGCTTCCCACTCTGACAACTGCAGGTGGGGGGTTAGAGCCAAGGGGGCTCTTTAAATGAACCCTTGATACCAGGACTAAGGCAGATACCAGGCAGCAGAAAGGGTTACCGTCAAAGGAGCACATCTGGAAGTCCTGTGATGCAGGAGCCGAGGGAGATGGGGATGATCGGTGAGGGTTGGAAGGAGATAGGATTAAGAGAGAAGCTGTGTGTGATACATGCTTGGATGCTTGACTGGACCACAGAACAGAAGGAAACACACCAGCTCTGGGAAGGAAACATGGATCTCAGTCCCAGGCAAGTGGCATGTCTGAATAAGCACAGGGAGCTAGCAATATGGCACAAAATAGCCCCAGGACTTTGGGGCTAGTCCGAGAAAGGGCTGTCACGGAGTGTGGGAGAGACAAGGCCCTGCACCTCCGGCTTCCTGCGATTCACCAGGACTTTCAGCCAGCCTGTAAAACAGAAGGTTTATTTAGATGACAGGAACACAGTCCAAAACAGGTCTTGCCAGTACAGACAACAGGGTCTCCTTTAGTTAGGTCCATCTGGGGGCCCCAGGGAGGCCACAGCCCTGTTGGGAAGCCCAAGTCCCGTCGGGACGCCCCTCTCCATTTCCCAGCCAGCTCCAAACTGAAACCCCCTCCAGCCCCTCTTTTCTGGCCTTTGTCTCTTTCCCAGGCCAGGAGGTCACCTGATCTCTTTGTTCACTTTTATCTATTCCCTTGCAAGGGGAGAAGGGCCTTGGCCATTTGTTGCTAGGAGACAGATTGTCAGCCATTTATGCACACTGGAGACTTTTAATGCATAGGGGAAACAGAGGCACCCACACAGTATTCAAAGGAAACATTAAGAATAGTCCCACTTTGTCACAAGGGCGACAACTCTGAGATGTTGATAAAGGGGTAAAATCCCTAGGGCAAGAATATTCCTTTTTCTTTGCAGGAAGATCTGTGACCCGGGCCTGACCTCGTTTGAACCCGAAGCACTGGGGAACCTAGTTGAGGGGATGGACTTCCACAAATTTTATTTTGAGAACTGTGAGTGGGCAGATTCCAGCAATGCCAGCAGCCCCCTCCTCCACACCTCTCTGCCCTATCTTGGGAAATGGCTGCAGTTTTCTTAGACTGTCCATGGACACCAGGGTTTAATGTGGGTGAACTGTGAAGGGTTTTTAAGATCCAGCACTTTCTCTCCTCCCTCACTGAGATGTCTGTTTCCCTCATTTCTCTTTGCCCTGGGAGTGAGGCTAGTCTGGCACAAAGTACATTGTCGGAGTGGGAACCAGTTGTTCAAAGGGACCAAGACACACTGGGTTTCCAGTTAGTGTAAAAGGGGAAAGAGACGCTAACCCAGCTCAGCTGGAGAACCCTGCCCAGTCATACAGGTGGGAGGGGTACTCCCTGTCACACATGCCAGGGCGCAGCTCTTTGCACTGTACTGCTCTCAGAATTTCTCCAAGTTGAGGTCCCACATGCCTGGTTCAGATCCCAAACCCTGGTGAACCCTTTGCTAACTGGGTCAGAGGGGGGACACATTGTCTGTGTGGCTGGAAAGGCAAACCCAACAAATGCCCTTGTGTGGTTTTGTCCTTCCCTTAAATAACACCGCTGTGGTTTCCTGTCCCACCTACATCCCCAGGAGTCACCGCAGTGTGGGGCAAGGGAAGTGAGCTGCTATCCTGAGCTGCTGCATGTGGCCGATCTTGGGGAAAGGGCCCCTTAGCACACACTGATCCTT
This sequence comes from Chelonoidis abingdonii, assembly GCF_003597395.2. Lineage (NCBI taxonomy): Eukaryota > Metazoa > Chordata > Testudines > Testudinidae > Chelonoidis > Chelonoidis abingdonii. Next base: position 14,186,947 of record NC_133784.1, read on the forward strand.
GGCTTGTGAGGTGAAGGGGGCCTGCTCACTTCTTTCTCACTGTCTGCATGGCAGCCCTGGAGTGCCTGTCACTCACTGACGCCTGCTGGTGCCCAGGGAGGTCCTGGCTAGCCTTGAAGGGCCCTTGCTCACAGTTGTGCTGCAGGAAACGTCTGAGAATGAGAATGACCCTTTAACTGAGGTGCTGGCAACACTGATGCCTGGACTGTGGAATGTGCTCTGTGCAGAGCAAATGGGAGCTGAAGGGTCAGGAAACTTTAGAGGTGAGGGTGTTGAATTTGGGGAGGAAGAGAAGTAGCTGCATTGTGCCTTGGGAATGTTGGGAGCAGGAGATGCTGCAGCCTAGGATGCAGGTGGGAGGAGAAGGAAACGGAGACAGTAGAAGTAGTAGTGTGCGAGGCCTTGAAGCTGATGGTTTTGTATGTCATCCCAGTACTGTCCAAGAACAACAAGCCAATCCACACCACCATCCTGAACCCCCATGTCCATGTCATCGGCGAAGACGCAGCCTGCATTGCCTACATCCGCCTGACTCAGTACATCGATGGCCAGGGCCGGCCCCGCACCACACAGTCTGAAGAGACCCGCGTCTGGCACCGTCGTGATGGCAAGTGGCTGAACGTCCACTATCACTGCTCTGGGGCTCCTGCCGCTCCGCTCCAGTGAGGATCAAACACAGGTACGCTCCAGTGGGGAGGGCAGATGACTTACCACGGGGTCATGGCGGCTGTACGTGGCAGTGAAGTATCAGAAGCCCAGAATGTTGAGAGGCCATTAACCAGGCTCTGAGGGATGCTCGTTTACTAACTGGCTGCAGGCAGAGTGGAGCTAAGATAGTGAAACGTTTCCCTCAGCCCTCTCTCCACCCCAGGTATCCCTTTCCCTGAGCGTGTGCCATAAGGAGGTGATGAGCTCGGTCTGTTGGCAGATGGGAGTCACGCTCTGCAGGTATAGCCCCTTACCAAGGGTCTCAGAGTGCTACAACCGCCTCCAAGGGATACAGTAGTGCTGTGCCAGTCTTCCCGGGGCTGCCAGGCACTAACCTGGGGCACTTGGGTCAGGTTATGCACTCTGGCCTTGGACTGCAGAGGGAAGGCATATGCCTGGCTCTGGGGCGGGGGCGGGGTTGGGTTCTTGGCTGTAGTGTGCTGGGCTCCACCTCTCTGGCCCTGGGGTGCAGGCAGGTCCCATTGCTAGGCAGAAAATGTAATGAGGTCTTGGGAGATTATTTAAAGTAGGAACATGGGGAGAGTTGCCCAAAGAGCAAGTAAGTCAGACACGGATCTTTTCTAACAATGTCAGTCACACAAAGGCAAGGAACCAGGGAAAGAGCAGACAGAAATTACAGCTGAACAGAGGTGGGCAGGTTGAGATACCAGAGGTAAAATTGCAGAAAAGTAAAAGGGTGTTAGATTGAGGTGTTGAGTACAAATAGTATTCAGCCTCACATGCAGACTATAAACGTCTGCATAGCCATGAGGAACATAAAAGCAAACATATGTGAATGAGGCTGCCTGGCAGTGCAAGAGAACATGACGTGACAGGTGCTCCAGAAGCATGAGGCAATGCTAAGTCAGTGGGGTACTCTAAAACCTGGCTATAAACAATACAGAGAAGGACAGATGAGATTGGAGAGAGAGGTGGGGAAGTTGCTCCAGAGCTTAACAATTCCCTAGAGTTTTAATGAGGCGGTGTCAAAGTAGAGAGGACCGTAGACTACAGTCTATAGGGATACAAATCCCAATCCATAAGAATACAAATATATTAGAGTGCTAATACTGGCTTTCTAATCAGCAAAAGGATTTTGAATGTACCAAGAGAGAGATCAAAGGCAAATAAAGCTAATGAAACGGTAATATTGGGCAACTTGAACTGGCCACATACAAAATGGTCAAACATCACAATGGAGCAAAGTTTGACTAATCAGTTTGTTGACGCTGTCAAACAATTGCATCTTGGAACAGCTGGTTCTGAAGAATACCGGTTTGGCTCAGATAACCTCTTGAAGCTTATTATTTAGCCATGTTGGTTTACTTACCTTCTTGCGTTCTCTTGGGTTGAGATGTGTGCATGCCTTATGCATCCTTTCTTGTGTGTGCCTATGTAGCTGTCATGCTGAGTCCAAGAATTGAAGTTTCCTAACAGTAGAATCTTTTTGCCTAGATTCCTCCCTTTTTTAAAAATGCCTTTTTCTAAATTGAGTGTCAGCAGCTGAGGTTGTCTATGATTTCTTCCCAGAGCATGTTGAACTTCATTATGCCATCGTCACTGTTACTAAGTGGCTCAATGACAGTGATGTCTTGAATGTAGTCCGGTGTATTGCTTAGCACTAAGGACTTGTCTACACTTAAAATGCTACAGTGGTGCAGCTGCATTGCTTCAGCTACCTATGCCAATGAGAAGGGCTCTTCTCTTGGTATAGGTACCCCACCTCCCTGAGAGGCAGTAGCTAGGTTGATGAGAGAATTCTCCTGTCGACTAAGCACTGTCTACACTGGGGGTTAGGTTGGTTTAACTGCATCACTCAGAGGTGTGGATTTTCCACACCCCTTAGCAACACAATTACACCAAACTAATTTCCTGTTGTAGACAAGGGCTAAATCAAGAATAGCTTCACCTCCAGTGTGTTCTAGAACAGTTCAGCAGTAATGAAGACAATGTAAGGGACCATAAATTATGCCAAGCAGTATGTCTGATGGGAACTGGGAGGGCTAAGATGAAATTTGAAGAGCAAGTAGCCAAAGATACAAAAGCAATAACAATTTCAGTATATCAGAGGGGGGAACCATTGGTGGATCTACTGGATTACCAGGGAGTAAAGGGAGAAAATGAGGAGGATAAGGATATTGCAGAGAAGCAGAATGATTTCTTTGCATCAGTTTTCACCACAGGGCATGAGCCCTGTCCTGCACCTACTTTTTTCTGGTAATGCAGATGAGGAGCTGTCAGACTGAGGTGTCAAAAGAGAAGGTGCTGGAACAAACTGGATAAATTAAGGAGCAACAGGTCACCAGACCCACAGGGTTGCATCCAAGAATTCTGGCGGAGCTTAAGAATGAGTACTCCTGGGGGAATTATGCGCCACTACGTGCATACAGAATTCCTGTCCCGTGCAGATTTCTTTGCTTCCCTGCAGAAAAATGACTTTCTGACAGGGAAGCAAAGGGAAGCTGCAAGAGTGATCACACGCCCCCTCCCCAGCAGTGCAGGCATATCATTTCGGGTGCCTGGAGCAGTTGGTGGAGAGGTAAATCATTGCAAGGGGAGGGGAACTGGGGCTGGGGACACCCCCTGTCCTCCCAACCCCCATGAATCTAGACCCCTTCCCCTTTCCCTGTCCCCTCCAATCCTCTCCCCCTGCTTCCAGTGTCCCCCCCCCCCGAGACTTTGGAACCCAAGCCCCCACCATGACGAGTCCCACCCTCTATGCACCTGGACTGCCCCATTGACCCTCCTCACCTGGATTCCCACCCAGCTGCACCCAGACCCCCACCCCACCAAGCACCCGGACTCCCACTGAGCCATCCAGACCCCCCACCCCCCCCGCGGAGCTCCATCCTCCCTGCTGAGCCCCAACCACCTTTACCTGGACCCCCCTGGCAGAGTTCCATTGCCCTTGCACCAGAAGCACCCCCACCCTATGAGCCCCTGTGCATCTAGATGCTTCCCCACATCGCCACACACACTGAGCTACTTGCACCCAGATTGTCTTACACAGAGACCCCTCACCCCACACTTGGATCCTTCTGGATTGAGCCTGCCTGCCCACACCTGGTGTTCCTGGCGCAATGCTGCTAACCCTGGTAAAATGCTTCACCTGCTACTCCTGAGGGAATTCTGCACCAAAATATTAAAAATTCTGTACCAAATATTTTAAAGTTCTGCTGATTTTATTTGTCAATAAATGTGGAGGCTCCAGCATGGCAGTGGGAGCTCAGGCCACTGGCTACACAGAGGTGGGAGATCACCCTGCTGTCCTCCCGTCGTTCCCTGAACACAAACTTGGTTGCGAGGCTGCACCCAACCCTGACACAGCACAAGGGCTGGGCCTGCCCCAGAGGTCTGTGTCCCGGAGGAGAAGTGTGGGGGAGGACTGCAGGGTGGCCTCCCTCCTCCATGCAGCCAATGGCCGGTGCTCCCTACTGCCATGCTGGAGCCTCCATATTTGGAGAATTCCCTCAGCAGTAAATGAGGAGGCTGGGTTATTTCTCACTAAAATCCAGCTGCTGGACTGGAGGGCTAGCAAATGGTATAGCTATATTTGGAAAAGGCGCTCCTGGAAAGGATAGCCCTGCAACCCTCCCTTTGGTAACAAGTCACGCTGGCTGAAACAATATTGAAACAAATTATGAACCAATGTAAACTGCTTGCCCCCATTGGTGGGCTTTACATTAACTGTCACTGCCCAGGATAAAGGCTGCGGAATTGTAGACTGCTGTCCACAAACATGCTCAGTATAGAGCAATGGTCAAAATACACTGAGGTATTAAGATGGAGAAGGAGTGGGATGGAGGATAATACTAAAAATACTATAATACCATAATATACATCAGTGGTTCACTCTCTCCTGGAATACTGAGTTCAGTTCTGGTCACTCCACTTTAGACAGGATATAGCAGAATTAAAGGGAGTCCAGTGATGAGCATAATTTAGACATATGAGAACCTCCATGTGAAGAGAGAGGCAGAGAAGAATTGGACTGTTACCATAGAGCGGAGGGGAGTCTGAGAGGACGTGATAAAGGTATCCAAGGTGGGGAGTAGTAGAGATGAGGTAAATCAGATAGTCCTAGTTACCTTTTCATGATACAAGAATAAAAAGCAGCAAATTTAGAACTGCTGAATGGAAATCCTTTTTTTAGCACAATACACAGTTAGACTTTGGAATTCATTGTACAAGACATCACTGAGGCCAGCAGCTTAGCAGGACCCAGAAAGAGACTGGTGGTTTATACAGATAGGGGGGACATCCAGAATTACATGAGACAAGATTTAAAAAGAAAACCAAACAGTATGCAGTATACAGGAGCTGACCTGTATACTGCCGGGTGAGGAAGAAACTGCCCCTACGAGCAGGTCATTCCATAACCACGCGCTTTGGGGTGTCTCACACCCTCCTCTGAGGCGTCTGGGGCTGGGCTTTGGACTCCAGGTTTGGTATGGTCCAGTCAGACAATTCCTTCCACACTGTCCCCTGTCACTGGAGTGCTGGGATTTATCTTCTGCTCCTCTAAAGCACCGTGTGAGGAGAGTTTCCCTCTGCTTTAACTGGGCCCCATAGCAAAGCAGCAACTGCAATAGCACTGTCCCTTCTCACTGTACCAGTGGAGATTGGTCCTCCCAGCCTGGAGTACAGGGGGTGGGTGGGAAGGAAGGGTCCTGTCCTAGTGTGTTGCAGGGGTGCACCTTCCCAGCCCAGCTCAGGTGCGGACTGTGTGATATGAGGTGTTCCTTTCTCTTGGATCACTTGTAGCATTTTCTCCCTGCCTGGTACGCTGTGGGAGAGTTTCTATGTAAATTGTGCAGCTAACTTTTGGCTTTATTTCTCTTCCTTCTCCCACCCCGTTCTTTTCTCTTCTTTCTGGGTGGACATGGCCGCCTCCTGGTTGCAGCAGCTTTTGGAGATACGCAGCTGGAGGGCAATATCTTCTTAGCAAGCAGCTCTGGAGTGCCTGAGTGACAGCGACGGTCATGTCCGTTTTGACGTTTAAAAAAATTAGAAATTACAAAGCGGCAGCAGCCAAATGCACGAAACCCTGCATGCATCTGATGCTCCGGGCGCTGTCGCCTTTCTGTTGTTTTCCATGGATCCATCATGTCTGTTTCTGCTGTACGAAGGTGTTTTTTAAATCTGAGAGACATGTTGTTTGTATTAAAAAAATAAAATAAACCGGAATAATGATAAATAAATGACAGACTGTCCAACACCCCCTCCCCAGGGCTGACAAAATGGCATCAACTGGAGCATCTTTCAGAAACCGAGCAAGAGGGAAAGCAAAGGGGAAGGCGAGACAGCGCGAGGAGGAGCCGGCAGCTTGAGCAGCGGATTGCTGAACTCTGCTCCACAAAGGCAAGGTGGAAGCTAACATTGCATTCAGGTTGTGCTGTGACTTTAATCCGTGAGAGGTGGCGAGGAGACACTGGAGGGGCCTGAATGAAGAATGGGAGGGAAAGGTGGAGGAATGACACTTCTCCACTCCTCACTGCCCAGCAGACTGACTTCAGCCCGAGTTTCTTCTTAAGACTTCAGCGTGGTGTGGATGCTGTGGAAAGCTGGCTGCTCAGTCGCTGGAGCCCACAGATTTCCTGAAAACGAAATGGGATGTCGAGTAGAACCAAGGCTGGAAAAGAGGACTATAAAAAATGGTTTAAATAAAAATATAAATAGGAGCTTGCTCTTGAGAGATCCTGGTTTTAGAAGTGGCCACTCTCTGGCCAAACACGAAGGTTTGCAGCCAGCTGACAAAAGTTAAGAGCAAAGGTTTTTAGAGGAAGAGGGTACGTGTATGGGATTTCTTTTATTGCTTTTCTTTTTCTTGTAGTGTAGCTGGGATCCGCAGTGCTGCAGAACACGTTCCTTAGGAAGCAGATGAGAAAACTAGTGTTATGTTCTTTTATGAAGACTTACGCATCCACCTCTATACGATACATCATTAGCTTGTGTTTGATACTGAAATATATGCACCCATAGAATTAAGAGGCTCACCGGCTTCCAGTTTGATTTTTTTTGTTTTGTTTTGTTTTGTTCTCTGGTAAAATAGCAGAGGGAGCCAGCAACTCAGGGCAGGTGCTTCTCCCCCCATCTGTTCTGTAAGTGTCATGTGTCCTGGTGTTCTTTTGGCTAGCTTTTCTGTTTTTTCATGGTGATGATGTAATTCATAGAACAATCCGCTCAGAATTTCAGCAGACTGTAGACAGAGGGCTTCAGGCCTCATGATACAGAGAGGAAAGGTAGTTACTACAGACCTTCTGATGCTTGTCCTTTGGGCAAATCATCTTCCTTCCTTTGTTGGGGGATGCTGTCCATTTCCTTTATTTGCTAGAAGGGGAATGTTGAATTATTTTGTTGACTTGTCATGAATTAATCCTGGCCAAGAGAAGCAAAAGGCCTTTTTAGTAGGCTCTCTTAGCACTAAGAGGCCCCCTGATTTCTGTGTCCTGATCAAGAGGAGGGCAGGGACTTGGTCATTATTGTGGGATATTGGGATCAGCTTTTAGCTGAAGTCTCTCCAACTAAAAATCACTAAATTTGGTCCTGGGGCTTTACGGTTTGTTATCCCTACCCTCCTGAGGGACAGAGTAGACAGTATATTAAAAGAAGGCAACGTTGTAATGGGTTCTAAGGGAAAAGGAGGGCTACATTATACCTTGATCCTTTTTCAGTGGAATGATGAAGGACCTGTAAGCTATAGCACTGAGCAGAGTTACTGCCTTGCTCTGGACATCCCTCCACTCCCCTTTAAAAGAAGACCCTTAAGTCAATCCATCCCCCTGACTAGAGCAGCTAATCCATGGTGCAGGAAAAGGCCATTCATACTTCCCTGGGTTTGTCTGGACAAATAGTTTTCTTCCTTCCTCCACCATCCCAACCGCATGTGTGGGTGAGGTGTGGGGACTGAGACAGGAGGGGGTGAACACTGTCTCTTATCGTTTCGGAACATTTTTAGGAGGGCACTAAGCTAGAGAGTCAGGTGGAGGGGAAAAGCTTTGATATTTTATTCAGATTTAAAAAAAAAAAAGGCCACGCTGAGAGCAAACAGGACATTACAATTACGCAGTTTTCAAAAGAGAAATACAAAAAGTTATGCATGCCTTCTTCAGGTCTGATCTTTCCTTGTCTCATTACCTATTGATTATTGATGATTAAAAAAGACCCTCTGTATTTAGTAACTGCATCTTTCAGAGAAAACTTAACAAATGGTTGGGTTGTTTTGGTTTTGCACAGTCTTGGAGACAAGCTCTCTGTTTATTCTTTTAAGTTAATGAGAAGTTTAGCTTGGTATGGCCATTATCAGACATAGCTGTACACCTTTAGCATTCTTAATGTTCTCTTACGGGGCTAATATAAGCGTCTATATAATATATATTATAAATATCATATTTTAAACAGGAAATGGAAGGCGTTTGATGCAGAATTTTTGCATGATATAGAAATAATTAAAACAAAGTTTAGCTAGTGTTTGTTTGGTCTGAATGTTGGTAGAATCTTCATAGCTTTGTTACAATGAAACCTTGAACTGAAAATATTTAATAAAATAACATTTAAACAGGGCGTAAAGTTGAATGGCATTTCTTTCTTCTCTGTACCATGGGTCAATGTGGCTTTGAGGCTTTTGGGACAGTCTTTTCTCAGAGCTGTGTTTTTGGAGCAGCAGATCTATAGGTGGCATTTGTGATCACATGTGATGCTTCACCTAATGTACGTGTGGGTCTACATGCATAACGAAGAGATAGTTGCTGACCTTCAGGAAAGACGTGAGCCGTGGAACCTTCGGGAGTAAGTCTCAGTAGTGTGGTCCAGTGATCCTGGACTGGGCATCCATCAGCAGACCTGAGTTCTCTATCTGACCCTTCCACTGACTTGCTGTTTGGGGACATCTGAGCCTTTGTTTCCTTTCCCACCAGTTGTCTGTCTTCTCTACTTTAGATTACAAGCTCTTCGGGGAAGAATATTTGTCTTGCTATGAGTTTCAGGCCTTGACATTTTTAACTCAAGTTACGTGATAGCTAAGTCATGTTTATTTGCTAACATGTTTGCACATGCTGGTCTGGAAACTCCAGCCATGTTCGTTCCAGGACACACATCTGTTTTGTGTCCTGGAGCAAAAGTCAGGGGAAGGCTCACACTATAAACATGTTGGCCAATGAGTTAAAACTGTAGTCTAGGTATACCCCATCTGTCAGTACAGTACCTGTTGTGACGGGGCCCCAATTGTGATCAGTCCCATAATACAAATAATATTTCAGTAGACTTTTTTCACATCACCTAGGCCTTGTCCCCACCAACATTTTTCTCAATCCCATCCTCACCGCCGCTGCCCTTGTTACATAACCTGTGCTGCACCACTAGTGGTAGCAATAGTGGCCATATTAGCATACACAGGGTGCCAACTTTTTGACACTTTTTTGTCAAGACCTGCTCAGAGCCAGGCTAGTAAACACAAGGGTAAAAACACCAAGACTTGGCTACATTAGTGTGCTTCCTGCTACCACCCGTGGTGGAGCTGTGCTGGCAATAGTGTAACAATGAGAGCGTGTGTGGAACATGCTCATGTAGACAATTTTTCCCTCCCACTGTGAGCATTTCATTGTGCGAATCCCCTTGGAAGGTAACTATTATCACTACTATCAGATAGGTGTCAAAGGCCACTTCTCAATGGGACATCGCGTCTCCTCCTGAGAGTGAGGAGAATTGCCCCTGCGCCATGTGCTGTCTGCTGGGAATTAAAATATGGCCTTCCAAGGACTCCTCCATTGATGCCAGTGCCCCCTTGAATTGCAGGGATGAAGAGAGGCCCTGCTATCATTTCTGGTGTTGAGAGACAGGATCGCTTGCCAGGTAAGCCCTAAACCACAACAGAGATTTTTGGAAGAAAAATATACTTCAGTGTGGCCCAGTATACGCTTAAAATGACACCTTGTCCACAGTGGTAGTAATGGTTCCTGCATGACTGGGCTTGAAATCTGTTTTAGCTGCTAGTGTAACCAGGAGAAACCATTTCCACACTATTACAGAAAGCCTGATAGACACAGTATTTCCCTAGCATAGATGCGGTCTTTGACAGGGTCTGTGCACGTGTGTGTCAATATATATTTATACTGTATGCATGTGAATTAATTGCATTTAATTTGCATCTTTTGGCCTCTTCACCACTTGCAATCTTTCCACTAATCCATCTCTGTCAAGACATCAGTAAAATCCCAGACTTCTGATTAGTTACCTCAGAACAGCTATTAAAACCTTTCACAAAAGTGTTTTCTTCCACTGGCTCAGCCCATGGCAGGATCTGAGAATGGCCCCACCTGTAGGCCAAGGTTGGCAATAAGTAAGGGTAGGGATAGGATTCAGAGTGCCTAGACTGAGGACTTGTGTACACTACCCGCCAGATCGGCTGGCAGCAATCAGTCCAGCGGGGGTCAATTTATCACGTTTAGTATAGACGAAAAACGGAGTCGACGGGAGAGGTCATCTGTCGACTTAACTGAGTGAAGACACTGTGGTAAGCAGATCTAAGCACATAGATTTCAGCTACGCTATTCACGTAGCTGAAGTTGTGTACCTTAGGTTGACTTTGCGTGGCCGTGTAGACAAGCCCAAATTGGAGGATTGGGCCAAAAGAAATCTGATGAGGTTCAACAAGGACAAGTGCAGAGTCCTGCACTTAGAACAGAAGAATCTCATGCACTGCTACAGGCTGGGGACTCACTGGCCAAGCAGCAGTTCTGGAGAAAAGGACCTGGGGATTACAGTGGATGAGAAGCTGAATATGAGTCAGCAGTGTCCTTGTTGCCAAGAAGGCTAACGGCGTATTGGGCTGTATTAGGAGCATTTCCAGCAGATCGAGGGAAGTGATTATTCCTCTATTTTCGGCACTGATGAGGCCACATCTGGAGTAGTGTGTCCAGTTTTGGGCCCCCCACTACAGGAAGGATGTGGACAAATTGGAGAGAGTCCAGCGGAGGGCAACGAAAATGATTAGGGGACTGGAGCACATGACTAATGAGGAGAGGCTGAAGGAACTGGGATTGGTTTAGTCTGCAGAAAAAAAGTTGGGGGATTTGATAGTTGCTTTCAACTACCTGAAGGGGGGTTCCAAAGAGGATGAGGCTCAGCTGTTCTCAGTGGTGGCAGATGACAGAACAAGAAGTAATGGTCTCAGGTTGCAGTGGGGGAGGCGGGGCGGCCAGGCACCAGCACCCCAAGCACGTGCCTGGGGTGGCAAGTCGGGGAGGGCGGTCTGCTGGTCGCTGCGAGGGCGGCAGGCAGGTTGCCTTCTGCAGAATGCTTGCGGAGGGTCTGCTGCTCCCGCAGCTTCGGCGGACTTCCCGCAGGCTGCTGCCGAATTCACGGGACTGGGGACCTCCCGCAGGCAAGCCACCGAAGGCAGCCTGCCTGCCATGCTTGGGGCAGCAAAATACCTAGAGCCGCCCGTGGGGGGAGGTCTAGGTTGGATATTAGGAAAAACTATTTCACTAGGAGGGTGCTGAAGCACTGGAATGAGTTACCTAGGCCGATGAAAGAATCTCCATCCTTAGAGGTTTTTAAGGCCCAGCTTGACAAAGCCCTGGCTGGGATGATTTAGTTGGGGTTGGTCCTGCTTTGAGCAGAGGGTTGGATTAGAAGACCTCCTGAGGTCTCGTCCAACTCTAATCTTCTATGAATACCTAGTCCTGAAATGGTTATATTTTGAAAGGTTTGGGGTTTTTTTCATGTATTAGGGTGAGTAACTGCTGTATCACATAGAAAGCTGAGTTCCAGGCTTTGCAGTGACATACAGCATTTATTTCTAGGCTTGGCAGGCAGCCACACAATATTGCCTCTTAAAATGAGAAGATACTGACTTCTCCAGAGATACATCTCCCTGTGGATTCCCACTCTTGGATCCCTGACTGACCAGATGGGAGACCCCGTGAAAGCTCTGAGCTGTCAAGGCACTTATATAGACATGCTTTATGCACAGGTCAATCAGTGTCATGGGCTGTTCCATACATCCTAAATTAAACTTTATCATAACAAAAATTACAAACATCTAGCAAACCTGTATCCCTCCCCTCCCCAAGCTCACTCCTTCATATGCCACTTGAAGGAATTGACAACCTCAGGACGTCTCCATGTGTTTTTACAGTGCCTATTACAGAGGGTTCTGATCCTGACTCTTGCCTCTGGGCAGTGTTGTAGTACAGATATTTCATGGTAACTTCCTTTCTAACTGCAGCTGGTGAAGGAGCTCTTGAGAACTCAAGTGCTTCAGCAGTGATCAACTCAGCTTAGTGGTGTTATCAGATTCCACGGCACCCTTCCCCTCTTTTCTGAGTCAGGTTCCAAGTGAAAAAGAAACTTGGCAATCAGCAGTGGCTGACTGCATCATTGATGCCTTCAGGCTTCAGCCCATGTTTCTGCTCTGCCCAACTGCTGGTACTTTTCATGCAGTTGATGCACTGACACATTTTCTCTTGTCCACCTGCACTGCAGCATTGAGGCTCTTCTCTGTGCTGCCTCTGGTACAGACGAAAGCCGTCTACCTGTTGTGTAATCATTGTGTAATCCTTCTGCCCCTCTGAGTTGGCAGCAACAAGGGCCAGGTTCAGTATCCAGGGGTTCCGTTTCAATAACACAAGGCATAACCGGCTCGAGCCCCCACCCAGTGACCTGGGACACTTACATACCACACCCTCCTGGGCGCCTCTAGGAGGCAATACTTCCCCTCTCGCAAGCACGGAGTCTGAGTGTAGCGAAATCTTTTTAATAAAGGAAGGAAACAATGCGGCATCCCATTGGAGAAACACCACAAACAGAGTTATAACACAAACCATAACCACCCCCCCAAGTACATTTGGCAATGTCCTTTTCCCCTTATGGTCTTAAGTCCAATCACTCCAAAGTCCAACAACCCAAAAGTCTCTGGTCAATGCCACCCCAGAATTCAAGAGTCTATCTGTAGAGGTCCCTCCCCCCAGCCTGGGTGAAAGGGGCACCTTACGTGGTCCAGGGCCAACTGCCCTGCCTCTCCGTGGGTTCTGCTTCCGCCTTCTCCACGAACTGCTCCGCCTTACCAGCCGCTCCACTCTGCTCCTCCGGCCGTCCTCACAAACTGCTCCGCTCCACCAGCTGCCTCGTGAGCTGCTCCAGTTGTCCCAGCAAACTGCTCGGCTCCGCTCGCTCTGTGGGCTGCTCCACACGCCCCACAGCTACTCCGCTCTGCCAGCTGCTCCACTCCACCAGCTGTCCTGTGGTCCGCTCCAGCCATCCCCATAAACTGCTCCACTCCGCCAGCTGCTCTGTTCCACAGTATAGCTTCAGGCTCCCCCACTAGTTAGCACAGTACTCAGTGCTCCCAGCTCAGTAATTTCAGCTCTTTTGTGATTTCAGCTCTTAGTGATCTCAGCACATAGTAGGGGAGCCCAGTGCTAGTGCACCATTAGCCCAAAGTGAGTTCAGCTCAGCAACCTGTATCTAGAGTCTTAAGGGAATAAAAAATCAACTCTGACATTCCACAGTGGAGAGAGGAGGGGGTGCAACTGGTGCTTCTAGCTCCACAAGGAGCCTGCACCACCAGGCACAAATACCTGTCCCCAACCTCTCTCTATTCACAGGGTTTTGGAACCCATGTCCCTTGTCTAGCAAGTACCACCCAACTGAGGTTGAGTCATTTCTGTCACAAAGCAGTCCCACAGCTTGGCAGTCTGGGATGGGGTAGGCGTGCCTATGCAAATATTTGAGATTTCGCATTCCAGACAGACATTCTTTCCACACTTCCCATACTTCACCACCAGATGTCAGGGTACAGCTCATCCTGACTCTGCTTACATCTGTATGTAACCTACTTTCAGCCTTTTACCTACCTAGTTCTCTTGCTGTGCTCTCGGGCTGATCTGTTCCCCCCCACCCCGGAACTCAGCGCTTTTCCCCACCTCAAACTTTGACAGTTCACTGGATGCTGCTGGGGGCTTGCATTATTTTGCCATCTTTCAGAACAGAAGATTCTTCTGGATTTAAAAAGCTCCTGCAGTTGAGCTGATGACTGTGGGGAAGGCCTGTGACAGGTAGAAGTTTTATTCTCTGATGTCACCTTATAACATCCCCAAGCGTGCATCTAAATCCTTCCTAGCTGTCTCTAGTGCAGGGGTTGGCAACCTTTCAGAAGTGGTGTGCCCAGTCTTCATTTATTCACTGTGCATGCCAGTAATACATTTTAACGTTTTTAAAAGGTCTCTTTCTATAAGTCTATAATATATAACTAAACTATTGTTGTACGTAAAGTAAATAAGGTTTTTAAAAAGTTTAAGAAGCTTTGTTTAAAATTAAATTAAAATGCAGAGCCCCTTGGATGGGTGGCCAGGACCCAGGCAGTGTGAGTGCCACTGAAAATCAGCTCACATGCTGCCTTTGACACATGTGCCATAGGTTGCCTACCCCTGTCCTAGTGCACAAAGCTCTCAAAGACCAGAGCCCTGAAACAAAAGACCAGAATCTAGCTCCCACGCATTGTATGTTGCCAACTTCAGTGCAAGTCCGATTAAAGGAGAGGACTTTGTAGCATCACTTCCACCCCGGAACAGTGGCTGATTCAAGAAAGTAGGCCCACCACGTTTTACAGGGATAAGTAGAGAACATGAACAAATCTTCTGAGTCAGGAACTCCAGCAGAGGTGGGATTTGGGCAGGGTCCAGCAGGACTTTGCTGGGGAACACATTTCCTGCCAAGGGCTACACAGGAGTGAGTGTTTCCTAAGGTCTTGTCTACTGTTGGGACTATGGGGGTGTGGATAGCAGTGTGTCCCAACGTGCTGCGCTGTAACTCCCCCACATGGAGGCTGTGGTGCAAACTAAAGAATTCGTAGTTCACGTCCTCTTCAGACAGGCAGTGTAGATTTACCTAAGTCTCCTGAATAAAACTCCCCCTACTGGTTCTGCTCAAGATACGGAGGAAACAAGATACTGGTGTCTCTTGAGGGACACCAGTGAGGAGGGAACTCATACACATCTTCCAACTAATCCTTCTGGCAGAAAAGGTTCTTGCTCGAGTGCTGGTCCCTATGTGAATTCCATCCATGTGGTGGAGAGGGGTAGGAGACCAAGTCCAGAAATTCTTCAAAGCAGTGTCCCTTCCAGGGCCGGCTCCAGGCACCAGATGAGAAAGCACATGCCTGGGGCCAATCTTGGGGTGGCACGTTCCGGCCGCCCTGCTGTTTTGTTTTTTTTTTGCTTTGGCAGCCCGGTCTGCAGCTCTGGAGCCCCCGGCTGGCTCCCTGTGCTTCACTAGTCCTGTCCCAGCCCTGCAGGGGCATGGACCCTGGCTTGAGGGGGCAGGAACTAGCAATCCCTGCCACTCACTGTGCCACCGGACTCCCTGGGACACGCCACTCCCTGCTGCCTGCACTGGCCTCAATCTCCCGCGCCAGTCTGAGCCCGGCCCGGCTGAGCTACCTTTAAAGCAGCAGCTGAGAGCCCCCCGCCCCCAGGCTGGAGGGGGGAACCCCTCTCGCCTGGCTGCAAGCGGGCTGCAGCACCTGGCTGCCCACAGGTGGAGGGAGTGGGTGTGTGCCGCCCTTCACCCCCCTGTGAGCCACCTTGACCGCCCTCCATGTGCTCCCTGCAGCTGCTGTGTTGGTTGTTTTGTTTTTTGCTTCAGCAGGCCAGCCACCCTTTTTACTTGGGGCGGCAAAAAAGCTAGAGTCGGTCCTGGACCCTTGACCTGCACATGCACAGTAGAATCCCTCAGTTGTGCTCCCGACCGAGGGAATAAGGGGCACTATGGGTTGGTGCTTCCCCTGTTCCTTCTTACCGCTGCATGGCATGAGTCGGAATCGTAAGTGATGCAATAAAATCTTTGTAAATAATTTTAGCTTAGTAGTTATAGTTCTTTGAGTGCTTGTTCGCGTCAATTCCAATTAGGTGTGTGAACACTGCGTGCACAGCAGCTGGAAAGTTTTTCCCCTAGCAGTATTTGTCAGGTCGGCTCAGGTTCCCCCCTGGGCTATGCCTTTATGGCACTAGATATAGAGCCCTGCCAACCCACCACCCTCTCAGTTCCTTCTTACCGCCTGTGACGGTTTGCCAAAACGCTCACTCTTGCTTTGGGAAGAGTCTCTCTAGCAGTTGAAGTGTGGTTCTTGTATATAGTTAGTTAGTTAATATAGTAGTTAGTAGTTTTAAATATACATTTTACTTGGGGAGTCCCCCTCTCACACACTTTCTTCTTGGCACTGGGGCCTACCTCGGTCTCCGGGTTTCAAACCCTGCAAAGCTTGTGGCAAGCTTATGCCCAAGAGCGACCCTCATTCTTCTTGTTTAAAGTGTTCGGGGGAAGCTCATCAGAAAGATCGCTGCAAAATTTGCAGAAGTTTCCGTCCGAGGATACAGAAGGAGAAAGTTCAGTGCCTCAAGTTATTCCCCACGGAGGCAGCTCTCCATCTGCAATTGGACCCTGGCTCGGCAGAGCCGACCCCAAGCACCTCATCATCAGTGCGGAGCACAAGACTCGAGTAGAGGCCCTCGGCACCAAAAGGATAAGGGTTGGCACCACTCGCATTCGCAGGTGCCTCATAAGAAGATGAAACCCTGAAGGGACCGCTCCCGTATGCCCAGACCAGCGCAAAAGGAGCCAGCTGCCGAGAGACCTGTGTTGGGTCACGTGACTTCGGCCTTGGCTTCAAGGGTTGCATCGACTCCTGCCCCTACATGGGCTCAGTCAAGTCCGGGCACTCATCTGTCACCAGTCAGTGAGGACCATGATCTACAGATGCCATTCACACCGGAAGCATTTGAGGCGGCGAGAGACCTTATTGCCCTCATAGCGCTACTCTTCCCTCCAAGATGGGACAGGACACCTCCATGAGTCGCAGTAATTCCCATGAGACTCCCAGTGCCGTCCGGGGCAAACTGATACTGATGTCTCGTGAGTTACCACCCCTTTGACCCCGGTCTCTAGTGCCGTCGATGAGTGCACACATGGGGGAGCCACACCTATCCCCTAGCCTTAAATGCTGCTCTCCGGCACTGAGTGCCACCTCTCCTTCCTGGTCCTACACAGAGTACTCAGAGTCTGAAGCGGTCTTCCTGTTCCAGATCCAGGAGGAGCAGGCGCTCCAGACTGGACAGGCAGAGACAATACCTTCAGCCAGCACCATGACTGAGTCAGTGGCAGTCCACAGCTTAGTGGCCTTTTTGGACCCCCTGGGCTTTCTGCCAGAGCCAATGGTCCTACTTGAGATTGGCTTCCATGGCGTTGGCTACTGTTGCTCCTCCACCATCCCAGTGCAATCAGGGTCTGACTGCACCAGCACCGATCCATCCAGAACTGGCACCGACATCGCCGACGTTAATACCAGCATCCACATCGACTGCACCAGCATCGTCGGCATCAATTGCGGTGGCTCCAGCACCGCGGCTGCACCAGAACACCAAGTGCCCCAAGATTTCCTCGGTGCCAAGGGCAGGGAACAGGTGTCATAAGCATAAGTCCCAATTCTGAACCTTAGCGTCCAAAAATGTGGGTGCCTGCATGAACCCTCCAAGCTTAATTACCAGCTTGGATCTGATAGCGCTGCCACCAGCCAGAAATTCCAGTGTCTGGCTCACTCTGGTCTCCCCAAAACCTTCCCTGGGGGACCCCATGACTCAGATGCCCTGAGTCTCATAACAAAGGGAAATAACCCACTTCCTCCCCTCTTTACCTCCTCCCAGATCTTCCCGCCCTGGGATTATCTAGGAGATTACCCTGCTTCAATTCCTTGAAACACAACACGAGGAGATCGTGACTCTCGCCCTCCACCCAGAGGCTATACAAATTTAAGCTTAGTAACTCTAACACAAGAGATTTTCCCTTCCCCCTGTCTTCTTCCTCCCACCAATTCCCTGGTGAAGCTGCAGGCTCAATCCCCTTGAGCCCCCCACCTCCAGAAAAATCCAGCGGTCTTGAAAAGAAAGCTTTATATAAAAAGAAAAAAGATATAAAAATGGTCTCTGTATCAAGGTGACAATATAACGGGTTAATGGCTTAAAAGAAAAATGAAATAAACAGCCTTATCCAAAAAGAAATATAATTTAAAACATTCCAGCACATTACACACATGTAAATACAAAAACAATATAAAACTTATATTGTCTTATACCTGTACCTACAACTGGGAAACAGAAGATTAGAAGCCTGGACATAGAAAGATCACTTTCGAGCCGAGAGAGTACAGAGACACAGACAAAGGACACACCCCAAAATTCCCTCCCTGAGCTTTGAAAAATCCGGTTTCCTGATTGGTCCTTTGGTCACGTGTTTGGTTCCCTCTGTTAACCCTTTACAGGTAAAAGAAACATTAACCCTTAGCTATCTGTTTATGACAACAGGACCCACTGGTAGCTAGGGCCTCATCCTCATCTTCACCTGAAGAGGAGGTGGTGGGAACATTGATGGCCCCTTCCCTGGTGGACAGCAGAATGCTCCAAAAACTTCATAGGAAAGTAGCACAGAATCTGGTAATCCAGGCTGAGGTGGTGGAAGCATGA
Organism: Chelonoidis abingdonii; assembly: GCF_003597395.2. Taxonomy (NCBI): domain Eukaryota; kingdom Metazoa; phylum Chordata; order Testudines; family Testudinidae; genus Chelonoidis; species Chelonoidis abingdonii. The sequence continues at coordinate 14,205,168 of NC_133784.1, forward strand.
GACCCTATGGTCAACATCCTTGCCCCTTCAGGCCCCTCCCACATTGCTCTGCCAGTTACTAAAACAATTAGTGACATCACTAAAACTTTCTGGCAGACCCCAGAAGTGAGAGGAAGTACTTTGTTCCCTCTAGAGCAGGGAAGGCTACAGCAACTACAGCTTGTGAGCCGGATCCAGCCCATTAGGGCTTTCAATGTAGCCCACAGGATTGCTGGCCCCATGGCACCGCAGGGCTAAGGCAGGTTCCCTGCCTGCCCTGGCCCCATGCCACTCCTGGAAGTAGCTGGCACCATGTTCCTGCAGCCCTGGGGAAGGCAGAGGGCTTGGTGCATTGCTCTCACCTGCAGGCACTGCCCTCTGAAGCTCCCATTGTTCAGGAATGGGGAACCATGACCAATGGGAGCTTTGGGGGTGGTACCTGCAGGGGAGGGCAGCGTGTGGCAGAGCCGCCTGTTCGACCCCATCCCCAGGAGCTCCTGCCAGACATGCTGGCCACTTACAGAAACAGTATAGGCCCAGGGCAGGCAGCGAGCCTGCCTTGGACCTGCTGTACACTGCTGCCACTCTGGAGCCACTCAAGGAAAGCGACACTGGGCCGGAGCCTGCACCCCAAACCCCTCCTGCACCCCAATCCCCTGGTTTGATCCCCACCGCATCCCGTGCCCCTCCTGCACCCCAACCCCCTGCCCCAGCCCTACATTCATGGCCCTGCATACAATTTTCCCACCTAGATGTGGCCTTCGGGCCAAAAAGTTTGCCCACCCCTGCTCTAGAGGCTATGAGCCACCTCTATATCCAACCCTGCAAGACTCCCTGGTGGTGGCTGCAGTGAATAAGGGGGAGCGCCAAGGCTTCCAGGGCCCATACCCAAAAAAAATCAGGAGGCAAAAAAATTGGACCTCTCTGGGAGGACAATGTATGCGACTGGGGTGCTCCAGCTATATATATAGCTAACGACCAAGCCATCCTCAGCAAGTAGAACTACAACACCTGTGAAGCGATGGCCGAGTTCACGGAGCTGTTACCAGAGGACTCTAGGGCAGAGTTTTCCTCCCTCATGGAGGAAGGGAAACTAGGTCCCCATGCTTCACTGCAGGCAGTCCTTGATGTGGCTGACTTTGTGTCCCACACTACGGCCTCGGGTATAGCCACGAGGAGCTCCTGGCTGCATGTCTCTGGGCTCCCTTACGAGGTCCACCAGACAATACAAGACCTCCCCTTTGAAGGTTTGGCCCTGTTTTCCTAGAAAACAGATTCCCGGCTCCACAGCCTGAAGGACTCAAGGGCCACCCTCAAGTCCCTTGACCTGCATAACCCGACTAATCAAAGGAAACACTTTAAGTTGCACCCTCTGCCTTGTTTTTACTAGGTAAGACTTCTCCCACAGGCGGAATAGAAACAATAGAAGGAGGCCTCAGCCTTTGTCAAGCCAGGGCTTTGGTCAGACGAAGCAGTCTTCTGGACAGAAACAAAACTTTTGAAGATGCGCCCAGGAGCAACACACCAGTCTGGACACCGGATCCATCCTACCTTACCTTCTCGTGCCGACTGCCCCCTTTCTACCCTGTGTGGGCCCGTATTACATTGGATCACTGGGTACTCCACACAGTAGAAAGGGGATACTCCCTCCAGTTCTCTGCCCTCCTACTCTTCTACTTCGCTTCCCCATCCCTTCTCAGGGACCCTTCTCACAAGCAACTCCTCATACAGGAGGTGCACTCGCTCCTATCACTGGGGGCAGTGGAAGAGGTTACTCAGGAGCTGAGAGGCAAAGGCTTCTATTCCCAGTATTTGCTAATGCCAAAAGCCAAAGGAGGCCTCAGGCCCATCCTAGACCTCAGGAAAGTGCCAGCATTACTCGAATGAAACCTATCACTGTATGTCCTTGTCATAGGCAGGGTGACCTCACTCAGCAGCCCCATTGCCTGGAACAGCTGGCTGAAATGCAGCACAGGCAAGACAGAGATGGTGCTGGTGGGAAGAAGGGGAAAGCTTTGGAAGAGTTGACTGAATCCATGAACACTGAAGATATTTACGCTTCTGCTATTGAGGTTATGTATAGTCTTGAGGTCCTATTGCACTCCTCCATGCTTCTAAGCAGCTAAATAGCAATAGAAGTAAATGTCTTTTTCATTCATTCAAGAGCTGTGCCTTTTCCTGTTGAGTACAGTCACGATGTTCTTCACCTTTAGGTTTACCTAATGTAATGGCCTGTGCCTCAGGAAGGAAGCAAAGACCAGAAAGGAAACCCAACTAGCTGAGGTTGAGGCCTGCTTTCTGATGAGAACAGAGTGCTGTGCTAAGAGCACACACACCACTCTGGTGCTCCACACATTTACACTCACTACCTGTGAAGAACTTCAGAATCCTGAACCTCATCTGTAAAGTCTTCAGTGGACTAGGGCACTGAGCGCTTTGGAGATCAGCCCTTTCCACAACCCACAAATCAAGCTGCTGCATCTCCAAGAATACTACAGCTAACAAAGACCACAGACTGAGAAAAGACAAAGCTATTTCTGCAGAAGGACCCCAGCTATGGAGTATGATCCCTCTGGAAATTAGTAAGCCCACATCTCACAACTAGTGAAGATGTATCTCTTTGCACTTGCTTTCCCATAATAACATCAGAATGACTTGGCAGCACACGCTGGAGTTAATAATGATAAATAAATTCCTTTCTTTGTACATCCTGATTAATTAAAGGGAAAGTGGAGCCTGACTGAATCAGACAGATTCTTCTGACTGAATTTGTATACATAATTCTGTTGATGCCCAAACGTCACGACAGGCACAATATACGCACCTAGGTAATTCTGTATGCTTGTAAACTCACTTTTTGGTGAAGATGTTCAAGAATATGTGCTAAGTGTGGCAAATTGCCGGTATTGTTCTCTGGGTCTCGCGCTTTCTCTTCTCTGGGGTAGGTTCAGGGCGATATTGCTTGCCTCTGAACCAGTTCTTAATCACTCCCCTAGTGTCCTTGGAGGAGGGGAGTGGAGAGGGAGGGACCTGGGCCCCGCCCTCTACTCCAGGTCCCAACCCAGGGGCCACTGGGGTTGTGGTGAACCCACTTGACTAGCGGTTTCTTACCCCTGGGTTAACTTCCCTCTCATACCCGTCAGCTTGTGAAGGGCTTCTCGCCTCTCTTCATATACAAGCCTGGGTGCCCCCTTACCTAGGGTTTTCTGTTGGGCTTCCCAATCCACCGCAGCACTCCTCCAAACCTTCTATTCTTCTCTGGACAAACTCTTCTCTTCTGCAATCTGCACTCTGCTCAATCCAACCTTTCTCCTTCAACTACCACACCCTGTCTGACTGAAGCAGGGGTTTATATCCCCATGGACTGGAGAGTCAGGTGCTCCTAACTGGAAGTCAGGTCTCTAATTGGCCACAGCTGTTCTAGTTAATCTAAAAGCAAACTTACCTCCCTTTGGCAGGGAATAAGGCCCCCTGGTAACACTCTATGGTATAATTCCCCACTCTGAACCTTAGCGTCCAAAGATGGGGTACCAGCATGAATTCCTCTAAGCTTGATTACCAGCTTAGAACTGTAGCGCTGCCACCAACCAGGAATTCCAGTGCCTGGTACACTCTGGTCCCCCCAAACCTTGCCCGGGGAACCCCAAGACCCAGACCCTCTGGATCTTAACACAAGGAAAGTAAACCCTTTCCCCCACCGTTGCCTCTCCCAGGCTTCCCCTCCCTGGGTTACCCTGGAAGATCACTGTGATTCAAACTCCTTGAATCTTAAACAGAGAGGAAAATTCACCTTCCTCCCTCCTTCTCTTCCCCCCTCCCAGACTCTCCCTGAGAGAGAAAGTAATCCTAACACAGAGAGAAATTTAACCTCTCTCCCCCTTCCCTCCTTTCTCCCCACCAAGTCCCTGGTGAATCCAGACCCAGTCCTCTGGGGTCTCACCAGAATGAAAAAACAATCAGGTTCTTAAACAAGAAAAGCTTTTAATTAAAGAGAGAAAAACAGTAAAAATTATCTTTGTAAATTTAAGATGAAGTATGTTACAGGGTCTTTCAGCTATAGACTCTGAGAATACCCTCCCAGTATTAAGTACTAAGTATACAAGTACAAATTAAAATCCTTTTAGCAAAATACAAATTTGAATTCCTCCCAGCCAAATACACAATTAAACTCCTTCCAGTCAAATGCACATTTGCAAATAAAGAAAACAAACATAAGCCTAACTCGCCTCATCTACTTATTACTTACTATTCTGAGCACATAAGAACCTGTATCAGGGAGATTGGAGAGAAACCTGATTGCACGCCTGGTCCCTTTCAGAAGCCAGAGAGAACCACCACCAAAAACTAACAGCACATACAGAAACTTCCCTCCCTCAAGATTTGAAAGTATCCTGTCCCCTGATTGGTCCTCTGGTCAGGTGACAGCCAAACTTACTGAACTTGTTAACCCTTTACAGTCAAAAGAGATATAAAGTACTTCTGTTCTATTAACTCCTACTATCTGTTTATGACAGAGGTAATAGAATATCTAACTCTTATATAGCGCTTTTCATTAGTAGACCAGTAGGGGGAACCCTCTTTACTGTCCAAGATACATTTTTGCTCTTTTTCATCTGTGTAACACTGGTTGCTGGGTTACCCTCATATAGGCATCTCTCAAGTATTTTAGCTCCAAAGCTGGAGTCTACTGTGATAAGTATTTTTTCTCCTAATAAGGTATGTCCATAGTTGTTACTTAACTATAATTCTCTGAAGATAAGACACAGCAAGGTGAGGAATAGCTGAGTGGTTTGAGCATTGGCCTGCTGAACCCAGGGTTCTGAGTTCAATCCTTGAGGGGGCCATTTAGGGAACTGGGGTAAAAATCTGTCTGGGGATTGGCCCTGCTTTGAGCAGGGTGTTGGACTAGATGACCTAAGGTCCCTTCCAGAGCTGATATTCTGTAATAGAGTGCTGACCTGGAATTCAGGAACCTGGGTTCTATTCTGGTTTATGCCACTGGGTGACTTGAGCAGGTCATGTCCCTAGTCTGTGCCTCAGTTTCCCCATCTCTACAATGAGGATAATGATACTGACCTACTTTGAGATTTACTGTTGAAAAGTACTAGAGGCGAGTGAGGAATCATTACTTACCCCAGTAGATTCCAGTTCTTTCATATCAACCCTTCTTCCCTGAGAATTTGGAAGGTTCTGTACCTGTGGTGTGTACTCATAAGAATGACCATACTGGGTCAGACCAAAGGTCCATCTAGCTCAGTATCTTCTCTTCTGACTGTGGCCAATGCCAGGTGCCCCAGAGGGAATGAACAGAACAGGTAATCTTCAAGTGATCCATCCCCTGTCACCCATTCCCAGCTTCTGGCAAACAGAGGCTATGGACACCATCCCTGCCAATAGCCATCAATGGACCTATCCTCCATGAATTTATCTCGTTCTTTTTTTAACCCTGTCATAGTCTTGGCCTTCACAACATCCTCTGGCAAGGAGTTCCTCAGATTGACTGTGCATTGTGTGAAAAAATACTTCCTTTTGTTTGTTTTAAACCTGCTGCCTATTAATTTCATCTGGTGACCGCTAGTTCTCTCAGTACTTCTTTTGTCATACTTGTTTTTGGAAGGAACATACCGTAGAATTTGCAGGGGGACAGCCCAAATCACTTGACTGAAGGGTGAGAGACACCTGATGATTGTAGCCTCAGTAGCTTTTCAATTTTAGGTGTTCCTGCCTGATCACACACTGGAAGCACAGACCCAAGAGCTGGAATCTGCCATGATGTATATCATCAGGGAGAATAGGTAACGAATTTCCTTATACACACAGTTTTCTAAAAACATATATTAACACACACTTGAAAGCCTGTATGTCCATGGTAATTAAGACAACCTGACTTATTGCTGGAGAGGTGCAAAGAACTGAAATAATAAAGTTTTAACTCTGAAAGTTCTTTGTTATGTGGCATAAACTGAATGCAATGGTGTACAGGGGTAGAGAAGTTTTGATGCTCATTTAGAAGGACCTGCATCATCACTCGTGACTGAAATGGCAGTCCTAAATTCATCTTCAGGAAACCTTTTCTCCAAATTATCCCACATTATACATGTATAGAGCTCAGGTTCAGCCAGTACTGTGATATGCCATGTTTTCAGTTGGGTCCATGAGTTTCTGTAATTCTGTAAGAATCACTTTTAGCCTTCCAGGTAGCAAAGGAAATCTTGCCAGTGTGAAATTAAGACAGTGTTGTGTGAGGTCCTGTCTACATGGGGAAGTTTTACTGATTATATTACTATAGTTAAACTGGTGTTACACCTCATCTGTGCACTCTTATTAAAATGAGTTACTTTTTCTGGCTTAGCTTAAAACCCATCCTGAGTGACCTAAGCAAAACAGAACAAGCCATTTTCCCACCAGAATAAGAGCATTCACAAGGAGGAGTCTACTGGACTTCAGTATAAATGCACGTTAGGTTACACCAAAAACTCTCATGTGTAGACAAGGCCTGAATCTGGAGATAGGTAGACTGAAATAATAGTTCTGAGAGGAGGTGTGAACTGCCCCCCTCCCATTTATCCCAATGGAGTGTTAAATCTAAAACCTAAAGATCTTAAACACATCAATGTGTCGTTTGACTAGCGTACCACAAATTTTCTCTAATTTGCCATGTATTTATATGTAATGGATATCAGCAAAAAGCTTCTATACCACTTAGAAAAGGGTTTTCTTAGCTCTTGAGAGAAAGTGTTCAAAGATTTTTCATTTTTATTGTTTAAACATTTATATGGCACCATAAATTTACTCATCCCTTTAAGAAAGAGACAGACTCCCTGACCCACAGAGCTCACAATCTAAATAAATAAAGATAAACACAAAACACAAGTCAACTGTCCAGGATAAGGAGTGTGTGTGGGATAATTCATGATGAGAAGAGGAGAGAGATTGCTTTGAAAAGGTGGGTTGTAAAGAGGGGTTTGGATAAGGAGGGAGGATGCTTGGCCTATGAACACAGGGAGGGTACTGCAGGCGCACACAGCTGTGTGATAGAAGGCACATAGGCAAGAGTAGGAAAAGAGGAAGAGAGCACTTGGAAGATCTTGTGTAGCAAGAGAAGCAGTAGAGGAAAATGATAGCTGAGGGCAGGACAAAACCTTGTAGGTGCTAATAAGGAGAACCCTATGATGTGATAAGCCCCAGGAAGATAACATTCAGAGGCGGGATGTGATGGGGTGAGAGCAGGAGGGAGGAAGATGACTTCAGCTGTGGCCATTCTGACAGTGTAGACTGGCAGTGGGGCTAATCAGGAGAAAGTTCTGATGACATAACTATGGAAACCTTCTTGTCCAGAGGGAATCAGGCTCATAGCTTCTCTCTCCAGTTATGCCACTGACTAGAGTATTATCTTACACAAGTCACTCAGGGCATGGCTACTTTTGCAGATGTAGAGCGCTGTGAGTTAAACCAGCCCTTGGAGACCGCGGCAGGGAAAGTGCTACAGTGTGTTCACACTGTCAGCTGCAAGAGCACTGGCGTGGCCACATGTGCGGCACTTGCAGCATTGGGAGCAGTGCATTATGGGCAGCTATCCCACAGAGCACCTCTTCCCATTCTGGCACTGTGGCTTGTGGGAAGGGGGTGCGGAGGTGCAGGGTCCTGTCCCAATGCCCCGTAATGCATCGCTTTGCATCCCAGCAATCCCTGTGCTTTCGTCCACATTTGGCATCATCTTTCAACATTTTTTGTACTGCGCGCTGTGTCTTCCCTTTCGATCTGCTGGAATGGATCCCGAACTGCTGAGGAATAAGCTGATGGGTCTCATCAGCATGTCATGAATTGCAGTCGAGTTACTCCTTAAGCTACAAACTGACAGTGAGGAGTCTGATGATGATGTCGACTCGCATAACACATACAACCCGAGATTGCTTGTGGCATTCACGGAGATGCTCACAACAGTGGAACACCGCTTTTGGGCTCGGGAAACCAGCACTGAGTGGTGGGATCACATTGTCATGCAAGTCTGAGATGACAAGCAGCAGCTGCAGAACCTTCGGATGAGAAAAGCCACTTTCATGAGGTCACCCCCACCCTGCGGCGCAAGGACATTAGACTGAGAGTTGTCCTGCCAGTGGAGAAGCAGGTGGCTATGGCAATCTGGAAGTTGGCAACTCCAGACAGTTACCGATCGGTTGCTAACCAGTTCGGAGTGGGAAAGTTGACCATTGGAATCATGTTGATACAAGTTTGTAGGGCCATTAATCGGATCCTGCTCAGAAGAACTGTGACTCAGGGTAACGTGCATGACATTGTGGCTGGCTTTGCACAAATGGATTTCCCTAACTGTGGAGGGGCGATAGATGGGACGCATATTCCAATTCTGGCACCAGTCCACCTAGCCTCCAAGTACATAAATTGGAAGTCAAGTATCAGAAGGGTAGCGGTATTAGTCTGGATCTGTAAAAAGCGACAGAGTCCTGTGGCACCTTATAGACTAACAGAAGTATTGGAGCATAAGGTTTCGTGGGTGAATACCCACTTCGTCAGACGCATGTGGTGGAAATTTCCAGAGACAGGTATAAATATGCAGGCAAGAATCAGTCTAGAGATAATGAGGTCAGTTCAATCAGTTGAGGTGTGAACACCTAGGAGGAGAAACTGCTTTTGTAGTTGGCCAGCCATTCACAGTCTTTGTTTTAATCCTGAGCTGATGGTGTCAAATTTGCAAATGAACTGAAGTTCAGCAGTTTCTCTTTGGAGTCTGCTCCTGAAGTTTTTTTGCTGCAGGATGGCTACGTTCAACCTCCCGGGACACACAATAGAAGATTTAAAGTGTTCTCCTACAGGTTTTTGTATATTGCTATTCCTAATATCTGACTTGTGTCCATTTATCCTTTAATGTAGGGATTGTCCAGTTTGGCTGATGTACAGAGCAGAGGAGCATTGCTTGCACATGATGGTGTATATTACATTGGTGGACATGCAAGTGAATGAAATGGTGATGATGTGGCTGATCTGGTTAGCTCCTGTAATGGTGTTGCTGGTGTAAATATGTGGGCAGAGTTGGCATCGAGGTTTGTTGCATGGATTGGTTCCTGAGTTAGTCATCTTGAACAAAACATCTTTGGTATACTCCCTTGGTTACACATAAACAAATCTATTGTTCTCCCTTGAACCATTATTGTTTCTCTACAAAAATCCCCACCTATGTTCAAGTAAGCGTTCTGATGCCTGGATCCAAAATCTGCATCAGTTCCATTGGGACTTTGTCTTCTTGTGACTGATCATGCTGAGGGCTCTGCCTGTCTCCAGCACTCCGGACCCTCAGCTACTACCACCACCTGGGACCCCTGATTAATTCAAGCCTCATGGAGTAGTGAGAACCCATCTCCCTTTCGGTATAGCCTTCTGACTGGTGTGATCAGTTATAGTTTTGTAAACCTGACTTTTATAATCAAATTGAAGTTATAATATTAAATCTAACTGTTTTGTTTGTTTGGCTCCCCTGTGGTTATTACCTGGTGTCACGGAGTCTGGGGGAGTCCGGCCCTGCACCCCTCTTCCTGGACCCCACAGTGACTTTTATCCAGCCAGTAAAACAGAAGGTTTATTGGACAACAGGAACGCAGGTTACAGCAGAGCTTGCAGGCACAGTCAGGACTCCTCCATCCAGTCCTTCTGGGCTTTAAGGGTGCTTGGATCCTAGCTAGGATACCCTGAATTCTGCCCACACAGCCCCAAACCCAAACTGACCTGCCCCTCCTCCCGCCAGCCAATTCCTTTGTCCCGTTTCCTCAGCAAAGGTGCTCACCCCCTCCCCCCTGCCTGGCTCAGGTTACAGGCTTAAAGATCCTGTCCCTCACCTAAAGACATCCCCTGCTCTCCCATTCCCCACACCGACAGCCCCTACTCCATCACACCTGGCAATAAATAACTTTCATGATTAAGCTGGTTGCTTCTCTCTCTTCCTCTCCCTCATGGGTTTTTTTTGGTTTCCTCATTTGCCCTGCAGCAATGCTCCTCATACCTAAGCTAAAAGATGTGAATTCAAAAGAAGCTAAAAGAAGCGGAATTCACACCTTACCTTACAGTGGTATAACTTCCCCTGTAGACAAATCCTCAGTTCCTGTGACTTGAAGCCAGAACTATGTTGATGGGAGAGTGATGATTGTATGGTAAACACTAATTCACAGCTGTGGTGTTGTCACTCTCCCCATGTGTAATCCTGACCTCAGCTGCCATTACATGTGATTTAGAAAACTTACTTTTGTGGTCAGTCTCAGATGCCAAAGGGTAACTTAGAAAACCACAGCAAGCAGTTTCTATTCAGAATCGGGCTGTAACTCCAGTGCACTGTGTCTTTTAGAGGTTTGCAGAAATGTAACTTCATCAATGGTGCCCATTTTCCCTAATACAAATGAGTCCTGAGCTGGGGTCTTAATGAAGCCATCACAAGCCTCATGTAGCCCCAATAACAGCTTGCCATTTATTTTAAAGGAAAAGTGCTACACCTATTTATCTTTTGCAAGGAAGGGTGTTGTGTGTGAGTTTAAATTTGATTAACATGACATTTATTTCTATTGGGATTAATGAAAACTAGGAACTGAATGTGTGAAGAGGGGAAAAGTTGGAGCAGATAGAAAGGGGGTTAACATCTAGGCAGAGCCCATGCAGCAGTGGACATTAAATAGATCATAGCTATGTTAAGTTAGAAACACCAATGCAAAGGTACTAGGATGAATAAACTACATTATATCTAACTAATCACAGTGTGCCAATTAATCATAATCATGGGTTTGTATGTTGTATCCCTATCCTCTGTGTAGATTATAAATCCTTGCCTAACTGCTACCATTGTACTGTTTTAAACATCTGAGTATAGTTCCACAGTCCACACCCACACCCTGCTTGGATGGAATTATACAAAGGTGCTTATATGCTTATTCCTAGCTGGGAAAGGGAATAAACTCTGCCCCTATACACATTTTTATAGTAATATGGCCGTGACCATACAAAAGGTTGAACTGGTATAACTGTTTCTGTAAAATAAAATCACATCCTCAACAAAAACAAAACCTCTCTGTGACCAGGCCTAAGGGCTTGTCTTCAGTGGAAAATTGATCAGAACAGCTCCCCTGCAGGCACTCATTATAGAAAAAAGGGGCCTTTTCCTGATTTAAGGTAATCCATTGTGGAAGAGAATTAAACTCAGTTGCAAACCGCATCTATTCCAGAATAATTTCAGGGTGGGGAATTATTAAACGACTCTAGCTCTATTGGAGTAACTTGGGGGTGGCAGACAAGCCCAGAGCCCTGGGGGGCAGAGCTTGTCTCTTCTGTGTTTGTACAGCACCCCAACTCCCCTGGAGCAGTTACCCTAATATGTCTAGGGGGCATCGCTTGCGTGGAAGGGGGGATGATCCAGCCTGTCCCCCCATACTCAGGCCTGGTTTCCCCCCCCCGGTGCACCTCAGGGTGTCGATCCGCTCAGGGGCTGTCGCGATAGGAAGGTGCCGCGCTGCGCTGGCCTGTCCCCCGCACCCCGCCGCAGGGCCTGGCGGGCTCGGAGGCGGCGGCCCAGCTGGCGGGGGCGGGACCGCGGCAGCCACCTCCCCTCCGCTCCCTCCCTCCCGCGGAAGATGGCGACGGAGCGGCGCGGTGGCAGCGGCTCCCCCAGCGGCCGGAGCGGCCCCCAGCGGC